>NC_054487.1:54014093-54331593 GCF_017639515.1 Carcharodon carcharias
GGTTGGGGCCATATTGACTGAAGGGGTTAACAGTTTGAAAATAAAGATCGTAAAACAGCAGGTGGGCTTACTTAGTTGGAGATACGATGTCTACACTGCTTGAAAAGAAGTGCAGTCCAGAGAGATGTTTTGTTTTGAGAGTTGGAGCTAAATTAGTTTAAAAGCATTCAGTGAACCCTGAAAGGCTATGCTATCATGGAGTTGGGTGGAGCTTAAGAAGGCTTTCTGTTTTCAATTTATCTGAATGTTTTACAGCAGGGGAGGAGGGTGCCAAAAAGGTCCTGCTCTTAGCAGGTTCCAGGCAGTTAGGGCTCAGAGAAGCCCTGCTAGCCTTTTATAGCACAGTGCTGCTAAGAAACTGGGGGTTTTGGAGAAACCCAAGCTCAGTGAAGCTAGCAGTCTGCAAAAAAGCTGGAATTGTCCCAGTAATTTGAGATTCCCGTGGAATGCAGTCTCAGGAAGAGAGATTGAACCATCGGGAAGTGAGCAGTTGTTGATGCAGTATGAGTCAGAGTAGTTTTTAAGGGAATTTAGAAGCTAGATCTTCAAAAGTAAAGAGTTAAACTCCCTCACCAGGGGACAAAATTTTCATGAGATTTTGTGACTCTGTGGTCACTGATGTCTGGGTGGGTTGCTGAAAAATCCATGGGATCTGTCTTGGCTGTAATTGCCATTTAATGTGCAGTATGATATGTTTGACCACCGTTTGCCTGTTGATTCATATTTACCTTGTTAATTCTAGCATGTGTTGCGTATAAGACAGATATTGTAGATTGTTTTATTTTTCTGACTTTGTATTGTAAAGTTTATTTTGTTTGTTTGAAATCATGGAATCTTGTGGCTTTATTCTCTTGGTGGGTAACTTGGATTTCAAACTTTGTCTACTTTAAACAGTCAGTGGGTCCCTAACCAGATCGTAACATACTCAAAACCTATTACTTTTCTATCTTTCCTCTGTTCTAATGATAGATCATTAACATGAAATGTTAACTCTTTCTTTCTACATATGCTGCCTGACCATCAGTTTCTGTTTTTATTTCAGATTTCTGGCATGTGCAGTATTTTGTTTTTGTGCTCATATGATCAATGTTTCCAAAGTGTTTTTCACCTATTTTACCAAAGCTTACTTTGGAATCTTATAATATTCTCCCATCTTTTGACAAACTTCCTCACCAAGGTCTTCATTTTTCTTTCCTTGTATTATGGCTCCCTGATACCTTTAATTGTGCTCCTCCATTGTGCACCATTTGCTGTCTGTGGAAATCATCTCATGCATTAACAGAGACTCTTATTTAATTTCAAGCTGTTGCTGTTGTGGTGAATTGTTAAGTGACAACTAAATGCCTTAAATTATTGATGGTGGTAAATTACCATGTACAACTACAAATGATGCTGAACATTGATGAGAAATATGCACAAACAGCACTTATTTACATGCTATTATATATTCACACTTTGTTGTTAGGACTGATGAAATTTTCCTAATCACAACTGAACTTGTAACTGTAACTTAGAACTTGACCTTTTAAAAAGAGAAGATAACTTAATTATAAAATGTCAAAAGCAGTATCTCCCTAGATGCACAAAGTTGATTTAATTTCCCCTAGTGAATAACTGCAAATGGATTTTTAAAAAATATAAAAATGAGTCATTTGCATACCTATTTCCTTTTTTTTGGCAGGAATTTGAATTACTGCTGGTAACTTTTCAAAATTTCTTTCCCCCAGCCCACCTCTTCACTATCTTCCACTTTCTCTTAACCACGCATCTTCTCCCTGCATAACCAGTGACTGTAATTCTGCATTGTATGACATGAACTTCCATTGTAGCATTGTTGAAATCAGGCCAAAACAAATTTGTTTGGTGCTGTCTTGCACATGTGGGCAATAACATTTTATTTTCATCCATATGGCGATGTATGACAGGAAATTTAACTGTAGACTGATAATTCAACATAGGGTCATTACATTTCTTTAACCAGTAGTCATGTGGCAAGAGTATTGGTGACAGTTAGAAAATAACATAACATTGTAGTTTGGGTTGCCTTGTTTTTAATGACAACAAGTGATGCTAATTAACTTCCAAAGCAACTTTCAGACAACCCAAGATTCAGAATGCTGCAAATTTTACTTTGTCAGCGGAACTCCGGTTGAAGTTCAGAAGACCCCTACATAGGGATATATGCAACAGATTAGCTTCATCTTTGTATCAATAGTTAAGCTGTAGAAATTTTAAAAATGATATTGTTGGTTAACTATGCTTTGCTCATATATCCTCTGTTACAATTTGGTTGAGATTCTCTGATATGGAGGGAAAAACTACCTGCCTGCTTTGGATCTGTTGTAGAGTATTGGTTATAGTTAGGTAGATCTGAAGAAGTATTCATACTCATACATAAGTTACTTGTAAGTCTTTTTTGACTCTTAGAACTATTTACAAATATATAGTAAAGGGTACAAGTTGGGAGCTGTCTCCATCCTTGCTGGTACACACAGCTCTGCCCAACACTCAACTGACCCTGGGTGTGGGTCATGTTACATCACTGTGAGGATGGCACTGTACTTAGTCCCACATGAACCCTTATACTACAGGATGCATTCAGCCAGTATAGATTTGTATTATTTGCTAATTCTACAGTCCTATTTAACTTCTGTATAATCATTTATATGCTAACTTGCACTTACTGCAGGAGTAGTATATTTACTTTGTTAGTGTGTTCTCATTTAATTAGAACAAAAGTATTCTTTTCCAGAAGTAGTAAATTTCTGACATTTATTCCCTGTCTTGTGTTTAATATATTTCACACACATCTGTTTGCAAGACTGTTGATTTGAAAAGCAGCTTCTTGAAATTGCAGTGGACCTGTTTCTTTCAGCACAGTGCAGTCCTCCAGATTTGTTATATGCTGTGTAAACTGCATGATTGCAAAAATACAGAAAGTGCACTAGAGATGCTTATCAGCATCATTTTCTTCTATTTCACTGCTGCCATTGACTGAGGTTAAGCAACAGTATCATTAACTGACTCACATCATGGAGAGCTAAAGGTGAGATGACTTCAGCCAGGATCCTTGTACTTTAGTTACATACCATTTGTCGTGCAAGTAGCCCATCATTCTTTATGGTATTTAGTATGAACATTATAGGTCGATAGGTGCAACATATGGATGGGAAAGACCAGATGATTGCTTTTATTACTTTTGAACTTGTTTGTAAAGATTTCTTTTTTTCCTTGGGTGTGAAGAACGATGAGAGAAACTTTGTTTCGTTTGGTGATTTCATTTACAGGATGTGGAGGTGTGCCATATTCTTGAACTATTGTATCATGTCATAGCAGTTTTGATACAACTGAGTGGCTTGCTAGGCCATTTCAACAAGAAATAATTTGTATTTATACAACACCTTTTAATGCAATAGAACATCCCAAGGCATTTTAAAGCACAGCAAAATTCGACATGGAGCCACATTAAGCATATGAGGGCAAATGACAATAGCTTGGTCAGAGGTTTTAAAGAGTGTCTTAAAGAAGAAACGAGAGGTAGAGAGGTTAAGGGAGGGAATTCCAGAGTTTAGGGTCTTGGCAACTGAAGATGCAGCCATCAACGGTAAAGCATTTAAAATCAGGGATGCTCAAGAGACCAAAATTAGATGAATGCAGATATCTGGGAAGGTTGCAGGGCTGGAGGAGATTATAAAAATATGGAGGGAAGAGGCCATGGAGAGACTTGAAAACAAGGATGAGAATTTTAAAGTCGAGGTGTTGTTTGACTGGAGGCCAGTGTAGGTCAGTAAGTGCAGAGATAATAGATGATGGGACATGGCGCAAGTAAAGGCATTGCTGGGAGAGTTTTGGATGAAAACTAGAAGCTAGCCAGGAGTGTATTTGAATAGTTAATTCTTGGACTGACAAATATATGGATGAGAGTTTCAACAACAGATGAGCTGAGGCAGGGCGGAGTTGTGTGGTGTTATCAAGGTGGGAATAGGCAGATTTAGTAATAGCATGGATATGTGACAGGTAGCATTTCTCAGGGTCAAATATGTCATCGAGGTTGTGAATCTGGTTCAGCCTCAAATGTTTGCCAGGCAGATGAATTGAGTGTACTTCATAGTGAATTCAAGGAAATTTCTGCTCATCCAGTACTGGATGTTGGACAAGCAGGTTGATAATTTAGCAGCAGTTGAAGAGTCAAGAGAGGTGCTGATGAGGAACAGCTGGGTGTGGACAGCTGTTTTGAAAACAAACGCTCTGTTTTTGGATAACGATATTAAGGGGCAGCATGGAGATGAGAAATAGGAGGGAGCCAAGAACAGATCCTTGGGGAACACTAGAGGTAACACGCAGGAACAGGAAGTGGAGGATAATTTGTTGCAAGTGATGCTTCAGCTATGATTTGATGAATAAGAATGGAACTAAGCGAGTGCAGTCCCACCCAGCTAGGTGACACTGGAGAAGCGTTGGAAGAGTATGGTGTGATCAGTGATATTAAAGGCTGCAGACAGGTGCAGAAGGATGAGAAGGAATAGCTTTCCTTTGTCACAATCACATGTATGTGTCTGATAAGAGCAGTTTTAGTACTCTGACAGGCCTGGCAACTGGATTGGAAGGATCCAGACATGGAGTTCCAAGAATTGTTAATTTTGGAGGTCACCACATGTTCAAGGGGTTTGGAGAGGAAAAGGAGGTTGGAGTGGTTTGCAAGGATGATGGGGTCAAGCTTTCCTTTTGGTGGAGAGGGGTAATGATGGCAGAATTAAAAGTGAGAGGGACAGTACCTGAGAGAGTGAAGCATTAACAATATCATGTGACATGGGGGATCAGAAAGGGAAGTTGGGTGATTAGCAGTTTAGTGTGAACAGGGTTGAGAGAGCAGGAGCTGTGCCTTGTGGACAAGATAAGCTTGGAGAGGAAAGATAGGAGAGAAACTGGAGACTGACATGAATTCAGAGTTAGGGAGGGGAGGATCTTTAGAGGAAGTTGGTTTGGTGGTCTAGTGGAAGTGAAGGAAGTGGCAGAGGCAGCTGATCGGATAGCCTCAATCCTAGTGACGAGAAGCCAAGGGTTATCTTTGCTCTCCAGGATGATCTTGGTAACTTTAGCAGATGATAGCAGGATCCAATAGTGCTTTATGTGGCCCAGCCAGATCTGGCAGTGAACGGTTGAACCAGTGGTCTGCCACATCCGATCAAGCCTGTGCTCTTTGGACCTAAGGACACAAGATGATGTTTGTACCAGGGGTTGGGCAGGGTGAGAGAATATAAATAATTTTAATGGGACTAGGGCATTAAAAGTGGAGCTGAGAATGTGATTGAGACCAGTTGAGAGTAAGCCATATTGCTGTGGGCCTGGAGTCACTTTTGGACCAGACTCTAAAGATGGCAGATTTCCTTCCATAAAGAACGTTCGTGAACCAGTTGGATTTTTATGACAATGTAATATTTTCATGATCACTATTACAGATGCTTGCTCTTTATTCTGGATTTATTTAATTAACTGAATTTAAATTCTCTAGCTGATGTGGTGGAATCTGAACTCATACCTCCAGGTTATTAATCCCGTAACATAACCAATATACTACCCCTACCCGCAATTCGACCTAGGAACAAAATGAATTTGTTATGTAGCTCTGTTGGCATGTTCCTTGTAATTTGCAATTGTAGTGAATGCCTTGAATGTGTATTTAAGAATGTCCAGCATACACTCTGTTGCTCTTGCAATGTTCTCTATTCTTTGACAGCTAGTATGAGTTATATTAATTTATTGGCGATCAGTTTTTTGGCACCCAGGTTTTAGTTTTCTTTGTCATAGTGCACATACAAATGATTAGAAATGGATTTCTGTTTAAAAAAACACGGGGCTGATATTTTGCCTGCTGGGCAAATCTCTTGTGGGTGGGGAGCTGATCCCTGCCGGAGAAGAGGGCCCTGCTGCTATTTTATGTGGGCGGGCTAATTAAGGCCCACCCAGGTGAGGTCCGGCGGGAAGCGCTGTGCGCTTCCTGTGCGGGCAGGGGGGGATTCCCTAAAAGCGAGTGCGTGCTCTTTGCGCATGCGCATGAAAGAGCGCACATCTCCCTGAGGCTAAGCACTGCCTCAGGGAGATCACTTACACTTCTAAAAATATGAAAATTAGAAAAAAAAAATTCCCTAACATGTCCCCCTCATGTGACAATGTCACATGAGATGGGACATGTTCATAAATTACATGATAAGTTTATTAAACTTTTTAAATCCCAACATGAAACCTCATCCTGCCGGTGGATGAGGTTTCACGTTTTTTGAATTGCCCACCGGGGCACCTGGCCTGCCCGCCAACCTTAAGGTTGGACGTGCAGGTCCTTTAATTGTTTAAATGATCCTGTCAATGGCCTCAATTGGCTATTGACAGGTCAGCGGGGGCACAGCTGATTTGGCTGTGCCCTCCCCACTTCCTGAAAATTCAAATGGGGCAGGATGATGTCGGGGGGAACTCCCGATGTCATCCTGCGTCATTTTATGTGTCAGCGAGTGGGCCCCGCCCCATGCTCACCTATGGCAAAATTCTGCCCATAACGTATTTTACCTGACTTCGTTATTTTCCACCATTGGGCAAGTTGGAGATAAACTCTTCGACACTTGTGGAAAAAAGTAAGCTAGTTAGAGGGGAAGGAGATGCAAAACTATTTTAAAATGAAGTGACTCAAAATCATGTATAGACTCCAGAAAGAAAAAATATACCATAATGCTTAATAATGCTGTTTAAATTTATCAAAATGCCCTTTCAATTGCAGAAAATAGAGGGCCAGATTTTTCTCATTCGTTGATTTAATTCTAAAAAAACTGTATTGGAATAACTTTCATGCTCCTTGTGTTTTATTGCTGAGAACGTATCTAATTTTCCTCACTTTACTTTCACTACATAGGAGTATATTGCCAGTGCCCGCGTGGTGCCATCAGTCCACTATCAGCGCCCTGTCTTGGAATGAGGAAGTATGGAAGCTGAATGGAAAAGGCAGCCATTTTGTGTCTGTAATACAATGGGCTGGATTTACGGTTGCCCACTGGGCGTGCTTTTGGCGAGGCGGCACATAAAATATGTCAGGTGGTTAGCCCACCAGCTTCCTGCCCACCTCTGACCCAGTCCCCATAATATGGAGGGGGAGTTAAAGCACCACTAGTCTGCCTGCCCTTAGGCCTATTGAGGGCCTTAAGTGGCCAATTATTGCCCACTTTAAAGCCCTCAATTGCCTCTACTACCATAATATGCTGGAGAGTGGCAGTTGGGTGAGAGTGGGAAGACTGGTTTTTAAACAACTTTGATGAAGAGGGTGGGGGTGATGCACATCATTTGGGGGATGCCCAGTGCGCCCCTCTGCCTGGCATCCAAAATCTGTTCCCTCACTCTCCGCCCTGAGGTACCCGATCCCTCCCTGCCCTAAAAGCCCAGGACCTTCCTGCATCCGGTGTCCATCTTTGATCTCCGTGCGGGCCTCGTGGTAGCCCCAGCAGCGCCCAATACTGAGTTCTGGCACTGCTTAGGCTTGTTAGAGCTGCCGGCCAATCAGATTGGCTGGTGGCTGTCGAGGGCAGGACCACCTCCCACGAAGGGCCAGAAGCCCAGTCCTCAGCTTGTTTAGGCTGCCCAAAACATCTTATTGCCACAGGGTGGCCTTTTTAAAAGTTGATTGGTTTGGAACTGACTTTCATTCTGGGGGAGTGAGCAGTACACAAACTCTCACCCTGCCCCCACCCCTGTAAAAATCCAGCTCAATGTCAGAGGCTGGTGCTTCATCAACGCATTGAGACTGCAATTTTAAAACATTCTTCAGCTGATGTGTTAGTCCCTGTAATTTGGCAAAAAGACCCAACTTTTCATCCAAAAAGGGAAAGAAGTCCACAAAAGTCATGATCCTGGCGATAATGGACTTGGGATTGTGTCTCCTCACCCTATTAAGGAGTGCCTTCAGGAACCAGATTTCCTTCCTTATGATGATGTGAGAGTGTATCTTCACACCCTACTTTCATCTTAAAAGCAAAAATGGCCCACCGTTAAATGTATGAAAGTACCATCTCGGACCCCCCCACCAAGGTTCATGCTTCAAATCAACAGTAAACCATTTCCAAAATTGTATGGGAACTAGGAGGTCAAAATTTAAAAGGCCCATCAAGAGTAGTTACTAAGGAGAACCATGTTGGTGTCAAACGATAAGAAGATCGTAAAATTTTTCTCATTAGGATGTTTTTATCACTTTGACAATAACTTGTGGCAAGGGTGTACACTCCTGTGCAAAGGAATAGCAGGGTGATCTTCCATTGGAAGCTTTAAAAGCTGGAAAAGAGAGGTAACTCATTGTCAGAAACTGACTAAGTTGAGTTTTTTGGCATGGTCTTCATTTTAATATCGATTTCCCTATTTCAATTCCAACCATCTCAATGGTCTCTTTCCCCAGAACTTGTAAGGTTGCTTTCTTGTCTAGGGTAGCAGGATGGACAATACAGGATTGGCCTCCCATGAGTTTCTCTCCTCTTTCTCTTGTTGTAGGTCATTTTCTTCTGCAACCAGAGGAAGTGTCATGGTATTATATAGTGACATTCAAGTTGTCCAGGTTAGTCACCATGAAACACACTATATGGAATATTGGGTAGAAATTAGGAATTCCTTCTTCCAGGAGAAAAATAAGTATCTGGCACCTGCTGTTCGTTGATCATCAAACACCATTATAGCAACTTGTCTCCAAAACTATCCTGTAAATCCTGTTTGAGGCTTAAGTGCTGTCTGTTGTAAGCAATTGTGCTTTGAGATCAATCATGAGTTCCTTGTGAACTATGTGCAGATCAAAGTATAATGCCCAAATAAAAAAATCCTGCTTCACCACCGTATAAAACCATCCAGCGCTTGTTTTATTGGTGTCAAATAAAAATATTACTTTAAAACTGAAGTTTCACGAAAATCAATTGTCTTCTAAAAGTAGTCTTCCTTCACAATTCAAATGACCCTAAGGCAACTCTGCAACTCCTGGATCTTATGGAATGTGCTCTCTGAACTGTACAAAAACCTTCAGCCTGGAGTGCATTGCTGCAAACAAAAACTGCCAACTGCAATTATTTTTCTAGTTTAATATTATGAAAGTGTCGTTTATTTTTCTCATGGTTTCGAAATCTGTGGTTTTGCCATTAAGATGGGAAAAATTATTTTGCAGCCTTTTAATGGATAATAACTAAGGAAAGATAACTTGTCATTATTCGGAATAATCTTTCAATTTCACGTAGGCAGATAAATGTAGAAGTGCAGCTAATGCAGGGAAAAGGGAAGAACGAAACAAACTGTAAACAAGAACAGTAGTGAAAGGTATAATAACTCCACAACATTGTCTTATCAAAGTCACAAATGCCATCCTATGTGATTGTGACCAAGGCAAACTATCCCTCCTTGACCTGTCTGCAGCATTTGCCATGGTGGACCACACCATCTTCCAATGTTTCTCCAATATCATCCAACTGGGTGGGACTGCACTTGTTTCTTATCCATCGAATCATAGCTTCAATGACTTCTTCTTCTGCTTCTGCACTGTTATCTCTGGTGTTCCCCAAGGGTCTATCCTTGGCCCCTTCCTGCCTATATCAATGATATCATCATGAAGCATAGAATTAGTTTTCACATATATGACACATAGCTGTACCTCACCACCACCTCTTTCTACTCCTCCACTCTTGCTAAATTATCTGTCTACTTGTCTGACATCCAATACTGGATGAGCAAGAATTTCCTCCAATTAAAATTGGTAAGACCGAAGCCATGGTCTTCAGCCCCAGTACAAACTCAGTTCCCTAGCCAGCGCCTCCATCGCTTTCTCTGGCAGCTATCTGAGGCTGAACCAGACTGTACACAACCTTATTGTCATATTTGACCACAGTGACCTTCCAACTACAAAACTGCAATGTCACTAATATTGCCTATTTCTGCTTACTATCATGACTCTGCCGCAGTTCAACTCTGCTGTGGCTGTAACCCTGGATTTGACCAAACCAAAGCATTGCTGGCATCCCATGTTCTGGCCTCTGAAAACTTGAGGTCATTGAAAATTCTACTGCTCGTGTCATAACACGCATCAAGTCCGGTTCAGCTAACCCCACTGTGCTTGCTGTGATGCATGAGTTCCTGGTTAAGCAATACCTTGATTTCAAAATCCTCATCCCTGTTTTCATATCACTCAAGGGCTTCGTCAAACCCCCTCCACCCACACACCTGTAATCCCCTGCAGCCCTGACCCCTTGATCTGAGATTTTAATTGCTCCCCCACTGATGGCAGTGCCTGTATCAGATGAGGCCTTAATCTCTGGAAATTTCTCCGTAAACATATCCACTTCTCTTACTCTCACTTTTCCTTTAAGGCACTCTTTAAAACTTATCTCTTTTACCAAGCTTTTGGTCATCTAGGTCTGGAGGCTTGACAGTTCTTCCAGCTCTTGTTCTTGTCACCGTCATAGGAATGTCAGTAGCCCTGGGTTGACTTTGTTGGTTTGGTGTTGAAATTGTAGTACTCTGTTTCCGGCACATGGTTGTTTCCATTTGATTCACCTTTTGCGCTGCCTTGACTTGAGTTTTTCCATATTGATGACCAATTGCTTTGTTCAGACACTGGCTTTGTCCCTTTCCTTCTGAAGGGAATGTTCACTCTGCTCATTCCTAGAGTGGACTGAGATTTTCTTTTTCCATGGGGTCCGTCATGTTCATCCTAGAAGTTGACATTTTAAAAATGGACCATTAATTTCCACTTGTTTCATCATTTCACCCAAATATTTGTTTACTTTCTTATTTTCCAATTAGTTGTCAAGCTTATCAATCTTTTCATTTAGTACAGCAACTCTGGTGGTGAGATCATTTGTCTTTATTTCAGAGCTATCTAACTTTAAAGTCTGGATTTGCTCTTCTACACTGCGCACCTCAGATTGATTTGAAGTTCAAGAATTTCATTGCTCTTTTCACAATGAAGTTCCCACATTTCATCAATTTTGGTTTATTAATTCTGCATTCCTCCGACTGTTCTGATTCATCAGTAATTTCGATTCCTGTTCCAGGTATTTTTTCATACTTAATAGATATGTCTGGTACTGGAAGTTAATCCAGTTCTAAATTTTCATTAGCAAACTCATCTTCCATATGTGGGAGTTGGTTCTCTGCACTGAACAGTTTTTCCTTCGCAGAGCTTCATTCCTGTGTGCTATCCTTCCAGCTCACATTCGTTAATTTTACTTCTGCTGGTTGTTTCTGAGACTCTTCATGCTCCTTTCAGAACTTCTACTTTCTCTTGCAACTATTCAACTTTTTCTTAACATTCTGGGCGCTTGATTTTCATTTCAACCATTTCATTTTTTAACAATTCAATGGTTCTCAGTAAGTTTGAGACATCCAGTGCTTTTCATTCTAGTTCCTTGACCCTCAGCATTGGATTGACATTTTCTGATCTTATTTCTGTCTTTACTTTAACTGTCTACTGCAGAATTTTGTCCTTGTCTTTCATTTTGATTTTGCTGTTGGCCAGGTCTGTCTTTGGCAAAGTATTAATTTGTTTAAGTTCTGTTCTCGTGCTACTCATGGCTTCATGATCTGGTTGCAGTTTGGAAAGTTCTGCAGCTTTTCCTTTCAATCCTGCTGGTTGGTTCTCCAGCACTTCAGTCTCTTTCTTGTATCTCTTGACTTCTTCATGGAAAATAGAACATTTCTGAGTCTTCTCTGCCAACTGGTTCTTCAGTTTGTTCAGAGTGTTATTAAATTCATTTTGCTTCTCTTTGTAATTTACAGAGGAACAAACTTTCACCTGAGGGATCCTTGTAGCATGTGAAGATCCTTCAATAGGTTTTCCTTTTCTTTGCGAAGCTCAATTGCTTCGTCTTAAGTTTTCTTGTAATTCAACAGAGTTTCCTCAAGCTTTTTCTGCTGTTCAAGACAGTCTTCATTTCTTCATGCTGCTGAAGGGTTATGCATTTGTTTTGCATTTGTCTTGAAAGATGATTATCTGTTCTTTCAACTATTTATCATCTTGTTGATCTGCCAAATCATGCTGTAATTTAGTGCATTGCTTTGTCGCTACTGATAGCTCCCACATAGCTTTTGCTGAAGTGGCATTGAACATCATCTTTAGCTGCTCATGTTTTTCCAGGGGCATGTATTGATTTTTCAAAGAGTCTTTCAGGGCAGTGACTTCTTTGAGTACCTTTTCTGCTTGCTGTTGTGCGTGGCTTTACTTTTGGTTGAGTTCTACCAACTCAGCTTTGATATGAATGTTTTCCTGTGGAATAACTTTATTTTCTTTTTGCATGTTTTATTTCTTTTGGGTCACCTCATAGCTTTCCTTCGTTCACAACCAACTACTCCCTCCGCACTGCCACCTGTCGTTACTGTTTGGGTAATGTGTCAATATTTTCAAAAAGCTCTCTGGCTGCTTCTTGGCTTCTCCTTACTGGTCTAAACTCTTCGGCTCATGCACTTCATTGTGCTGACATGGTCTGTGACCATCTTGTGGTTTGCATAGGGAGTGTCTCCCTCGGGCTGGGGTCATGGGCCTCCTTGCCCCCCAGTGCTACTTTGGGGGTGTTCTAGACTTTTTTTTAAGATCTGCACTCTCCATAACTTAGAGTTTAAAGTATATGTCAAAGGCTTTTAATATCTCATCAGATGTGATTGAGAATTCATCTATACCTCATTTTAGGATTGATTCATCCACAAATACTCCAAGCAAGCATAAAAACATCTAAGTTGCACTTTTTCTGATTCCTGCTTAATCCTGATGTACTCATGTAATCTAAAAATTGTCTTCTCCAAGATGCCCAATTTTGGTTCCAATTTAGCTCTGGCTTAGCCTAAATTGGACTGGTGGTTTTAATTTAGTACCAATGACCATTTCTCATAATGGGTGAGTACCTCTATTTTTTTTTCTTCAAGATGGCTCCACAGCTGCTCTTTTTTGTCCTTCCCACGTTTGTCATGTTTTCGTGGGCTCGGTTGCTCAGATGGGGCAGTTTTTTTTTTAAACTTATCCTCTCTGCAGGAAACCTTTAAAACACATTGTTTGGGATAGCTGCCTGTTTTTTTTAATCGAATTTTTTTGGGAATCAAATGGAAAGTTTTTTTTTTAGCTCTGCCTGCTGTTTTAAAGACTTTTTTTTCATTCAGTCAAGCTGCTGTGGAAGTGTTGCTGCAGCTTTCTCGCAGCTGCACTCTAGTATGCTTGTGCTAATTGTGACTGCTGCCTCTTTTGAAAGGTAATTTCTGTCTTTTTACTGTATTCTGCTCACCCTTTCTGTGATTTGGCTAGATCCTGTGACTCTGCATTCACTCAGATGCTTCTTTTCAACTGCACAGTGGATTCTTCTTTTGCCTTTCAGCCTTTTTTCCCCTTTTTTGAATTTTGCTCAGCCTTTTGTGATCTAGCTAGGCCCTATGACTCTGCCTCTGTGTTCCTGTGTTTGATCGGGTCTCATTTTTCATCTGCACAGTAGATTATTCTGCTGCCTTTTGGTCTTTTTTTCTCCTTTTATGAGTTTTGCTCAGTCTATTGTCATCTAGCCAGGTTCCTTGATTCAGCCTCTTTGTCCAGAATGGAGCGATCTCCAACTGTACCCTCAATTTAGGCGCACTTCGCTCGGTCAAGTTTCAGTTTCAGTTTTTAAAGTGGGACCGGAGAACAATACTGCCTACAGTATGATGTAGAGAGCCAGATAATGGTAGACTGTGTGTAGTAGAGTCTGGAAGAAGCCATCATGGAGACAACAGCCATGCAGGGCTATACCTTGGAGATGTATATATGTATGGGTTACCAATAAACAGTTCATGTTCAACCATACAAGCCTCTGGGCCTCTTGTTGAGATACCAAACAACCTTAAAACATGCCCTAATTTAACTTTGGCTTAGTGTCAAATTTTGCTTCTTGTTGCTCCTGCGTAGTGCCTTAATGCCTTGATATGTTAAAGGTGGTATATAAGTACAAGTGGATGTTATTTTATTTATTGCAGCAGGTAGTTGGACTGAATATATGTGCATTTACTAGTGGGTGATAATTCATAGCCCTTAATGTCATGGATAATAACCCACTAAAAGTTTCAACAACACTAGCCTAAGAGCACTACAGGGAGGCCAATGTTTCGACCAGAATTGTCACTGAGAGAAACGTCGGGATCCCTTACAGTCTTGATAGAGCAGGAGGAGGTCTGCAATGTGCCCCAAAGTGTACATCTAACATAATTGTAGCTTGCTATGCCCTGTACAAAAAGGCATCAGTGTGGAGATTCCCATGAAAGTAGCCGTGGCTGCTTTGAAAGTGCAAGAACATGGAGTGAATCATCTGGAGGACCATTATTAGGAGGACTTCTGTCTTTGTACTATTTTGTTTCACTGCACAGCCACTATAGCAATAAGGGTAGCATTAAATGAGTAAAAGATGCAAGATGATCAGGAGGAGGAGAAAAAAACAACAATTTTTATTTAACTTAGCTTTAACTTTAGTATCCACCACCGCCCCTCATGGCACTTCTCAGGATTGTAAAGAAAATAATACCAAGCCAAGTAAGACTTTAGGACAGGTGCCCAAAAAGTTGGTCAAAGAGTTCAGTTTTAAGAAGTGCCTTAAGGAGCCGACATGAAGGTTAAAGAGGGAATTCCAGAGCTTGGGGTCCACGCAAGTGAAGGCAATGATAGAGTGAAAGAAGTTGGCGATATACAATAGACCAAGATTGTAGAAATGTAGAGTTCCTGGAGGGCTATGATGCTGGAAGATGTTAACAGAAATGCTGGAGGGGTGAGCCAGAGGGATTTTAACACAAGGATGAGAATTTTAATATCAGAGCATTTAGAGGTCAGGAACCAATCTAGATCAGAATAGAGGGCATTGGGTTAACAGGACTTGGTGTGAGTTAGGGTTCGGGCAGCAGAGTTTGAATGGGCTCATGTTTATGGAGGGTAGAAGTTGGGAAACTGGCTAGGAGAGCCCTGAAATAGTCAAGTTTAGAAATAAGCAAAATATGGATGGTAGTTGCAACATCAATGGGCTGATCTAATGTGTTATAGAGAGGGATAGTGATGGCAGGATAATTGTTCCTCTTTCTCCTCACCTTTCGGTTATCCGCAACAAGACTTGTTTTAGAGGGAGTGTTTTACATGTTTTGAATGTTGTGATTTTAAGTAATAAATGTGAAACAAGTTTTTGCATATATCTATATCAGAAGAAAAGATGACGTTTATCACACAACATCCCAAAATGTAAATGCAATGAAATGCAATCACTCTCTCATGCATACAAATGCACAGGCAAGTAAAGATTGATTCCAGAGACAAAAGCATGCATTTAGGTTAATAGCAAGAAGTAAACATGTGTTCAAATTTCAGCCCTTTAAGCTGCACGCATTTCAGGCCTGGATTAATTCTCTCTTGTGGTTCTTTGGATGAATGGAAGTTGGAAGCCTCTGAGTTTTTAGACAAACTTGTGACCAAGTTTCTGTAGGGATGAATCTTTGTAGGTGAAGACAGGATAGTCTCTCTCAATGCCTCTGTTGACTGGTTGTTCAGGCAAAATTCTTCTTTTTGTTGGAGGAATGATCCTCCTTGTTTTCTGTTGGTTTCCAGACTGACCTGTTTCTGGCTGGCTCTTGGAGTCATGAGATTTTTAATCTGAAGTCAGTTTTGATCATGTGACCACATGATCAATACCTCTATTGTTCGTACAAATGATTCGAAGTTAGAAGCCATTGCTATACAATGGAACATAAATGGTATTTCACACCCACTTGTGGTAAACTGATTTCTCTGCAGCTCTTTGAGTGTCGGACTCACAAACAGTGCGTCTCAGGGGAGGGAGTGGTCAGGCTATTGATTTTTTGAGTTTCAGTAAATGCCCAATTAACAGAGGTGTAAATTCACAATTTGTTTTGCATTTTGAATGTCTTTTTAAGGAAGGGCATTCTATATACACACATTTACATTCTAATGACTTTCCAGAAGCATGCCCAGACCTGAGTTAATCCTTTGTGCAGAAATCACAGAAGGTGACCTGATCTTTGGTGGCAATCATTGCTTATTGTCCACTTTTAAAGTCAATTTCAAAAAGTACACATTGCATAAAGTCTGTATCTTGTAAGTTAGCAATATGATACTTTTACTGAGCATGACCAAGAGCAGAGATGGATTCCAGCAACTGATGGAAAGATAAGTATTTTATAGAACTTATTATGGTAATCATGGTAATGAAACTGCCACGTTTTTGTAAGAACCCAACTAGTTCAGTAACAACCTTTTAGGGAAAGAAATCTGCTATCTTTACAAGGTCTGACTTGTATGTGTCTCCAAGCCCACCGCAATGTGGTTGACTCTTAACTGCCAGCTGAAAAGGCTTAGCAAACCAATTTGTTGTACCAAATCTGTTACAATAAACTATAATAAGAATATAACTGAAAGGACCATCCATGATTGACATAGGCACCAGATTTGGACACACGCAGGCATACTCCGCCTAGTTGGCCCTGCCAAATCCCCGTCACAAGCCTCAGAGAACCTGTGCCAAAATTAGGAGAGCTGCCCCCCAGGCTAGTTTTCTTTGACAGCACCTCCCTAACTTGCAAGCTCCACCATGTAAAAAGCTGATGGCAGCAAGGAACACCACTGCCTCCAAGATTGACATCAAGTCAAATGCCATTGTGACTTGGAAATATATCGTTGTTCATTGTTGCTGGGTGAAAATTCTGAAAGTGTCTTCCTGACAGCACTATGGGAGTACCTACAGCACATGGACTGATGCAGTTCATGAAGGCTCAAGTTCACCTTCTTGAGGGCAATTGTGGATTGACAATAAATGCTGGCCTTGCCGTGAATGAATAAAGAAAAACTTGCCAACAACAAGGAGTAGGGTTTTTGCTTTGAGAGCAATTGGCAACCTGCTGCAAAGTGTGCTAGTTTTGTGGAATGGAGTTAAGGTTCAAACTTGCACTCAAATTAATTTGCAAAACCCACAAACAAAGTTATGCATGAACCAGCACAATGGGGCAATGTTTTTGAATGTATTTTTTTTATTGCGGTAAAGGATACACTTTGGTGTATTTAAGAATGGTAACTTTTTTTTACATTATTACAGCCGAAAATTGGTTTATCACAAAATAAGCATTTAAACCTGTTCTGTCTACCACCTATGAATAACCTGATTTTAAGTAACTGAAAATGATTTTTAAAAAATCTATACAGAACCAATTATTAGTTTCATTGGTGTATAATAGTCAGTTTCTTAAATTATTTTTCATTAATATTTATAAGGTGCTTGAGAGTGTCCTTTCACCTAAAAGGAAAGACTTAATTTTAAAATCTTCCTTGAAGGCCAGAATTAGCAAAAATTCACCATGCTGCTTAATTTGGTCTGGGGGCATGGCCAGTTTTGAGCTTGTGATGGAATCTGTGGGAAAAGCTGATTTTTTGAGACAGATCCTAGTTGAAAAGGGAAACTGACCCTCTCAGCTGGGAAGAAAACGAAGACTGAAACTGAGAATTGGAAACCAAAACTTTTGCTTGAAACTATAAAAAAAGGAGACCTAGGGCAGAATTTTCTGCCTGTCGGGCGGATGGGCCCGACCCAATCTCCGGCGGGCGGGGAGCCGATCCCCGCCGGAGAAGCGGACCCTGCCACCATTTTATGTGGGAGGAGGGTATTCCCCGAAATTGAGAGCGTGCTGCCTCAGGGAGATTGCTTATACTCTGAAAAATGTTAAAAATAGAAAAAAAAATTGCCTAACATGTCCCCCTCATGTGACAATGTCACATGAGATGGGACATGTTCATAATGTACATACTAACTTTATTAAAATGTTTAAAACCCTGCATGAAACCTCATCCCAACGGTGGATGAGGTTTCATGTTTTTTCTATTCCCCGCCGGGGCTTCTGGCCTGCCTGCCAACCTTAAGGTTGAACGGGCAGTTCCTTTAATTATTTTAATGATCCTGTCAGTGGCTTCAATTGGTCATTGAGAGGTTGGCGGGTGCACAGCTGATTTGGCTGCGCCCCCGCCTTACTGAAAATTTAAATGGGGTGGGATGATGTCGGGGGTACCCCCCGATGTCATTTTACACGTCAATGAGCAGGCCCCGCCCCCTGCTCGCTGATGGCAAAATTCTGCCCCTATCCATTGGAGCTCGTTAGATGAAGAGTGCAGTTGGACAGTACAGGCAGGCTGGAGAAGACAGAGGATAGATCCGAAAGCTGAGAATAAAAATCTCATTAAAACGTACAAGACTCTGAAGAGGTTTGATAAGAGGTAGACGCTGAGAGATTGAATATAATATTGCTGGATCTATGCTATCCAGACCAACATATGTAGAGCTGAAGAGGTTTTGCAGACGTGTGCCATTCTTTGGTGAAGTCCATGCTCGTGAAACTCTGGTTGTGTGATGCTGTCAGCTGGGGATCAGGCTAAGTCCGAGAAGAAGAAGAGCTGAAGTTCTTCATAAAGATTTTTGAAGGATTTTGTAACTGAGATTGATGACCTATATGTTAAGTGCAATACTGAGCCTGTCTTAGTTGTATCTGCCATTTCATGTGTAACTTATAGTTCATAATCAACTACAATGTGCCTGTTTAGTTTTAGAGTATAGAGGATTAGCTAAGACAGTATTTAATGTTTGCTTTGTTTGACTGTTGTAAAGTAACTTCTTTTTGTTTAAACCATAAAATCTTGTGGCTTCATTTTTTCAGTAAATAACTAGGATTTTGAATTTCCTCTTTTTAAAAAAAAGTTACTGGTCTCGGTAGAGTTCATAACAAGTTGGACTGGCTTCCATTGCAGT
Organism: Carcharodon carcharias; assembly: GCF_017639515.1. Taxonomy (NCBI): domain Eukaryota; kingdom Metazoa; phylum Chordata; class Chondrichthyes; order Lamniformes; family Lamnidae; genus Carcharodon; species Carcharodon carcharias. Next base: position 54,032,891 of record NC_054487.1, read on the forward strand.
GTTTTTAAGCCAATGCAAAAGATCATAGAAACTCTATTTGTGTTGCGCTTGAATTTCCACAAATATTTGTACAGGCTTGGCTGATTTTAGGCGAATTGTGCCCAGGAGAATTTATACCCTCCAATGTCCAAATGCCTGTTTAGTTAAAAATAAGATATGCAGATAAAAAAATTTAAATATAAATTTCTTAACTTTTACTATAGTCATACCCAGATGTCTAGTTACCCAACTCCCCTATACTACATTAACATACTGATGGATTTGTATGCCTATGGCTAGTTAGGGGATAGCTTCATTAAGCAAAAAAACATTTCCAAGTTCTTTCTGTTCATCTTAACTTCATACTTGTATCCCAGTGCCCCTTGCAAGAAGGTATCACCTTACATACCTTACGGAAAAACAGTGGGGCTGTACAACCTGGCACCTAGCCAACATAAAAACGTAAGAAAAAGAAGCAGGAATTGGCCATTTGACTCCTCGAACTTGCCCCACCATTCAATAAGATCATGGCTGATCTCATTGTGGCCTTTAATCCACTTTTCTACCTCCTCCCCATAATCCTTGACTTCTTCGTAGTCCAAAAATCTAACTCAGCCTTGAATATGTTCAATGAGGAGGAGGTGATGGTGTAGTGGTATTGTTGTTGGACTAATAATCCAGAGACCCAGGGTAATGCTCTGGGGACCTGGGTTTGAATCCCTCCATGCCAGATGGTGGAATTTTATTTCAATAAAAACCTGGAATGAAAAAGCTGATGATGGCCACTTAGTTTGATTATGTAAAATCCCGTCTGGTTCACTAATGTTCTTTAAATTTGCTGTCCTTACCTAGTCTGGCCTACGTGTGACTCCAGATCCACAACAATGTGGTTGACTCTTAAATGCCCTCTGAACAAGGGCAATTAGGGATGGGCAATAAATGCTGGCCTAGCCAGTGATGCCCACACCCCATGAATGAATTTAAAAAAAACCCAGCCTCCACGGCTCTATGGCAGAGTATTCCACATACTAACAGCTCTCTGAGAGAAGAAATTCCTCCTCATTTTCATATTAAATGGGAGACTTGATCCCCCATTTCTAGATTCCCCCAGGATAAATATTCTTTCAGCATTTATCCTGTCAATCTCCCTCAAATCTTCTATGTTTCAATAAGGCGACCTCTCCTTCTAAACTCCAATGAGTACAGATGCAACCTGCTCAACCTTTTCTTATAAAACAACCCTTTCGTCCCAGGAATCAGCTTTGTGAACCTTCTCTGAGCTGCTTCCTATGCAAGTACGTCCGTCCTTAAGTAAGGAGACCAAAACTCTTCATAGTATTGTAGGTGTACAGTTTTAGCAAGACTTAGCTACTTTGATACTCCACCCCACTTTTAATAAAGGCCAACATTCCATTTGCCTTCCTAACTACTTGTACCTGCATACCAGCAATTTGTGATTTATGTATGAATTCACCCAGATCTCTCTGTATGGCAGCACTCTGCAGTCTCTCTCCATTTAAATAATATTCTGCTTTTCTATTCTTCCACCAAAGAAGACAGTCTCACATTTGCCCACATTATACTCAATCTGCCAAATTTTTGCCCACTCACTTAACTCATCTACTCCTTTGCAGACTCTGTGTCTTACTCACACCTTACTTTCCTACCGATATTTGTATCACCAGCAAATTTGACTACAATATACTGTTCCTTCATGCAAGCCATTAATATAGACTCTTAATAGTTGAGCCCCTGTTCTGATCCCGGTGACATTCCACTAGTTACAGTTTGCCAACCTGAAAATTACCCATTTATCCTGACTCTGTTTCCTGTCAGTTTGCTAATCCTCTATCCATGCTAATATATTGCCCCCAACACCATGAGCCCGTAATTTGCTCATCACTGTTGATGAACACTTTGATCATTGCATTTTATCCATACCTGATGGATTGAAAAGTCATTTTCTGAACAGGCAGAGAACATACTCATTGATTGTGAGCAAAGTGAGTTCATAAACTTCTAATGGCCACATGAAAATAGTGATGCAGCAGCAAAAGCCAGAATGATAATTGGTGAAGTTGCAGCAAATATATTTAAAAACAGAGAGATGGGTAGAGCAGGGGAAATTGTTTCTAGAAAGTAGTATCAAGATGGTTGACGATTTTGCCACCAATTAACAGGAAGTCAGAGATATGATTCGAAGGCACAGGAAAGGATGCAAGACTGTGGGAGCTTGGATGTGACAATCCTATGAGATTTGTAGATAAGTGCAAGGAGTATAAATTTGATATGCTGTGGTAAAGGACATCATTGTAAGTTAGTGAAGATAGACATGATCGAGTGGGATTTTTTGTGTGGCAAAATATGAGCAAGGATTTGGGGCAAGTGGAGTTAACAGACAATTGCGGTCTGAAAACCAGCAAGAGAGAAATCTGTTGACAGAAGTGTAGAAGTTATGAAGGAATGGATAAAGGTTTGAGGAGAAATCGGGGTGAGTTAGGTATCGAGGCAGGTAATGTTGCAAAATTGGAATTACAAAGTCTTTGTGATGGATATGGGGCTTGAAACTCTGCTCCAGGTTGAATATGAAGGCCAAGTTTATATTCAGTCTGGTTCATTTTGAGTGTGCATCCAGTGAGGGGGTGAATGATAGCTTGAGAGATGACCAGTTGGAGTTTGATTTGGGTTACAGGGAATAGGCAGGAGTTGGAGCACTTCAGGGATGGTCTCAAATCATTGTTTTCAAAGTAATGGTGGAGGAAGCAGGAACATTTCAATGGGTTGTTTGTCATGGATAAAAGGCATTATGTGCTCTCCATTGCTTCCGGGATGATACTGGAATAGTATAGAGAGAAGCACAGTAATTGATCTTCAAGTATTATTTGAGTTCACATGTGGGAACTACATTCTGTAGTGTGGTGTGTTTGCTGGATCTGTGAACTTAACATGTAAATTGCTAAACTGTGCCTAAAATTGATCTTTGAAATAATATATATGTATACTTTTTGTACTATAGCTAGGTTTTATAAATTTATGCCCTAAGTGGAGACCTTCATACACTAGAGATGCATTTCTGGAATTTTAATGCAGTTCCATGTACCACAAAGAATGGAATATTCTGTAGGGTGCCAAACCTTTTACAGGAAATTCTGAATATGCAAATGTTGCACCTGAAGTACAAATTTGTCAATCCACCCATGTGTGTCAGTGCATAAATTTAAAAAATATCATATTACACTTAAACAAAATGGCCAAGATTGTTGCTTAGTCTTTTTTGGCAATCCACTCAAAATGATAGTGTTTGATGGAGGCTACAAGAGTTAGAGTCGTGCAACACAAGATCATTGTAATAAAAAAGTAGCTTATTACAGGTTTTATATACCGCTGGTGCATTCAAAACGGTATAACCGAATACAGCATGAAGAAAAAACATTTATATGTTTCTTTTCTGTAATCCACCAATGAAAATCTAGATCAGTATTCAATTTTTTTTTGTTATTTTTCAGTTATTTAATTTAAAGTTTTTTCTGTTAATTTTGTTCTGGTGCCAGCAGCTTACAGTTGAGTCTCATCTTAGGCATGCCACCTGTGTACGTAGAAGTCACTCCTGTCTTTTTGAGCAGTACACGGTTAGTAAATTGCAATACAAATTTGAATGAGATTGCATGATTTATACAGTATTATTTGAAGCTGTTGAGGACCATTGTCAGAAACCCCCAGATCTCATTATTAGTTATTTTCAACTGACAAGTAGACTGTAAGCATGTTTTCAAGTGGTTTTGCACAATGTAAGAAATGAGTACGCTAAAGGGAACCCAGTAGGTTTTGACGCATGCAGTGTGATGGCTTTAGATGTGTCAGTTATTCCGCTGTGTGCATATATATGAACATCATAAAAATATGTTTAAAGCTTTGTTTTATAATTGGCTACATCACAAACATTTTCTCTAGGCTCATTAACGGGTACTATTTTGTGACATTGATGGTAAGATATTGTTGCCTTCACTTATTGCGTAGAATTAATATACCGTGCAATGGCCAACATTTTCATCACCAATATACAACAGTGAGATCTGATTATTTTAATAACTTTTTATGTTTATTCTGTAGCTATGTTTCAATCTTTCTCACTTTTATATCCCTTTCGTTACAAATGAAAAAATCTTGTTACATTATTTTTGTAACCACAATTAAATATTGGATGCATGAATTTATTTAGGTAAGCACAGCATGAGAGGGGAACACATTTATTTATGTACACAGACAGTGGGTAAGGTAACTACTATTCATTTATTTCCCAGGAACCAATCAAAAAACATTGGCGTCACTGTGTCTGGGGTGATTACTCTTAAATTCCTTTCCAAATATATTTAGTAGAGATGTTCACTCCCCCACCCCTGGCCCCAACTTTTGCAATTCATCAATTCCCTTGGAACAGCAAATCCTTGGGCTCAGTAAACAATGTGGAGCTGATATTCAGTTACTTTTCTTCGAATGGGGCAGTAGCAGCTCAAATTACAGTGCTATGCTTGGAGTCCGTTCTGAGTCTCCTTCTGCCCACTGCCTTTTTCCTGCAACCACATGGGTCAGGTGAGAGTCAAAATGCTGAACAGAAAACCTGTGATTTACAAAGGACCTTGATGCATTTTTTTAGTTCTAATTGATGGATCGTATGCTGTGGAATGCTCTGACTATTAGTACCATCTTAACAGGACTGCTTCAGACTACTCACAAAAAGGAAAGCTTTTGGGTTTTTTTTAATGTTTCTGAGAATAACAGGAGCATGAATGCTTTTCTGGCCCTGTGTCTGTTTCCCCATCTTCCCAGGAAGACAATATCCATAGTGGAGTCACTTGAATTCCCACCCCTCCCTGAAAATAGGGTGGAGTGTTTAAGGCCGGTCCATCTCTAGTCGCCTGTTTCATATTTTTGCCAAAAATTACAATGTCCACCCTTTTGTGCAGCCCACAGAAATTTTGAGAATGTTGTTAAAAAAGACATGAATAGCATATCATGTGGAACAGATTGTAACACTCAGATGCTCAAATGTACCTATATATTACTTTTTGAAGCTACGCAGTATACAGTGATAAAAAATACCTGGAAAAACTCAGCAGGTCTGGCAGCATCTGCGGAGAGGAACACGGTTAACGTTTCGAGTCCGTATGACTCTTCACCAGAATTAAGTAAAAATAGAAAAGCAGTGAAATATAAGCTGGTTTAAGGGGGTGGGGGGGGGGAATGTGGTGAGCAGGTAGAGCTGAATAGAGGGCCAGTGATAGGTGGCAATAGCCAAAAGATGTCATAGACAAAAAGACAAAGAGGTGTTGAAGGTGGTGATATTATCTAAGGGATGTGTTAATTAATGGTAGAAAGCAGGACAAGCAAGGTACAGATAGCCCTAGTGGGGGTGGGGTGGGGGGAAGGGAAGGGTTAAATAGGTTAAAAAGTAGAGACTGTCCAAGGGCCCAAACACTCCTTTTCACTTGCACTTCTCTCAGTTTAGTCTACTGCATTCGCTGGTCCCAATGCGGTTTCCTCTACATTGGAGAGACCAAATGCAGACTGGCTGACCGCTTTGCAGAACACCTTTGGTCTGCAAGCATGACCCATGAAGCTCAATGCAAAATGGAGGAACAGCACCTCATCTTCCGACTAGGCACTTTACAGCCTTCCGGACTGAATATTGAGTTCAACAATTTTAGATCATGAGCTCTCTCCCCCATCCCCGCCCCCTTTCCGATCCCCCCCCTTTTTTCCCAATAATTTATGTAGATTTTTCTTTTCCCATCTATTTCCATTATTTTTAAATGTATTTCCATCCATTGTTTTACTTCTACCTTTTAGCCTATTTCGATCCCTTCCCTTCACCCCACCCCACCCCCACTAGGGCTATCTGTACCTTGCTTGTTCTGCTTTCTATCCTTAATTAGCACATTCCTTAGATAATATCATCACCTTCAACACCCTTTTGTCTATGACATCTTTTGGCTATCTCCACCGATCACTGGCCCTCTATCCAGCTCTATCTGCCCCACCCCGCTTAAACCAGCCTATATTTCATCTCTTATCTAATTTTACTTAGTTCTGTTGAAGAGTCATACAGACTCAAAACATTAACTGTGTTCCTGTCAGCAGATGTTGCCAGACCTGCTAAGTTTTTCCAGGTATTTTTATTTTTGTTTTGGATTTCCAGCAACTGCAGTTTTTTGCTTTTATCTCAGTATAACAGTGGTTCAGTTGTGGAAATACAGGGCAGGGATTTCGCCCAGATATGGGGCAGGAACGGAAGCACGTGGGCATGTTTAATCACTCTCCATTGACGGTGTTGGCTTACTGTTGCCGTTCTGACAGCCGTCAGTTTTGCTCAGGAGGCGGGGGAAGGTGGGACACAGAACCTGCCTCGTTTTGGTCAAAGGACAATTAAGCTTGTCAGCTCGCGGAGGGCCAGTTTGCTGTTTTTTGTGGAAGCATGGGTTCCACGACAGATCTTGAATAGACCGAGTAGAAGGAGGAGATGACACAATGGGGAACCAGTCAAGGTTGCACTATTCAATTAGGTGGCCCTATAAAAAGGTGCATGGTTGAGTGTGGCACTCAGCCATTGGTCAGCTACTGTAAAGTGAGCACAGTTAGTGGAGTAAATGACCTGTGTGTGCTAGGACGGTGGAGGCGATTGTGGCCCCATCTGGGGGTGGGGGAGAAGGGCGAGCAGCACTCGTTGAGATTGCAGCTGACCGCAAACAAGGCAACAATTGAACATGGGCTTAAGGTACTGTGAGGTAGAAACCAGTAGCCATGAGGATCAACATCTATAAGAGCAGACAGCAGAGCCCTTGGCATGAGAAGGGCAGAGGAGAGGAACGAAGAGCGGGAAGGCAATTTAGGCCATACCCTCAGCAGAGTGTACCACCTGGACATGTCAGAGCACCAGTGTCTGTCTAGGTTGATGGGAACTGGAATTTGTGCTTTCATTGAGGAACACCTCATACCTTGCAGTACTGCTCATCATGCCATGTCAGTAGACGTTGAAGTCATTTGAACTTCTTTGCCTCTGGCTCACTCTGAGGATTAGCTGTAGACCTTCCTGGTGCCTCACAAGTGAAAGCACGCCACCGTATCTTACAGGTCACTGATACCTTATATCTGTGAGCTGGTCGGTACATTTAATTTCAAACAGATGGAACCTCACAGGCACAAAGGGCAGTGATGTTTTCTTGCATTGCGGGAATCCCACAGGTACAGGGCATCATCAGTTGCACCCATGTGGTGATCAAGGTGCTGTGTGAGCTGCCAGTGAGATTCATTAGCAGCAAGGGTTTCATTCCCTAAACATTCAGCTGGTGTGTGTGAACACAACAAGAGCTTTATGTATGTGTGCGCCCGCTGTCCTGCCAGCTATCTTGATACCATTACCCTCTGGCAGTCCAGGGTGCTGCAGCTTTTTATGTCACCACTGAAACCCTGTGGATAGATTATCGGGAACAAAGAATATCCCTTGAAGAGATGGCTACTTACCCCTAGCCGGAGGCATAGCGATGTTACAACCAAAATTATCTCACAAGGACTACCATTGAGAAGTCATTGGGCTTCTTAGATTCCAGTGGTTCCAGTGGCTCAGCTGGTCAGTTGGCAACCTCCTGCCAACCTGTCTTATGGATTGTGATGATCCATTGTACTTCATTTAACATGGTTCTCCAGAGAGGTGTGGACCTTGAAAAGGATGAAATGCTAGATGGACACAGAGCATTGGAGGAAGAGGAGGGGGAGGAAGATGCACAGCAGAGTGGCATCCTTGCTGTGTAGGGAAATGTCCAAAACTATCACAGGCATCAAAGCTCCCAACAAGACTGAATGAATGCTAGGGCATATCTGCACATCTGATGGAGCTGTGTTTCACTTGAGTGCTACTGATGGAGCAGGACTACATGCTCTGGCACTGTTTGCTCTGCCAGTGAGAACACCCATTAAACACGCAACCTTGAATAGATCCCGTCTTACTGGCAACACATAGTCCATATCCCTCCAACAATCTCGGTACCCCTGTTCAAAGACTGCTCCTCCCTTTTCAAGCCTTGGCTTTAAAGAATGTAAGCTCACATATCTGAGATCATGGCTCAGCATGCCCAGTGTTAAATTACAAGTTGTACACTCGCAAGTCAAGTTAACCCAAGTGAATCCATCAGTGCTCTGACTGATGCGATGGCCTCTGCTGTCAGCTACTAACTCATGGTGCTTCTCTTGTGGCTTTGGATGAAGTGGAGGCAGCCTGCTTGTGCGTGTCTACTTGCAGCTCAGATGTACGTGGCAGTTGTCCTCATGGAGGTGATATTGGGAGCACCTCCAGAGCCTGCTGCACCAGGGTTGATGCAGGGCAGCCTCCATCACAGGGCCCTGCTCCATAGATGGTCTCTTAATCAGAGGGGCCAAGGAGATTGATGTTGATGATGGTGCCCCATGAGGGATGGCACTCTCATCTTTATTGATGACTGTCTCAGCTCTTGGATGGTGCTCTGGATCGTTAGAGGGAATCCGTCAGCTGGGGTGCAACTGCCAGACTGAGCTACTGCCCACAGTTGACTCTGCCTCTTTCACCATCACCTCATTAGTGCTGTGCTGTTCACCCAGTGCCACCTTTTCAAACCATGCATGAGGACCCACTGATGTACATGCACCTGTGTTAGTGGATGGGGCGCACTTGAATGCTGTGACGGTCCTGGCTCTGTTGATTTGGTTCTGTCAGAGGCCCCTGATGATTTTGCTGGTGTGCTGACATGCTCCCCCTCCATGATTGATCTGTGAGAGACACGAAGGTGATCATGAGAACATTCTCCTAACAGTAGAAAATTCTCCAGAGCTGAGGCTGCTAATGTAGCTGGGCTTTGGCATGCTGTCAGAGAAGCAGGAGTGTACTCCACCTCCTCTTTATCACCAGAATTCAATATCTTTTCACCCCATTCTCCATGGGTTCCTATCTCTCAATTGCCCACTTGGTTATGTAGCGCCACTGTTGCGGTGTCCTTTGCCACCTCCTCCATAACTGTGAAGCTGGAGAGCTAGAGCACTCCTCTCCCTTGCAATCTGTGCCCTCTTATCCTGGCAAAAATGGGAGAGGTAAAGCAACACTGGCCCCTCTCCCAATGCCAGGAGCTCCTTTAAATAAGAAGCTGCATTCATCAGTGCTGCCATGTTCTCAAAAGAACTAGAGCCCTGAGCCTGGCTGACAGGTCAGCAGTTCCCCTGGGCACTTGACTCTCCCATGCCCAGGAGCATCATGCACCTTAGGAGTGCTCAGCAAGTGTGTCTGCTGGTGTCTGCAGACCTGGAGGCCTGCTATCTCAGTATTATGTTGCATTCACCTTGCCAGAATGAAGATGGTCATTAAACCTTTTATGGCATTGCATCCAGATCCTTCAGACAACGCTATGGCTCTGGACATGTTCTGCTACCTCTAAACAGGGAGGTGTGGTTTGGCAGAGTGGCTATTTTCTATCAACTTCTAGGAACAAGACCCCTCACCTCTCACGCACTGCCTTAAACACCACCTCAAGGACTGCACTATCATACCATGGGGCAGCCTTGCCACAGTTGCCAAGCCTCTGCCTCTCCTCCCTGCTGACTTCAGCTTTCCATAGAAATCCAAGCTGGTTGCCACTATAATGGTTGTTGTCATGCCTTTAAACCATGATTAAAATTATCTGCCGACCTCGGTCAAAATCACAGGTTGTGGGTCTCAATCCCCAAGAGAAAACCCTGCCCACTATAATTCCCGTACATAAAGTTACTGGAGAATTGTGTAGTGTCTTTATGTGGGACATATACATGCACTTCCTGCTTTAACACTCTAGATATAAAGCAAATCTTAGATCAGCAAATCACCTGATAGCTGCTGCTAGTCAGTGAATGGACTATTTCAAAACCATAGGAACATTGTACCATGGAAAATATAGATTTTTAACTTACTACTTGTGTAAAACTGCCATTGTGAATCAGTCAACCTTTGCAGAAAATGTCGGATTTTTCCTTTGCAAATGAAAATTAGGCGCTCTCTATATCTAAAATGCATCGCTGATCCACGGCACTCATTTTCCATCAATATAGCAAGCTGAAAATCTCCTTCCATATATAATTGTTCAGATACAGTGCTGATGCATTTCTTTAAGGTCACAAAGTGTAATATATAAGTAAACACTAGATGAGTTCATATAAAGACCAATCCAACTGTTGAGCTCGTCCTAGCTCTGCTATTTTATGTTCCTGAAGATCACTGTTATTTCTTGAAGTGTCACAAATTTGTGTGTAATCATTGGGTTTGAAAGACCTATTTTCACCATTTTTATAATAATACATGCATACAGTATGAGTTTACCTAGTTCAGGATCATTAATTCCTTTAAGGGATGGAGCAAAATATCAATTCATCAAGTCCCATGATATAGTGAAAGTATTCACTAGAAGCTGTTCCTGTCTTGTACACAGATTTCAGTCTTGAGCAACCAGCTGAGAACCTGCGGGTAATTTGTTCACTAACATAGCACAGCTGGAGTTACGACAAGCAAAGCTGTAGACCTCAGAGAAGCTTACAGTTAGAACCAAGTCATAATGTGTTTCTTTTGCAGTGGCAAAATGTGAGATCGATTATAAGTTCTAGCGTTGTTTTGCATTCAGCTATACATGGAGAATACATTAGGCTGTACAAAAGTATATTTCTTCAATAATATTTTGGAAACCTTTAGATTTTTGTGAAGGCTGAAGCACTATCTGTGGAGTTATGAAACAAACTCTATTATCAGTGCTAATATTTTGGCAGAATGATGTTCTGTTTCACAAGTAGTTGGAATGTGTACAAAGTTGCTGTTTTCCAATGTGTAATTTGAAATGCAAATTTTTATAACCCTCAGTTCAGCTCTGCTTCAATTATAATTGTTGTAAGCAAAAGCAATGAATTTGTCAACACAGTGGGCAGTGTTTACATGTTTTATGCCTGATCTATATGGAGCTAACTGATTTTAGCCAGGGCTATGGTGCTGGTATTATAATTGGCCTCAGTACCCTAAATTAGGACAAAGGAACACTAGGTGGATTCTTGCTCCTGCTTTACTGCTTGTTGACTGATTGGAAGTGTACATGCGAACAGTGGATAAGGGCAAGGTCAAGTTCTGTTGTGATGCCCTACAGTCAAATAGCATTCTGTCAAGGCTCACAAAAGTGTAGGAAAGCAGCTAGAGCCTGTGGGACAGCAGCAAAGGTGAGACAATGACTAGAAGAGAGGAGAAAAAGGAGAAAATTGGTGATTTAAATCCCTCCATGGGCAGTTCTGACATTGATGTTTTACAGTGATAATTGCTGGTGTGTTGTGTTTGGATGGCTTAAATTTTAGTTTACAGAATTTGAATGCTCAGTAGACCTGAGGGGGTTAGCTCAGTGATCTGTGAATAGTTGCCACCAAAATACTTCAGATGAAAAGAGAGTGATTCCACCATTTATGTCTTCCTAGCATTTGCCAAAAGTTGCACAAGGTTACAGATTGTGTTCTTAATTTAATATTTTATTGGGTATCACAACTTTGTCCGTGCATCAATACGCATTATCAAAACGGAGTTCATTGTCCCCTGCACATGCACCAACAATGTTGTATGTGAATCTGCAAAGAGTCATTATACAATGCCTCTTTTGTTTGTGATCTAGTAAGCATTCTGCTGTAGCTTTCAACTTACTAACTCAGCAGTGACTTCTAGAATTCAGTAATGCTCATGCCATAGGCTGAATTCTGTTTTCTAAACAGTATCTCAGTGTGGGCACTGATGCACTGTGTTCCTGGAGCCTTAAGGCATATTTATTTATTCAGCAGACAAATAAGTTTTTATAAGCTAATTTCAGTGACTTTGTGAAACAGAGCTATGAGAGAAGAGGAGAGCAAGGGGGAGGGAAAGAGAATGAGAGGTAAAATGGAGAAGGAGAGAGAAAAAACATGGGACAAAGGGGACAGGGGGGAGTGGTAAGAGGAGTTTGGTAGGGGAAAGTGGGTAGTGGTTAGGTGAGGAAGGGAGGGAAAGTGAAGGAGAGGAGGGATGAGAGAGGGAGGAGGAAAAGTGGAGGAGGAGGGGTGAGAGTGGATATGGTAGAATTGAAGAGATGGGGACTGGATGGAACAGAGGAAGTGAGTAGAGGGAAACAGTAGGAGTGAGGATGGAACTGAAGGAAGAGTGAGTGATGGGAAGAATGAGGAAAGGGACAAAAGAACAAGAGGACAATGATGAAGCAAAAGGAAAATGCCAAAGAGAGTGAGATTTAGAGGATAGTGGGGTGGGGGCACGTTGGCGCTGAACAGGAGAAAAGAAGGGGCAGGAGGGACATTAGAACAGCAGTAGGTTAATCAGTCTCTCGCCTGTACCACCATTCAGTAAGATCACGTTTGATGTCCATCCACTAACTTTGGCTCCATATTTCTTATTACCCTTGGCTAACTAAAATCTATGCATCTCTGATTTAATTGAATGAGAATCTCCTGTTTAGTGTGGGAGAGAATTCCGCACTTTGGCCACTCTCGGTGTGAAGAAGTGTTTTTTAAACTTTTAAATGGCCAGGCTCTTATTTTAGGTTAAGTCTCCATTTCTTAGATGCCCCCACCAGTGGAAAAAGTTTCTCTCTATCCACCCCATCAGTTCCTCTCAAAATACTAAAAACTACAATCAAATTATCCCTTAACCTTCTCTATTCCAGGGGATGGAGGCCTAATTTATATAATCTGTTCTCATAATTTAAACCTTGTAAAGCCTGGTCTTTTGCCGAGATGACATGAAAAGAAATCTAAAAGAAATTTATTCCTGTTCCATATTCTGTTGTTTAAATTCTGTTTTTTAAATGGACACATGGCTGGACTGATAAAATGGCCACCACTGACCACATGATCGTAGTTCTGGCAGTTTCTGAGCAGTTTAAAAATAACCTGTGGGACATAACACTCCTTGCACTGAATAAACATCCAGCCACACCAACACAAAGGATAGTAGACGAGACATCTGCACTAACCAGCTGCGGACAAAAGCAGAGCTATTTGTGACTCCTCTTCTCCAATGTTGTGCTAACGATTCTAGTTACTTGCTCAAAACACAGTGGGTTTTAACAAAGTGCCTCATTAGCTGAATAGCTCGACCCAAAACTACCCTGTCACGTGACCAAGACTTGAGCTGTTTGAATTGCTTTAATTGGACAGCTTTTGGGTTTTACCTTCAGTCTGCTGTTCAACATCTGACTGGCAGGCCACATAGAAGCAAGCTCTGGCGAGTTTGGACAACTGACCTCCATCTAACCTGACTCTGCTGGGAAGATTTTGTACTAATGCCTACAGAGCTGATTCAATCTCAGCATGCTTACTTCATCTTGGAACATCAACACCACCAGAAACACGAACCTTAACAGTACTGATCTTCAGCCAACTGACATCAGCAAAATAATTCCTCATTGGACTTTGATTCTGAACACTGGACTCATTTGAAACTATAACTCTTGTTTTTATTCTGGTCTTTACCCTGAATCCCTTCTTTCCCTTATCCCTCTTTTATTGTATGAGTGCAAAAAGGGGTGGACATTGCAAAGCCCCCCCTTTCTCCCACCTTCCCCCCTTTAGACACATAGGAGTAGATATTTTGGCCCTTGGAGCCTGCTCCACCATTCAATATGACCATGGCTGATCTTCTATCTCAATGCTATACTCCTGCTCTCTCCCCATACCCCTTGATGCCTTTAGAGTCCAGAAATCTATTTCCTCCTTAAATATATTTAGTGACTTGGCCTCTACAGCCTTCTGTGGTAGAGAATTCCACAGGTTCACCATTCTCTGAGTGAAGAAGTTTCTCCTCATCTCAGTCCTAAATGGCCAGCCCTGTACCCTGAGACTGTGACCCCTTGTTCCAGACCACTCCCCAGCCAGAGAAAACATCATCCCTCTTATCTTACTTTATCTCAAGTTTGCTGTGGGGCTATTAATAGAGGATTTAGATCACTCAAAAACCGAAGGGTTGGGGAAAATACACCACTACACCAAAAATCTAAAACACCTTCCTGTTTACAGATGGGTAGTCATTGGAGAAATCAGGGCTGTTTTAAATTAAACACCCTCTGTCTGTAACAAAAATTGGGAGCTCAAGTCTTGGACAAACCCAATTTGAATTTGATCAGTGTCTAGGTTAAGAGACGAGCCAAATTAGAGATAAAAAAGTCAAGCAGAAGCCAAAAGAGGGAAACTTGGTGGCTGGAACAAATTTTAAAGCAACTTACTTACCAGAGCAATTACCTTGTCCCAGCACAAAGAAAATGGCAATTTTGATGCCCAGATGCTTGCTCAGCAAGAGAATTTAAATGGGAAACTCTAGAGACTCTTCGCACAGGTCAATTGAAAGCTGTAGCCAGGGAGATACAGTTCAAATTGCCCAGCAAAATCAAAAGAAGTGAACTAATCCCAGTGTTGGGACAACGCCTGGATCTCACATTACCAGTAGAACAGTTAGATGAAAAGCCCAATCATGACTTCGAATCCCCTCCCCTAGCCAGTTTCAAGCTGGAAAAACTTAAATTGCTGCCAAAATTTCAGGAAGGAGAAGGGAGAGCATGGTAACAAAAAAAGGAAAGAGAGTTCCAGCTCAGAAAATTATAAATGGATCTAGCAGCTCAAAGGAAGAGAGATCAGGCAGCTAGCTGCTGCAAGGGAAAATCTCTATCTAGTAGCACCTGCTCTCCCCTTAACCCTGAGGCTCTCTGAGGCTCTCAAGTTTGCGAGATTCCTTCGCAAATTTGAAGAGAGTGAGGTAGAGTCATTTTTTACCACATTTGAGAAAATAGCAGGACAGCTAAAATGGTCCTTGGAGATGTGGACATTTTAAATTCAAGGGCAGTTGTCAGGGAGAGACCAAGAGGTCTACTCCATGATGTCTTCTGATGTGTCCCTGAATTATGAGCAGACTAAGGCTGCCATCCTAAGTGCCTACAAATTAGCCCCAAAGGCATACTGCCAGCAATTCCAGAACACTTATAAGAAGGCAACCCAAACCTACGTCGAGTTTGAACAGCTGAAACAAATCATGTTAGACCGATTTTTAGATCCCTAAAAATCCTCCGCACCTATGAGGGGTTGCGTGAGCTAGTAGAGTTGGAGGAACTCAAAAATTGCCAAACCTCTAACTTGCGAATACACCTAGAGGAGCAGAGAATCCTCACAGCCAGCAATGCAGCAGTCAGAGTAGACAGCTATGACCTCACCTATAAGTCTGTAAATCCCTTTCCAAACCATACCCCTGAGTATTGAAAAGAGAAGCAGGGCAATCTAGAAAGGAAAAGGCCCCCACCCAGAAAAGAAAACACAAGAGTGTGCGAGAAGCCCCCAGACAGCCTGAAAGGAGAACTCCCGGAGGCCGGTGTGTTCTCATTGCAACAAAATGGGCCAAGCCAGACCTGAATGCTGGAGATTGCGAGACAAGCCAGTTGGCTGAGTAGGGCTTTATATGTGTAGTCCCCAGAAGAACATCCCAATGGGTAGTACAACAGAGCAGGCAGACCCTTTCACTACAAAAACTTATCCCTTGGAAGGGATGGCACTATGTGTGTCTGAGCTGGACAAACTCCTAGAGAGTTTCTGGAGCTTTGTGCTTTCTGGAACCATGTCCCCTGCCTGTTCCAAAATGTGAGAAAGTCCATGGTACTGCTTCGGGACACAGAGGCCACTCAGTCCTTAATATTGGAAGGAAACCTAAACTTAACCCTCTGAGTTGTCCCTGAAGGCCAAAGCACTGATTAATGGAGAGGGAGGAGGATTTGTGTTTGCACCCCTGCATAAGATCCACCTGGAGTGTGCCCTTGTTTGAGGTGCAGTTATAATAGGAATTGTCCCTAAAAGACCAGGATCAAGAATCCATTTCCCCTTTGGAAGCAATCTGGCTGGCTGCAAGTTGCTAGCCAGTAAAAGAAATGAGACCATTATCCAAGCAGCAGAAAACTGCCAAAGGACAGAATACTGGAGAAGCTCCTGAGGCCCAAAAGGGTGGAATAGCACCCGTAGACCTCAGGCAAGAACTGCTCGAAGGTAGTGAGGCTGAAGCCAGGCCAGTAAATTTAGAAGAGGTCCAGAGAAGGGCCCTTGAGTCTGAAATAGACTCCCCGAGTATCTCAGAATTAAATAGGGAACAGAGAAGCCCTAGAGTAGGGAGGGAAATAGTGAGGGAGATGCCCCATGTAGCCAAAGAGCCTGAAGGAAGGTCAGTTATTCAGCTCGGAAAGGAAAAAGGATAAGGACTTGCCTGAATTATGGCTAGCAGAAACTTTTTTTCCAACAGTAAATAAAGAAAAGGGACGTTCCCAAACCAATGAGCAGATAGGGGGTGAGATGCCTCAAGTTGGAACTACACCTCCACTTGAGGTCAGAGGTGTTCCAAGGGACATGGGAACAAGTTAGGAGAGTGCCCACACACAAACCAAAAACCCAGCTAAGAAACCATTGATTGGTTTGGCTGGTTGCTGTATGGCAAATTTAAATGTGGACCAGGAAAGTTCCCAAATTGGTCCAGAACGAGTGAAGGTGAGGTCTCCCTTAGTTAAAAAGCCACTGGGAGGTACAGCAAGAGCTGACCATCCACCAGAGGGCAGTAGTGTCCCAAAAGACACAACACCTATCCCTTGGCTGAGGGAACCCAACCAGACTGACCCACCATAATGTAGCATTGCAAGGTGACTAGACAGACTTAACCACTCTTTTTAAAATGATCCATAAACCATAACCAGGCTACAACAGTGTAGTTCTCTCCAGTATGGATGCGGAAGAGGCCCCTGCCAGAAGGCCATCTTCCTATCACCCTGGCCCAGAAGGGCTGGCCCAAGTTCCGGAGCCAACTGCCTGCCTGTTGCCGTGCCAACCCAAAGCAACTCTCAACAGACGCTGGAACTCTCCAGTTGTTCTAGCACCCAAACCTGAACCCCATAAAGTGGTTCAAGTCCCATTTAAAACACCCCACTCTCCTAACCCTCAGCCTACCCAAGGTCCTTGGATCTGAACAGCTGAACCCCCAGGTTACCAAAGTGAACAGGCATAGAAACATAGAAAATAGGAGCAGGAGTAGGTCATTGAGCCCTTTTGAGCCTACTCCACCATTCAATATGATCATATTGGAGGCTGATCCTCTATCTCTACACCATACTCCTGCACTCTCCCCATATCCCTTGATGCCTTTGGAATCTTGAAATCTATTTGCTTCTTAAATATGTTCAGTGACTTGGCCTCAACAGCCTTCTGTGGTAGAGAATTCCACAGGTTCACCACCCTCTGAGTGAAGAAAATTCTCCTCACCTCAGTTCTAAATGGCCTACTATCCTGAGATTGTGATCCCTTCTTCTAGATCCCGCCCCCACTCCAGCTGGAGGAAACATTATCCCTGCATCCAGTCTGTCCAGCCCTGTCAGAATTTTATATGTGTCAATGAGATTCCCTCATTCTTCTAAACTCCAGTGAACACAGGCCTAGTAGACCCAATCTCTCCTCAAGCGACAAACTTGTCATCTCAGGAATCAGTCTGGTGAACCTTCACTGCACTCCCTTTATGGCAAGTATATCCTTTCTTAGGTAAGGAGACCTAAACTGCACACACTATTCCAGAAGTGGTCTCACCAAGGCCCTGCACAGCTGCAATAAGACATCCTTGCTCCTGCACTCAAGTCCTCTTGCAACGAAGGCCAACATACCATTTGCTTTCCTAACAGCTTGCTGCACCTGCATGCTTGCTTTCAGTGATTTTTTTTCCCTTAGTTCTGTTGAAGAGTCATACGGACTCGACACTTTAACTGTGTTCCTCTCCGCAGATGCTGTTGGACCTGCTGAGTTTGTCCAGGTATTTTTGTTTTTGCTTGCTTTCAGTGATTGGAGTACAAGGACACCCAGGTCCCTTTGTACACCAACATTTCTCAACCTATCACCATTTAAATAATACTCTACCATTCTGTTTTTGCTACTGAATTGGAAAACTTTACACTTATCCACGTTATGCTGCATCTGCCATGTCTTTTCCCACTCACTCAACTTGTCTAAATTGTCTTGAAGCCTCTTTACATCCTCCTCACCATTCACATTCCCACCCAGTTTTGTATCATCAGCGAAATTTAAATATTACATTTGGTTCCCTCAACCAAATCATTGATATATATTGTGAATAGCTGGGGCCCAGGCACTGATTCCTGTGGTACCCCACTAGTCACTGCCTGCCACTCTTTAATAAAAAAAGACCCATTTATTCTGGCTTTCTGTTGCCTGTCTGCTAACCAATTCTTAATCCATGCCAATATATTACTCCCAAACCCATGGGCTTTAATTTTGCACACTAACTCCTTATGTGGGACTTCATCAAAAGCTTTTTGAAAATCACAATACAGCACATCCACTGGTTTCCCCCTTATCTATTTTGCTAGTTATGTCCTCAATAAACTCCAGTAGGTTTGTCAAATGTGATTTCCCTTTCATAATTCCATGTTGACAAGGTCTAATCCCGTTGATATGTTCTAAATGTCCTGTTATCTCATGCTTTATAATAAACTCTAGCATTTTCCATACTACTGTTGTTAGCTTAACCAGTCTGTAATTCCTGTTTTCTCCCTCTCTTTTTTAAATAGTAGGGTTATCTTGGCCATCCTCCAATCTGCCTAGACTGCTCTAGAATTGATAGAATTTTGGAAGATGACAACCAAAGCCATCGCCTTTAGTATCCTGGGATCTAGATTATCAGCTTTCAGTCCCATTAATTTCTCCAGCACTATTTTTTTAGTCATACTAATTTCCTTTAATTCGTCTTCCTCACTAGATCCTTGGTTGCCTAGCATTTCTGGGAAACTATTTGTGTCTTCCTCAGTGAAGACAGAACTAAAGTAGTTGTTTAATTGCTCTGCAATTTCCTTGTTCTCTATTATAAGTTCTCCTGTTTTGGACTGTAAGGGACCTACAGTTGTCTCCACTAATCTTTTTCTTCTTACATACTTATAGAAACTTTAATAGTCTGCTTTTATGTTCCTTGCAAGTTTACTCTCGTACTCTATTTTTCCTCTTTGGATCTAATACTATCCTTAATTTCTTTTGTTGGCCATGGATGTTCCGCTTTAACCTGTTGTGTTTTTGCGCCCGAAAAGAATGTATAACTGTTGCAAAGCATACATTCATTCCTTAAATATTAATCGTTGCCTATCAACCATCATACCTTTTAAAGAAATTCCCCAATTTATTGTAGGCAACTCACCCCTCATACCTTTGTAGTTTCCTTTGTTTAGATTTATGACCCTAGTTTCGGATTGGACTACTTCACTTTGCATCCTGATGAAGAATTCTATCATGTTACGGTAACTGTTCCCTAAAAGACCCTGGACAGTAAGACTATTAATTAACCCCCTCTCATTGCACAATACCAAATCTAGGATGGCCTGTTCCCTAGTTGGTTCCTTTAGCTTTGTCTTTTTAACATTTTTACACATCTTTTTATACTATGGCCCTGTTTGCTGCTAGCCCTTGTTTCCTCTACTTTCCACTTTTGCTTTCTACTTTTACTGTCTTTCATTTCTGTTTCCCTCTTGTGTCTCCCTGTTCAGATCCCCATTCCCCTGTCACTGTAATTTAAACCCACCCCACAGTACTAGCGAATACCCCTGTGAGGATATTAATCCCAGTCCTGCTGGAGTACAACCCATCCAATTTGTACAGGTCCCATCTTTCCCAGAATCAGTCCCAATCCGTCAGGAATCTAAATCTCTCCCTCCTACACCATCTCTCCAGCTGCATGGACTCTCCAGTCCATGTCCTCGCCCCATTCTCTCTCTGCAACCTCCTCCAGACCTATAACCTTCTGAGATCTCTGCACCCCTTCAATTCTGCCTCTTGCACATCCCCAGTTTTCACTGCTGCAGCATTGGCGGCAATACCTTCAGCTGCCTGTACCCTAGGCTCTCTTATTCCTCGCTAGCATGTAGCACTGGGAGTAATCCTGAGATTTCCTGAGGTCCTGCTTTTTAATTTATTTCCTAGCTCCCTACATCCTGCTTTCAGGACTTTATCCCTCTTTTTATCTATGTCATTGGTACCGATATGGACCATGACCTCTGGCTATTCACCCTCTCCCTTCAGAATGTCCTGCAGCCACTCAAGTGACATCCTTCAATCTGGCACCAGAGAAGCAACATACTATCCTGGTGCCACGTCTGTGGCCACAGAAATATCTGTCGGTTCCTCTTATGACAGAATCCCCTATTACTACTGTTCTCTCCTTTTTTCCTTCCCCCACCCCCATGCAGCTGAGTCACTCATGCTGCCATGGACTTGGCTCTTGCTGTATTCCCCTGAGAAACTATCTATCACACACAGCAGTATCCAGAACGGAATATATGTTAGAGGGAGAGATGGACCCAGGGGACTCCTGCACTACCTGAAAGTGTTTTCACTCTATCTGGCGGTCAACCAGGAGCTAAGCTGGACTGGAGCAGCTCAGCCCTAAGATCCCAGGGCCCGGCACCCATATAGTGAGATGTCCAGCATTTCCGAGTGGATCAACCAGAGCAGTTTGACCATCACTTCCCCCTGAGTGCTAACCAGCCTGTAAAACTCCCAGACCCTTTTGAAGATACTTAATCAAGAGGTTGGAATGCCTGATGCCAATAGAGAGAAGTCAGAACTCTAGCACTGAATAGACTTCCCCAGGCAGATGAATTTCAAATCCTCGCAAGTCACCTAAATCATCCCAGGTCCCAGAGCTGGACAAGGTTCTTGCAGACACCCTGTCCAGGGTTTAAATAAGAAAAAGAAAATGCAGCATAGAACTGCCATTTCCCCTGCTAACCGTGTGTCTCATGTGCCAGCGTGAACGAGAGAGTACATGCATACTTCTTCACTTCCTATTCTTCCTGCTCAAGACAACATATATATAAAAAAAAAGTAGAATTCATTTTTTTTCTCCAACAGTGGATGTGTGTCTTGCTGAGATGGCACGAAGGAAAAAAGATGAAAAAGAAACTTGTTTCTCTTCCGTATTTTCTTATTAAAGTTCTGTTTTTTTTAAATGGACACATGGCTGGACTGGTAAAATGGCCACCACTGACCACATGATCGTAGTTCTGGCAGTTTCTGAGCAGTTTAAAAATGGACGAAGGCTGAAACCTCAAACCTGTGGAATGTAACACTCCTTGCACTGCATAAACATCCAGACACGTCAAAACAAAGGATAGTAGATGAGACATCTGCACTAACCAGCTATGGACAAAGGCTATTTGTGATGCCTCATCTCCAATATTATGCTAATATTTCTACTGTTACCTGCTCAAAACACAATGGGTTTTAACAAGGCTGAAAAGCTTGACCCGGAGCCACCTTGTCACATGACTGAGACTTGAGCTGCTTGAATTGCATAAATTATACTGTTTTTGGGATTATCTTCAATCTGCTGTTTAACATCTAACTGACAGGCCTCACAGAAGCAAACTCTGGCGAGGTTGGACATCAGGCCCCCATCTAACCTGACTCTGCTGAGAAGATTTTGTACTATCGCACACAGAATTGATTCAATCTCAGCGTGTTTACCTCATCTTGGGACATCAATACCACTGAAAAAGCCAATCTTATACAGCTGGTCTTTGGCCAGCCAACATCTGCACAAGAATTCCTTATTGGACTTTGATTCTGGACTCATGTGAAACCATAATTCTTATTTTTATTGTAGTCTTTGCCCTGAACCCCTTTCTTTCCCTTATCCCTTTTTTATTGTGAGTGCAAAAAAGGGGCAGATATTATGAAACCTTCCTACGTTTTGAGTTTGTGTAAAATAAACCAAACCTCTTATTTTACCTTATTTTGAGTTTGCTGTGGGGTTATTAATAGAGGATTGGATCACTCCAAAACTGAAGAGTTTGGGAAAATATGCCATCACTTATAAAGGGGGAAATCAAAATCAAAAACACCTCTGTATACGGATGGGTTTTGAGTGGAGAAATCAGTGCTGTTCTAAATTAAACCCTCTCCTGTCCATAGCACTGGTAACATTCTGGTGAGTCTGCACGGCATGATTTCAGAGACAGTGTGTCCTTTTCAAGGTTCGGTGACTAGAAGTACACATGGCATTTTAGTTGTGGTCTATCCAGGCTTTGTATAACTGGCACAAACTTCTTCTTATTTCAACCTTCTAGCTATAAAGGCTAATATTGCATTTGCCTTTTTGATCAGCTTTTTTATATATGGCTGCTATATTTTAGTGATATATGTACACTGATCTCCAATGTTTTAGCATTTCACAATTTAAAAATATTAATATCTGCTCTTTTCTGGACCAAAATGGATGACCGTGCACTTAACCTGTGTTGAAATCACCTGACACAGTTTTGTCTACTCATTTCATCTATCAGTGTCTGTTTGTAATTTTTTGTTCCTGTGTGCACTACTTACCATGCCAGCAAAATTGGATATAATGCTCTCTATTCTGTTAACTAAGTGATTAGTAAATAAAAGCACAGTATTTGCAATGAGAATAACGGTGAGGCCATCAGTCCTAATGAAGTAACTTAATCAGTTATAATGAAAGAAATCTGACTGGAACTTCTGGAGTATGTACATACAGAGTGAAAACCCAGAAGTTGCAATCAGGAAGACTACTCCTCCATTGCATTTGTTGCACTCCTTACCAACAGATTTGGCATTGAAATGGTGTGAACCTGCTATAGTTTCCCACTAGTTCCATCCTATAGACAACTGAAAAAAATTAGTGCTCGTGCACTTGAGTGAATTTATAACAATGTGATGAGTAATCATTTCTCCTGAGCAACCTCTGGCCCTGAAAAAGATAATAATTTATAATTTATGGAGTCTGATTCCCTCAAAAGAACATCAGTGTCAGCAATGTAATTTTTAAACCTTTTCTGCCTGCCTCTCTCAATCTCATCTCTATTTCCTAATCTTTATCTCACTTCCTGTAGATGATTTAAATCTAACTGATAGTTCACACTTTGTACTTCTGGTTTGAACTCTGCATGTCTCTGTGATGATTCTTCAGTTTGGTTGAAAAACCTCACAGTTGCCTGCTCTGCTCACACACACACATGCCACAGTTCCCCTGTAGATGGCATCACACTGAAAAAGGCACCAAATTTAAGGCCATCTCCACTGATAGCCCCATGAAAAATCTGAGGGCAGCTATCAACGAGATGAACATCAAGTGCTGTTTCCTCTTCATTGAGAGTAAAGTAGGGTCCTAGTGAATAGTTGAGGCCCCATCACAGATCCTGAGGAAACAGCACTAGTCACTCCCTTCCTTCCAATTATATCCATAATGCCCACCCTCTGCTGTCTAGGACTTAACCAATCCATTAACCAGGTTAACAATTTGACTTCAATTCCATGAGCATTAAGCCTTTTACAAGCCTTTATGTGAAATCTTATTGCATGCTTGCTGGAAGTTGAAGTCCAAATGAATGCATCCATAGACATTCCCCTATCTACTATTTCAGTTGCTTCCTAAAAAAAATGGAATTTTTAGACAAGACCAACTTTTTAAAAATCCATGTTACCTCTTCCTAATCAGCTCAAATTATTTTTAAGTCTTTAACTATAAATTCCAATATCTTCCCTAAAACAGAAGTTAGACCAATTTCCTGGTTTCCTATTATTTCCTGGTTTCTCTCACATCATTCTTAAATAATGGAGTTACATTTGCAGTTTTCCAATCTAAAGGGACAATCCTGAATTTAAGAGCTTTGGAAGATTATGGCCAAAACACCTGTAATTTTCTTTATACTTCCTTTAAAACCCTGGGGCGGTATCTATTTGGTCCTTGGAATTTGATAATCTTTTAAGCGTCTTTTTTAATATTGTTTTCTTGCTTATGTTAACTTTGGTGAGTTTCAGTTTTTGATTCATTATTAGCTTCTCTCTAATGTTGCTGAAAAGAGAGACATGTTGTAAAAGCTTTTTGTCTTG
Source organism: Carcharodon carcharias (assembly GCF_017639515.1). Taxonomy (NCBI): domain Eukaryota; kingdom Metazoa; phylum Chordata; class Chondrichthyes; order Lamniformes; family Lamnidae; genus Carcharodon; species Carcharodon carcharias. The sequence goes on from NC_054487.1 coordinate 54,056,843, forward strand.
CACTCATCATGATGAATGCAAGAATGATGAATTTCAAAAGATCACAACAAATTATACTACAGGAGTAAAGCGTGTTGATTGGTTGTCAAGTTGACACTGATTGGCTAAGGCATTGCCATGGAGAAAACAACAGGGACTTAGAGGCTCCCCAAGCTCTTGGGCAATTCAAAAAAGGTGCAAGGTTTGAATGTATTCCTTTTGTTCACAGAGAATGGGTTTCTGCATCTGCATGTATGTCACTTCTAGCAAGTGTAAATGAGCTAGTGCCTCTATTCAATCTGTATCAATGGCCTTGATGTAATGACCCTCTCCTTTTCATTACTGACTATGTCATAATGCGTCTGAATTGTCAAGACATAAACGTGTGGATTCTTGGTCGGTGGACCATCAGCACTGTTGTAGGAGGAAGCCTCCTACGTCTACCCAATGCAATTCATACTCACTCCTGTCATTGTATGGACCCTGTGATGTTGTGGCACCTCCAGTAAGGCTGATACTAGGGCTCATTGTCTCTCTAGTTTTCCTTTTAATTCAAATTTATAATCGGCACTGTGTGTGATCAGCACCTCGATTGTGTTTATACCTTATTTCTCTAAGGGCACCTCACACACTCTCTAATTCTCTCTTGATGTATCCATTCTCTACAGTTTTCTGTTTTAATTGAACTCTGATCTCCTGTGCAGCAACCATTGTGGTACCGACATTCAGATTGGAAACATGTTGTATCATAATACTTGGGTAGTTGCACTGTTGTAATTGATCCTTGAGAGACTTGTTTCAATTGTTCGAACAGGTCAGACTGATTGTCTAGGATAACTGCTCCTTAGCCTCCAATCACTGGTTCCCACACTCCCACCTTTGCTGCCCTTCTAATCATAGATTTCATCTTTGGAGGAGTAACAAGAGCAGGAGAGAGGAAACCTGTGATTGGCAGAGCTGTAGCAGCGAGCATGGGAGAGACAGAATATATGATTGGAGGAACGCTACTCTCAGATTCTGTGTCTCCTACTCTCACTGCTCCTCAAATCAAATTCTCCATTGTTTTTCCGCTCTCAATGAAATGCATGCACTTGCAATTGTTCAGCCTTGATGTAAACTTATATGTACCAGGAAAACTTTTCGGGGATTTTCACCCTGTCTTTTATTATTCACCAGCTATTTGTAATGTTTTGAGGGAGAATTTGCCCACTGCCTCCATGTTTTGCGCATTAGCATCCTGCTTCCAGGTTCCCTGATCATCAGAGAGAGCAGTGGGGTTCATATGCTGGATCTGTCAAAAGAAGGATTTCGAATTGGAGACCCTGACATGGATCAGGATGGCTCACCTGCACACAGATTTTTGAGTCTGCAACAACCACAGGAGAATGGACAGGACTGGGGAATGCTGCTCCCTGGGTGTCTCCCTCTTTCCTGGGAGCCCTGCTTTGCGATCTGAGGGACTGCAACAAGGTGATCTTTCCCAATAGGAAGAAGAGGCCCAGCAAGAGCATCCAGCCATGGATGGGAGTGACCAAGGACGTCAGCATTGGAAGCATGGCTCTCAACCTGGAGACAGTGCACCAAGAAAATCCATACCCTCAGGAGGGTGGTTAAAAGTCAACAATTTCACTCACCCTCATCCTGTTATCCTCTCGCATCCTACTTGCCTTATAGTTAAGATGGGGAGGTTGTGCGGCAGGCCAGCATGAATTTTGGTAACCATGGCACCTCTGGAGTGGTCAGGCCAACACACCAGTGGTATGTCCTGTATATTTTGTGTGACAGCATGGCTTTTCATTTTATGCATGCTGGGCATGTGGGTTGTGCACTAGAGATAATGTGCTATGCGGTCAGCAGAGAGTTGCTGTCATCCAGTAACCACCCTTTGGGTTGCAACAGTGGCTCAAATGCAGCTGATACAGTGGAGTGCCAAGGATCAAAGTGTCATTACTGGTGCCAAGATACTGGACATGACCGACATGATACGAGCCTATAGTCACATACCAGCAGCACTTTGAGGAAGTCTCTTTCCATTTTGCTGTAGGGCAGAGTTGATGTGTGGTGCCAGCAAATTACATCTGTGCAGTCTATGGCACTCTGCACCATGGAGGAAGCCTGTGATTCTGGCAAAGTACCATGTTCGCCACACCTTCTCTCTGGCAAGAGAGAATGGAATGTGGTTAGCATTCATTGAGTAAAGTGCCAAAGTGATCTTTCTTATGCAACAGTGGATGGAAAACTGGAAGATGTTGCATATACCTCCAGCTGCTGCCTGGAGGTGCATAGAAGTTCAAGGCCACAGTCATCTTTATAACCACTGACAATGTAGTCCTTGTTGTGCTCTGAGTTTTGTCTACAGCTGGTGGCAGATCTCAGCATGAGTGTCCTTAGTGAAACATCTCGTACATTGTTTCTCTCTGAGCTTCAGGTAGGAAAATTTCTCCCTGCACACCTGGGCAGATATGGCATCCTGCTGAGAGTTTCTCTCCTCTTCACTTCTTCAGTAGTTTATCCTGCTCTGCATGGCCTCTGTTCATTCTCCAAGTCATGCTGTAATCCAAATATTGTATTCGACAAAACCACCTTCAGTACCAACCAGCCCACACCTTGTAGACTTTTTCAACTTTAATTGAACTACGCAAAACATGAACTAACCTGTAAGTATTGATGATCACTTTACATAGCACTGGTAGGGTGTTGTGTAAGGGTAAGATGTGATGTTAGTTGGGGCGTAGAGCTTCAAAATGGTACTGCTGTCATCATATCATTTGTTCAGCTGATTGACATAACGATCTGTCTGCTCTGCATACTATACTGTAGTATAAGGGTATCTGGCATAGCAGAGGTTAATGTGGGACTGGGGAACAGTGCCACCCACAGTGTGATGTAAAGAGACACATGACCTAAGACAAGAGAAAATTTTGGACTGGACAGACACCCATGTAGAAGCAAGCTTGGAGTTAGCTCATAGCTTGGGCAATACCCTTGCATATACGTACATAGTTATATGTTATCAATAAACACTTAATGTTCAACCATTTAAGACTCAGGACCTCTTTGCACGACCTACTGTACATATGGTATACAACATGATGACAGCTAATGGAAAAACCCAGAACCTCAGAGAGGCTGGAGCAGAAATTCAAAAGCTGGAAAATTTAAAGGAGCAGCATTCTGACATGACTGAAAGCACCTGAAGTGAAGACACAAAGAGAGATCACCTGAAAGAAGCTCCATTGCAGAATTGGAAATAGAAATGCAGAAGAAAATACTCCACTGTACAGCTGAGGACTCTACAAGAACTCTTGGAAGTTCATTATGAATGTCCATTGCAATGTCAGAGGACCGAGCAGGGATGAGCAAAAACATTTTGTCCTAAGCCAGGACTAGTTTAAAAAGCTTCAGTGCCTTAAAGTCAGAGCAGCTCATTTCTGAAAGCACTGTCGGCAGCCCAGGTTTGGAATTGGTACCATACCATGTGGCGACCGAGCTCGTTATAAGAAAAAAAAACGAAAATGAAGCGGAAGGTTTAAAAACTTCAATCAACGCTGGGAATCTATTGTAAAACCCTGAAAATCCTCTGATATTGCAGGGAAGGCCCATTATAGTTGATTGAGTAAACAGCCATTGCCGTAGGAGCCTGCCAAAATGCGACAAGCACAGGAAGATTTTTTGAAAAAATGTTTACTGCGACACCATCTTTAAAAACTGCATGGCATTTAAAGCTGTACTCACCTGAACTTCAAAGCAATTACGACAACAAATCAACATTACCAGATCAATTTGGATTGATTCAATGGCCAGACCAAAATTGGGGACTTTGGCAGAAAAGATTCTTAAGATACATGATAGCTTCAGGATTAGATAAAAAGACAGAAGCTGAGCAAGTGAATACACCACTATTCAGCAGGCCCAATAGCCGATTATATTATTGTGAGCTAAGGAATAAACAAATACCCAGGTAATTGTGATGAAGTTCTAAAATCCTTTGATCGAAGGAAACCCAGACACCCAGATAGAGGAGGATCCCAAGGCAATCCATGAGATCAAGATACCACACCAGGAAGAGACCCAACCGTGTTTTTTGGGTGAGATCAAGGATTTTTGGAATGTGGACATCTCAGTAAATGGCCACCTCACCAACTTCAAATTGGACACTGGAGCCAGGGCTCCGATTTCAGACAAGGAACCATGGCTGAGAGACCTCTAGCTACGAACGACAGACATACTACTCTACTGGCCTGGAGGAATCAGACTTCCGATCTTAGGGATGATCCTAGAACCACTAAGATATGCCAACAAACAGATGTTCAAAGTCATGTGTGTCATCCAAAACCAATCATTTTCTCTCAAGCAGAAATGCATGTGTTGCCCTTAACCTTAAAATGGCAGATGATGTCAAGACAACTCTATAATCAGCTACATGGAACTGCAAGTTCCTGAGAGGCCAACCAGTAAAGAGACTTTCAACGGCGACTTCAGCTCTGAATTTTCTTCATTCTACACAGAGCTGGTTTCTCCAATTTCTTCTTAGGTGGCAGAAGCTCCTTTTTGGTTAGTCCAGCCAAACCTTCAGATAACTACCACTGTACCTTAAGTGGAAGATGTACAGGAAAATGACCAGCAACTGAAGAATGAGCCCAACCTCAGGCTCCAATGGTTGCTGTCACACTACCCATAAACACCACAGCACAGACACTGCAACTTCCAGCCAACACAGCTGCAGGATGATTCTGGAGCAAATAATTGGAACCATCATTTCACCAGAGCACACCTCAGTGAGGCACAGAGACTCATGGAAGAACACAGTGTTGGGGTAAAAGTTAAACTTAAAGGTGAGCGCACTGATGAGGAACATCCAAACGATGAGAGATGCCTTCAATTCCCACAAAGATCAAGGCGGACCATAAGGAAAAAGAAAAAAATGGAAAAATGGTTCATACCAAGAATAAACAGAGTGAACACTCCAGAAAGAATGGTGGCCCTTGAGCAGAGCAGATAGGGGGTTGACAAAGAAAAGTTCAACTCCAAGGAGCAGAAAAAGCATTTCAGAAGAAAACAACCAAGTGCCAGAAGCACAGACTCCAACTCAAACTCCAAATCAACAAAAGTTCCCCGAATCAACAGAGCCTACCACTCCTCCGAATGTGACCAGAACGAGATCTGGAAGAATTGTCTAGCCTCCAGACCATCTGAATTTATAAAGCCAAAGCCTTGAGGAAGGGGTGGGGGTGGGGGCTGGAAGAGAAGGATTAACACAATTTTCTTGTAAATACGTTGGGTAAAGATTTGGCGGAGTAATAGTGTAAGGATATCTGTCAGAATAAGGGTTAATGTGATGTAAACCAGTGTGATGTAAATAGACACACAACCTAATGTCAGTTGTGGGCTGGATGGAGACTTGTGTAGAAGCAAGCATTGGAGTTAGGTCATACCTTGGGCTATACACTGTATACATATGTACATAGTTATGTATTATCAATAAACACTTAGGCCAGGATTTCCTGGTTGGCGAGTGGGGGGTGGGGGGTGACGCATAAAATGACGCGGGAGGATGTCGGGTGGAACTCCCAACATCACCCCGCCTCATTTCAATTTTCACGTTGGCGGGAGCTCAGCAGAATCAGCTATGTGTCCGGCGACCTGTCAATGGGCAATTGAAGCCATTGACAAAGTAGTTAAAGTAATTAATGGACCTGCTTGGCCAACCATAAGGTTGGCGGGCAGGACGGGAGCCCTGGCGGGCTTAAGATAAAGCATGAAATCTCATCCACGGGCGGGATGAGGTTTCATGTAGGTTTTAAAATTTTTAATAAAATTGTCAATGAAAGTGATGGACGTGTCCCAACTCATGTGGCAGTGTCACATGAGGGGACATGTCAAGGAAATTTATTTCTTCTGTTTTTAAATATTTTTCAGACAAGAGCCGCTTTCCCTGAGGCAGCACTTAGCCTCAGGGAGATGAGTGCACTCTTTCGCGTGCATGCACGAAAGAGTGCACTTTTGGCTCAGGGAATCCCCTCCTCCCTGCCCACACAGGGACCGCATAGCGCTTCCTTGCGGATGTCACATTGAGCGGGCCTTAATTGGCCTGCCCATGTAAAATGGCGGCATGCCCCCAATTGGGGGCACCGATCGAAGGCACACCTCCACGCGCCCGCTCCTAAACCTCCCCCCCGACGGGGAGAGAATTCTGCCCTTAATGTTCAACCATACAAGACTCAGATCCTCTTTGTGAGACCTGCTGAACATACAACGTACACTTGCAGTGCTGGTTCATTGTGTGTGCGCTATTGCCCTTACCAATGCAGCATTGAATGTACTTTGGTCCAAAAATATGCATGCATGCGGATGCAATCTTGGAGCTCTGAGGGACTTGTGACATCCGCAAACTGGGCATAAATGGGCACAGTTTTTCACCCAGTACTGTTTTTTCTCACCGTTGTAACTTTGCTCTTTCTTTCCACTCTCTCAATACTTCAGACACGGACATCTCCAGTGACACCAACTCTGGTTGGTGCAGTAGTGAATGAATTTGTTGGAACCAAGGCAATATTATTTTACCAGTTTCCATATGTTTTCACATATCCAATGGAGGTGGGCAAATGTGGCTCACAGGATCACAGTTGTTAATTGTCAGTCACTGATAGATTCAAACATGGATCATCTCCTTGACAGTCAGCTTTGGCAATAGTTTTCTTTCATTTTATGTCTTTTAAATCCTTTCTAGTTTATTTTACAACTGCTGAAATAACATCAAATACGTTAATGTTAGGAGTACAGTGCAGAGATATAGTGTAGATATTTTTCTTTGAACATTGTAGTTAAAAGCAGATTAGATTTGAAAATCAATATCAGGTCAATGTTGCCTTTTCTCACACAATGCAGAGGGGAAAACCAAAGGTCATCTATGATGGTTATATCCTAAGTAAAGTCTTATTTTTTTCACATTTTTCCCAACTTTCAACTCATCTTTCTACAGTCTTTCGGGTGTGATTCCCATGTTGACTAACTTCTGGAAGCTTTGAAATAAAAAGTGAGCTTACATGATGCATGAGTGTAGTTTCACTTGTCCCTTATGTATACATACATCCTATTCTGATCCCGTCTCTTCAGTAAGGTTTAAAGCATACACATCAAGTAATGTCCTGATGTTTCTTTTGAATATTTTACTCTTTATTAATGATGTTGATTTTATTTTATTTACTCAATGGCCTTTCTATGATCATTAAAACTTTTGTGATAAGGTAGGCTTTAAGGATTATAATTTCAAAGCGTTCATTTTGGCTCATCTTCTAAATCAAAGAATCTGAAATTGTAGCATGTACCAGGTTTAGTTTCATGATTCTCGTAACTTTGCTAGTAAACATCGAAACAAGGCTCTCAGTGTGAGAACCCTGTTACAGTTGTTTTTCACTTCATCCTGGCTGTAGCAAAAGCAGTGTCTTTACCAGTCCACACAATTATTAATAACTGTTATTAATGTTGTTTCATTCGGCTTTGAAAACAGCTTTGCTCTTAAGATACTGTAGTTGCATAGCCCTACTTGTAATACAACTTGTAATGGTACAGATTAGATTGTGTGAATGAAGTCAAGTATTAATATATTTCACTAAATGTTTCTTTTCATGTTTATTTTGGGTGAGGTCATAGGTTTGGATTTCAAGTTATAGTTAAACACTGGAAGCTGTGCAAACATGTAACTTGTTTCTGTCCATTGCATGTCAAAATGTTGGACACGCATTCTCAGAAGAAGCTCTCCGTTTGAAATGGATAACCTTTTGATTTTGCTAGAAGTCAGGAAATAGCACACTTTTATATAAACCCATAGAAGAGATTATCTAAAACTGCCGACCTTAAATAGAAGTGTAAAGAAACGAGAACCAATTTTATAGTCATTTGGTAGTACAGAACTAGAGTATTGTTGAAAAAAGATACATGCCATCAAAGTTTTTTCTCTTGCGTTCATCTGGACAGTTTGCAAGAATGCCAGTTGTAAAGGAAACAATAAGGTATACTGCATGAGAAGCGAATGCTGATTGGTTGGCAAGTGGACTCTTATTTGTAGAGGCATTGCCATGGAGAATGCATCAGGGAACAGTTAACTGTCAAGCTTCTGTTCAAATTCAAACCAAGCAAATCAACGCTGGTCAAGGCATTGCCATTGGGAATGAACCAGGGAATGACTGTCCCCCAAGCTTTAGTTTAGTTGAGAAAGGTGCAATGCATAGGCATGCTCCTTTTATCTGCAAAGGACAGGGCTCTGTGTGTACTGGAAGCCACATATATTCACTCACAGGGCCATGTCTTTTTCAGACAGAAGGAACATATCCACACATTGCATCTTTTTCAACTAAACGAAAGCTAGGAGAACAGCCATTCCCTGGTTCATTCCCCATGGCAATGCCTTGACCAATCAGAGTTCACTTGCCAACTAATCAGTAATCTCTTCTCATGCAGTGTAACTTGTTCCCTTTACAGCTGGTATTTGTGCAAACTGTCCTAATGTGTCCAAGACAAAGCTTCAACAGCATGTCTCTTTTTTCAGCAACAACCAATTTTATGAAATCCTACAACCTTCCAAGATGTCTAATTCTGGCCTCTTGAGTATCCCTGATTTTAAGCACTCCACCATTGGTGTTCATTCCTTTGGAATTCCTTCCCTAAACCACCCACCCGCCACTGCTCTTTCTTTTTGCAAGATGGTCCTTAAAACCCTTCCTCTTTGACCACCTGCTCTAATATCTCCTTAGGTGAGTTGGTGTTATATTTTGTTATTACATGCTCCTGTAATGCACATAGGATTTTTTTATCTTCTGAAATCAAGGGAATATTGAAGTTAAATTTCAATCTTCACTAAATTTAATGAAAATGGAGTCATGTGTATAGATGTTGAAATACCACTTTTACACATGTCTCATGTTTTTTTTGATAAATATAGACAAAAATTTCACCTATTTATCTCCCCTTCCTCCATACTCCACTGGTGAATACTGAAAGACGGATTGCTCTACTTCTGGTATCGAACAACAGTTATCTATTATCTTCCTTCTTAACAGCACTGTGGATGTACCAACACCATATGGACTGCAGCGGTTCAAGAAGGCAGCTCACCACCACCTTTCAAGGGCAACTGGGGATGGGCAACAAATGCTGGTCTAACCAGCAATGGCCATGTCCTGTGAAAGAATAAAAAAATGAAGTGATCATTCAGCAAGCCAGGAAGGAGATACTTTGCCACAGTGAATGGTTAGGCAAAGACCATTGCATCTTTAAGGGAAAAGTAAATAAATATTTGAAGTAGAGGAATAAACAGAATTATGCATAGAGAGTATGGTTATGGGATTAGATTTATGTTTCTTCTGCAAAGAGCAGGCACAGACATGAAACATTGAATGCCCCCCATCTGTGCACTGTAAACTTCTATGGTACTTCTATGCTTGAAGTTGTTGAGAAAATTCAGTTGTAGATCAGACCACCTTCCATTATTACACTGATTTCATGATGGTAATTTGTGTACGCAGCAGGATAAGTAAGAGAGAATTATTTTCTTTTACAGTTTCATATAGAGCAATTAAATGTTTATTGTTTTCATCTGTATTTTTGATCCTTTCTGCTACTTTTTCCATCAAAGAACTGAGATGAAAATCTAGAATGAGATATGTTGTATGCTTATGTGCAATACAAGTTGGGAGAGATAATGATTAGTGACTACTGTGAGGGTGAACATTTATAAATGGTGTTCTTAAGAATTTTCCCTATTTGCAGGTAGAGGAAAGACCATGTTTAAAGATATAGGGTGGCTGTATTAAAGACATTTTCTTTCTGTGATGCTGTGAGTGTTTACAATTTATACTTTCCATTGTTTCTGTAACTACGTCAGAAAATTCAGTCTGCCTATTGTTTTGTAAGCTTCCAAGCTAACCTTGTTAATTTATAAAAACAGAAGTGGATTTTTGGCCCATTTCCAAAAATAGTTGAGTACTTTTTTGAATAACGAGGCTTGTATTTCACCAAATTTTCGCAAAATTTGATTTAGTTTTCCTTACAGCCTTTTAAAAATGCAAAATCTGCCTTTGTCATAAAGTCTTTGGGATTGCAATCCCTTCCTTTTTGCGATGAACATATTCGGCACAGTTAATGCACAGTTGTCCAACTTCAAAGAGGTGGATTAAATACTTGAATGACATAAGCTGTTGTGTGGGCATGAGATCTTTCTTTTACCAAACACTGTCAAAGTGCTAGGCAGTCAGGCCTATTCCTGAAGGCCAACACGGGACCTCTTTACACCTTGAAGCCACCTTGATTCTAAAGTGTATTATGCCAATGAACATAATGAAAGCAACAGATTCATTATATCAATGTATATAATGTACAAATACCCCTAGTAGAGAGGGGAAAATGAATCACTAGTATGGGACATAAATATTTACACTCTTCAGAAAAGCACTTTGAGATTATTTTGTGTGTTAAATCCTAGGGCATATACAGATAAATATGAGGTGGTCTATTTTGGTAGGAAAAATAAGGACGCCACATATTCCTTGGAGAATATAGAGCAGAGGAGCAAAGGAATCTAGGGGCACAGATGCACCACATAGCAAAGGTAGTGTTGCAGATGTTCATAAAGCCATAAAAAGCAATCAAAATGCTGAAATTCATTTGTGTAGGTATAGAATTGAAAAATAAAGAAAATATGCCAAACTTGTATAGAGCCTGTATTGAACAACACTAAGAGCACTGCACATAAATGTGGTCTCCATATAATAGGATATAACAGCAGTGGAAAAGTGCAAAAAGGACGTGCAAGGATGATCACAGAACTGTTGGTTATACCTTTTCAGAAAAGATTGAACAAGCTGGGGCTCTTTTATAAAAAAAAACAGAAGACTGATGGATGACCTGATAAAGAGATTTAAGATCATGAAAGAGCTTGAAGGGGTAGACATTGAGAAGGGACCAAAAGTAGAGACCATAAATGTGAGACAGTTACTAAATAAATCCAATAGAGAATTCAGAAGAAGCTTCTTTACCCAGAAAATGTTTAGAATGTGGAGGAGTCATTGAAAGATAAAAGAAAGACTTGTGTTTACATGAGAGAGGGTTAGAATGATATAGCAATACGGTTAGATGAAGAAGGGCAGGAAGAGGCAGGTTTGGAGCATAAGCGCAAACATACACCTTTTTGGCTGAATGTCCTATTTTTATGCTGTATATTCTATGTTACATAACAGAGGAAATGTTTGTATAATGAGAATAATTTTCAAACGCGCTGCAGTTCCTTTGAGCAGCTCAGTGATATTTGGTTTAGGCACGCAGAGCTCTTCTGCAACCAAAATACCAGAACATAAGTTTTCTTGGACACCATCAACATGGCTGATGTCATGCCAAACATTTATAGGACCTTCCATAAGATCAAGAAATCTTTGTGGAATATTGGAAGAAAAACAATGCTGAAACTGTTTTTCTACTACTAAGCTTGCATGTCGATGGATACCCTGACTGTGGGGAACTTTGAGAGCTGGAAAGGATCGATGATATTAAAATAGGTATACTTTCAGTGATACTGGTAAGTATCTGTTCTTGATGTAATGTTCGTTATACTTGGTGGGATGTGCTGCCTGCAATTAATTGAAGAAAATCATATCTGCAAATATTGTCTGCTTAGTCTAAACATTTGCCCAGACTCTTCACTTACTGGTAGATTAACTATGAGATGAGTTTTCCTCTTACTTGTGTGACCCTGTTGTTAACCCTCTACTGGCCCTGATTACTTATTTAAATCCTATTCATTTACTGCTCTGGAAAAGTGGTGGATATAGTGGTGCTGTAATGTTTAAAATTAAAGGAACACATTCTTGCCAGGCAGCAGCAGGACATTGAAGTAATGTGACGACTTTACAGCATTAGTTAGGGGTGGGTGGGGGGGTAGTATAGTGGTGGGGCTTATCAACAGGAAGTGCTCCCGCATTAACTGCTGCTTTGGTGGATGTCTTTCCAGGAAAAATAAGGTTCAGAAGAGAAAATATCTTGGGGACAAGGCTGGAAGAGGGTGGTCCAAATTTTATGAAAGGAGGTGGCAGAGGCACTTAGTACAGCCTTCACTGCCCCACAAACTGCCATACAATGCAGGAAGAGATTTAATGGTCTCACAAGGCTGACCAAGGTAAGCGCAGGCGTTCTTCCCTATCCGTGTCCTGTAGAAATTATAGAGGCATAACCTTCTTTCTTCTTGTGGCTTGTTGCCGTTGGTTTGAACCTGAAAGAAATTCTGGAAAAATTAATGCACTATGTAAGAGATTGTTACCTGCCATGGTGAATCTTGGTAGCCTTCAAGGAGGGTTTGAATGGAGGCTGCATTTGCACATCTGATTACAATGGTGTAAATGCAGAAATATGATTGCTAAGTATACTTTCCAATCACAGTTTCTTTTAGTTCTCTCTTCTCTGATTGCAAATGCAGCACTTAACCATTGCCAAAACACTGCTACTGGGGGTAGAACAAAACCCATGCATATGCTATAAATTTTCCAGCTCAGAATAAGAAATACTTTAAAAGGTGGAGAAATAGGAGGTGAGGTGCAAAGATCAGCTTGCTGACACAGGAGAAGTGGGAGAAAATGTTGTTTTGGCTATATGTGGATTGTCAAAGTATAAAAATGGCCACACACATACATGGCTCATTGAAGAAATAGTTACTAAATGTTTCTATACCAACAATATTCTGTGATTTTTAGATCATTGAAGATGACTTGTAGGAAGAAGCTAGCTGTTCTGATGAGCATTTGGGGTCATCGAGATACACAACTCTTTGGTCCATTCTCCTCAACTCTGTCATGGCATCTTACCACCTGCTCAGGAGCAGCCAGATAGACTCAGATGGGAGAAAATAATTAGTTAGTCAGAAGAGTTGTCACTGACTGAAGCATAAAGCACCAGTGAACATAAATGGCTGGAGTAAAAGAGAAGGTAAGTGCTGTTCCTCCATAGAAGTTGGAGAATTAATTGCCTCATCTAAGGAGCCAGCAAATTTTCCTAATGGTTCCAAATTAAGTAGTAACCAAAAAGTACCAGGTAGCCATGGTTTCTGCTAGCATCAGTCAGAAAATGCAAAATGGTCTTTCCCATAAGTTGTTTTCCACTGGGATATTGCTGGGCTGCTGATACAACCACTCACATTCTGACAGTGTTCTCAGGTTGAATTTATGTGGTGATTGGAGAGAACTGCACAGAGACCTAGGCCACACACATCCGTCCCTATTTACATGCAGCGGGGCAGGTGGTGCTGCAGACTGACCGTTTAGCAAGAAAAAAATAAAAGTATTTCTGTAATCCTTTGACACTTCACCAAAAAACATCTTTTCTTCATTTCAGTTGTCAAGGATCACAAGTTTCAAAAACTCTGAATATCAAAGCCTTCCAGATTTTTCTTCCCATTTGCTTCCCTCTGACCCCATTCCTCCATCAATCTCACACTTGCTGTGATTTCACTTTTATCTGTGATCCGAAAGATCAGTCCTCAGCAAAGCTTGCAGCCTCATACTATTATGATCTTACCACAATGAATTTTGAGGTGGACATGATGCAGAGACCTTCTCCCGTTGTCTTCATCTCTGCACCCACTTCTTTGGCCAGAAGTTTTCACATGCAAAAGGGATCCCTTTCTCCCATCTTCAGAAGTCTTGTTCTATCTGGACTCCTGTCTAGATCTTTTCATTGGAACTGATGGTGTGACACTGGCCATCTCAATTGCTCTACTGTGCTTGCTCATTCTAACCTTACTCCTGCTGAACTTGTAACATTACGTTCTGTCATGTTCAACCCTAACATTGAAATGCAACCTGCTGACAAGGGTGACACTTGTTGTTTGGTGGACAGATCTTATTTCTTGGGGCAGTTAAATGGCATGTCTCTGATGCTAGCCCCTACGTCTCCCTGGACCATAATCCCACCACTGAATATCAAATCCCAGACTATCACAGATCTCATCTCGTCTGGTGATCTTCCTTTCATGGCTTCTAAATCAAATTTCCTCCAATCCTGCACAGCTCACTTCCATCTCCTTACCAAGATCCAAAACAGGAGTGCCCTGGTAGACCCATTGTTTGTTTAAGCCTGTTCTTGTCCCATATAGTTGAATTCTTCCCACCTTAATATTATTTTTCTCCCCTTGTCTGCTCTCTTCCCACCTACGTCTGCAACACCTATGACATCCTCCACCACATCAACAGTTTCCAGTTTCCTGGTCTTAACAGTTTGTTCACCACGGTCAAACCCCTCTACACCTCCATTCCCAAGATAGCCCGAGGATTTTCTGTTTCTTCCTTGGATAGAGGCCCAACCAATCTCCATCAACCACCAGCCTCCTCTGCCTGGCTGAACTTGTTCTTATATTCAACAATATCTGCTTTGACTCTGCTCGCTACCTGCAATTAATAAGTTTTGCAATGGGAATCCATATGGGTCCTAGCTATGTCAGCATTTTTGTGTGATATGTGGAACATTCTTTGTTTCACTCCTACTCAAGTCCTCTCCTTCACCTCCTTTTTGACCATACTGATGGTCTATTGGTGCCATTTCCTGCTTTCACTCCAAAATTTCATTAACTTGGCTTCCAATTTCTACCATCATTCTCTTTTTTTTGTGGAGTCCATCTCTGACTCTTTCCTTCCCTTGACTTCTCTCCTTCCATTGACTTCTCTATTGTTATTTCTGGGCAGAGGCTACCAAACAAAATGCATCATAAACTCACTGCTTTCAAAAACTAACTTGACTGTTTTATCCTACCCTGCTTCTATTCCATTCTCCCAGTTTCTCTATCCCGCTCGCAACTGTTTTGATGATGGCTCTTTCCATACCTCTGCTTCAATATGTCTTCCTTTTTCAAACTGAGGATTCCCCTCCGTCATGGTTGATAGGGCCCTCAACCATGCCCCTTTTATTTCTTGCATTTCTGCTCCCACCCTTTCCTTCCATCCCTTCCCCCTCAGAACCACAATACATTTCATCTTGTCCTCACCTTCCAGTCCAGTAACCTCCATATTAAGCGGATCACCTCTGCTATTTCTGTCACTTCCAAAGTGATGCAACAAAAAAGTCTTGCCCTTTGCCCACCTTTTAGCATTTGGAACTTCTGACACCCTGGTCTGCAGTATAAGAGTCTGGCACATGTAGCCTTAATGTGGGACTGAGTACAGTACTGCCCACACAGTGATGTAAGAGTGCACATGACCTGCACCCAGGGTCAGTTGAGTGCTGTGTATACCAGCAAACACGGAGACAACTAGCTTGTACTCTTTAGAACTATTTACAAATATACAGTAAAGAGTCGATAAAGACTTACTGTTAACTTATGTGTGGCTACGAAGACTTCTTCAGACCTACCAAACGGTAACCAACACCCTATAACATGGTCTACTCCTCAATCACCCACCACACCTTCCAATGCAAGTGCAGGAGTTGCTCTTTTACCATCCTGGACTCCAGACATTCCTTTCAGATGAGCAGTGATGTACTTTAACTTTCAATTTAGTATACTATATTTTCTGTTTATGATGCAGTCTCCTCTACATTGGGCAGACCAATATTAGATTGGGTGATCTCTTTGTGGAACACTTCCATTCAGTTAGCAAGTGTGACTCTGAGCTTCTGGTCACTTGGCAAATTAATTCTCCACCCCACTCTAATCTCCCTGACTCCTACACTGTTCCAACGAATTTCAACATAAACTTAGATACAGCACCTCATCTTTTGATGAGGCACTTTACAGCCTTCCGGACTCAACATTGAGAGTTTAACACTTTCAGATCATAACCATTGCTCCTGTTTTTTTTTCTGACCCCATCTATTGATAATGATTCTTCTATTGCCATTTACACCTCCTCTAGACCCAGCTTTTTTTTTTTCTTTGCTTTTCCCATTTTCATCATCTTGCACCATCATTCCTTTGGTCATTTAATTTCTCATGCTGTCCAATCATGTCAGACTTTCCCTTATGTTCTTTTCCCTCTTCCACCATTTCCCTATCTCCAGTCACTCAAAACCTGTTACATCTTGATTTTTTTTCCAGTTCTCATCAAAGATCATCAATCTGAAACATTAACTTCGCTTCTCTCTCAACAAATGCTGCTTGAGTTGCTGAGTATTTCCAGCAATTCCTATTATTTCAGATAATGGGAATGGTTGCTGAGGTAACAAAAAGAGAAAAAAATTAGCTTTATAATTTTTTGCATTCAGTAATTGTTTCATACTAATGTGTGACAACTTTTATGTGGAGGATTTACATTTTATATGGCTTTTTCAAACAATCAGGATATCTCAAACCTATTTACAGATAATGAAGTGTTTTCAAAGTGTTGTCACTGTTGTACTGTCAGAAACATGGCAGACAATTTGCGCATTTGGCAGCCAAGTTGCGCACAGCGAAGTCCCACAAATAGCAATACTGACCAGACATCTGTCCTAGTGATGTTAGTTGAGGAATCAGTATTGGTTGGGACTCTGGGAAAAACTCCTCCTTCCTTTGAAATAATGCTATGGGATTTTTCAGATAAATTTCACATTTCTATGATGGTTGGCCTGCTTGACTTGATAACTCAACATGGAATCATGCAGATTTAGAATTGTATTGAAATGGAGTTTCATGTGTTATTGTGTTGCCGCTGATGCAAGTATTTTCCAAGGAGGAATAGCCAAGACAAGTACTAAAAATCTCTAACAGTTTTGAAGTTACCTTTTTTCCACCTTTCTCTCTTGATACTTCTTAAACTAAATTTTATCACCTTTCTATGCATTACTTTTTCTCAGTTTGTTTCTCATTTTGCTTTCTAGTCATGTTCTGATTACTCTAAAGCTTATAATAAACTGAGGCCTGAACTTAAAAATAATATTCAAAGACCTCTGTAACTGATTTCAGGCCTGCTCAGCAAACTCCATTTGTTTTTAGCATGAACATTTATTGCATTTATAATTATATTAAATGAAAGCACAGAGTAGTCAAATTCTTCTTAAAATGCTACTAATGGTACTCTTAACGCAACCTCAACAACATTTTCCCCTCAGCAACAACTGCCTTATTTAATTAGATGATCATGAAAATGCAGAGTATTTCTTCTGTTCTGACAACCACATTGCCTGGGAGGTAGGGTAAAATGGCAAGCAGATACAGTACAAAGGCAAGTGCCTGATGTATTGAGTTTGGAAATTTGGGATACAACATGAATAGATCTGGCAGGACTGCTATGTCAATGGAGACACAAATCTAATGTGTCTTTTACAGTTCTTTTTGCTTGTCAGTGGTCACTTTTGACTGCACTGAAATAATACCAAGTTTTGGGAGTCACTGGGCGGACATAGGGTAAGATTTACTTCACATGTTTTTGGGAGTGGCAATAATCAGTTACATCAGAACAAAGGATGTCAACCCTGCCACTGCCTGAACTATCATTGCTGTCAGAACTATTATTGCAGTGTGCAGTCAACTTAATGCCCTGCACATGAGGCAAGCCAACCACCGCTGCAAAGCCACAAGCTCTCTGCTGTTATGATCAATAGAGGTGATGGTCTGCCCTGACGAATAGGGATTGATCAACTGCTTACAGCAATGGTGAACTGCAGACTGGCAGATGTGAGTCTGTGTCCCCTGTGGCAGACTGAAAGGAGCTCGATGCATAAAAATTCAGGTTTCTGTTGACTTTGAGGGTCATTGATTTAGTATGTCGCCTGATCCAACAGGTGGTGTACAGAAGATTGCAGTGGTCTGATACTGGAGAATATCAGCCTATTCCTGAATTGCTCCTCCGTTATATTTAGGGAAGTGAGTTTGGGCATGTGGACCCAGTGTACTGGGTATGGCCCCTAGCATGCAGTTCCCCTCTTCTGAGGTGATTTTGAGAGGCCCAGATGGTGTTTGCCGCCAGCTCCCCCTCCTCAAAGTATTGGTCCATTCATAAAGAAGAAGCAAAATGGGCTCCCTTATTACCAGAGAAACTTAACTGAACGGTTGTAAAGCTTAAAAGTGTAGGACTCACGATCTGGTAGCTGAAAACACTACTCCTGATAACAAAAGATTCTCTGATCCAGAGAACTGCAGCTGCAGCCCCCTTCATATTGCTTCAGGAGCTCTCAACCAGTAGGTTTGGTTGGCTGGTCTGCAGTGGGGAGGGGGGCATCCATGAATTTAAATTAAAATGCAGTGTGAACTCATACAATGTCATGCTGGGTGTCTTTGACCTTTTCATTAAACCAGAGGTGTGTCCCTGACATGTAGCTACTCATGGATCAGTTAAAATGTTCGGAGGGGAAACAGTATTGGAAGTGAGTGGCAACCACGGACATGACTTGAAATCCCTACCTATGCCATTCTCACCGAGCAGTTTGTGGAGGTATTAAATCTGGCCCTAATATATATCACTATTTCTAGCCTCCCTCCCGATAAAAATGTCGCACACTGAGGCACAGCATGCGAAAAATGTTGCTGTTTTGTGTCTCATAATGTGAACAATGGTAGTTTACAAGTAAAGCCGATTGTCTCTTTTGGTCCCTCCCTGGGCCTTAATTGAAGAGCATATTTCAGAGTATAATCATGCTTGCTTGCATAGCACAGACTTTATTCTCTGGTGACATTCTTCCTTAGCTACTGTTTATATTGTTGTCCTGTCACCATACATTATAAGCTTTGAAACTTCCAGATTTGCACGGTTATTGATTCATTTAAAATTTCAAGGCAAGCTTGTTGCAACTGAATAAATGTCTTTAAATAAGCATTTGCTGAGGACCTATTAGGTAACCAAGCATTTCTGAGGAGACAAAGATTGACCTGACTCAGCAACTGTGTCACATTCCTCAACTCAAAAAATTGCCATAACTTCTTGCCTTACCCAAGTTGTTTAGAATTATCAGAAATCTGGGTCTAGTAATAGCAAACATAGCACAGGAGTTTATTTCTGGAGAAATAGAGTTGCAAAGCAGGTAATTCCTGTTAAAAGTGTATAGAACCTTGATTATACCATACTTGGAGAAGCAGGAACAGTTATTTATTATTATGAAAAGAATATGGAGACAATGGAGAAGGTGCAAAAAAGATTTATGAAGATGATTCCAGAACTGAGTGATTATAATTATCAGGTAACTCTGAACAGGCTAAGGTGCTTTTCTCTAGAAAAGAGAAGGCTGATGGATCACATGATAGTGGCCTTTAAAATGTTGAAGGTGTAGTCGTAGTGTGCGATACATACAGGGTTAATGTGAGACTGAGGACAATACTGCCCACACAGTGATATAAGAAGGCACATGACCCAGAGCCAGGGTCAGTCTAGAGATGGAGAGAGATATGTAAAGACCTAGGATGGAGTCAGCTCCATACCTGTTCACTGCATGGATTGTTAATTAAGACTTGCTGTTAATATACTCAAGACTACGAAGCCTGCCTCATGGTGTCTGAAGCAGGATTCTTCAGAAGGGCGTTGATAGGATAAATACAGAAGACATTTCCAATGGTGGGGCATTCAAAACCTGGGGGGTTGTAAATATATAATGGTTATTAATAAATTTAATAGGGAATTCAGGAGAAATTTCTTAATCCAAAGATTGGCTAAAATGTGGAACAAGCCACCTCTCTGTGTAGTTGAGGGAATAGTACATATGCATTTAAGGGGAACATGCATAAGAACATAAGAAATAGGAACAGGAGTAGACCATTTGGCCCCTTGAGCCTGCTCTGCCATTCAATAAGATCATGGCTGATCATCTTGTGTTTGGATTTCCAAATTCCCATCTAACCCTGATAACCATTGATTCCCTTGCCTAACAAGAATCCATCTACCTCTACCTTAAAAATATTCAATGACCCTGCCTCCACCACCTTCTGAGGCAGAGAATTCCAAAGTCCAAACACCCTCTGAGAGAAAAAAAACTCTCCTCATCTCTGTCCTAAAAGAGCGAACCCCTAGTTCTAGATGCACCCACAAGAGGAAACATCTCTTCAATATCCACCTTGTCAAGGCCATTCAGGATCCTGTGTATTTCAATTAAATCACCCCACCCTTCTAAACTCCAGTGGAAACAAGCCCAGTCCATCCAACCTTTCCTCATAAGACAACCCACTCATTCCAGAGATCAATCTGGTAAACCTCCTTTGAACTGCCTCCAATGCATTTAAATCCTTCCTTAAATAAGGAGACCAAAATTGCGCACAGTATTCTAGGTGCAGTCTCACCAATGCCATGTAGAACTGAAGCATAACATCCTTACTTTTATGTTCAATCCCTCTCATAATAAAGGATAGCATTCAATTAGCCGCCTTAATTACTTGCTGTAACTGCATGCTAACTTTTTGTGACTCATGTACTGGAACACCTAGATCCCTCTGCTCCTCAGAATTATGAAGCTGCTCTCCATTTAAGTAATACTCTGCTTTTTTGTTCTTCCTGCCAAAGTGAACCACTTCACATTTTCCCACATTAAACTCCATTTGCCAGGTCTTTGCCCACTCACTCAACGTATCTATATCCACCTGCAACCTCCTCATGTCCTCTTCACAACATACTTTCCTACCTATCTTTGTGTCATCTGCAAATTTAGCTATCATGTCTTCACTCCATTCATCTAAGTCATTGATATAAATCGTAAAAAGTTGAGGCCCCAGTACAGGCCCCTGTGGGACTCCACACGTCACATCCTGTCACATCCATAAGTATATGAGGAACAAAAGAATAGAAGGGTATAATGATTTAAGTTGGATGAGGAGGGGTCAAGGGTGGAGCATTAATGCCAGAATAGACCAGTTCAGTTGAATTGCCTTGTTCTGTGCTGTAGACTTGATGCAAGTTGATGTAAATGTAATGCAGTGTATTCCATTGTCTTTATGAAATTAAAGTTAATGGCTTGAACTTTATGATTAAGTCAATAATTACAGAAAGTCAAAAACTGTTTAGTGCTTGTATTTGAATCTGAATAAACAAATTGCCCATTTAAGACAATGTCTTTTTGCAATTAGTATTCCATGAAAATGTGGGAAAACTTGCATTTTTCATAATTCCAGAATGGTCATCCTGAAATTCGCTTTTCAGTATATATTGGGAATGTACAAAACTTGTGAATTTTTAAACAAATCTTATCTCAACATTTCTTTACAGAAAGCTGAAACATGGGGCTGATGCTGCCTTAGCTCCAAAGGATTGGGTGGAAGAAAATTTGATCTAGAAGTTCTTAGATTTTAGGTAAGTGACAGTTCTGATGGTTTTTTTTTAGAGAATATAATAAAAACTAATAATGGTTTCTTCACATTTGTGATGGAGGACCATTATCTAAAAAATATTGTTAGCATGAATTGGCATGAAATAATTGTTTCCAGGTTTGAATTGTTAGCCTACCCCTCTATTCTCAAAATGAAGAGTTGCTTCTTTTCTTCATAGTTTCTGCTGGATGACAGCCAGTACTTTTATGTTGTCTGAAATGACAACTGAAATTAATGTGACAGTTTTGCAGCAACAATATGGTATTTGTGTAGAGTAACACTTATCAAAAAGTGACATTTGAAATGAGTTATGTCATAACAATTTTCAGCTTTCACATGTCTATCTGAATTTGCTCTCATTTATACTAACCACTTAAGGAAAACTAAAAGGTTGACATTTCAAAAATTAGATTTAAATGTGTCTGAAAATCTATAGTTAAAAGAATTTTAATTTTGTTAAATGTTAATTTAACTTTGAAGATTGTGTTAGTGAACATTGTAGTGGTGAATTTTACTTACAACCTGCCCCCATTTGAATGTGAGCATCTACATTTAGGGGAGGGGGAATGCAAGAAAATAGATTTTTAGTTTGGTGTTTTATGTTAAACATAACTCATTTTTCATTGGGTATTGTCAATAACAAATAGTTAACATTTTCTATGCTTCAATTATAATAGCGATGAGGTTGGGCTAATTTTTTTTTCCACTGGAATACTTATAATTTTCACTTTGGTTTGCACTTACGAAAATTAAATTAAAAACATTTTGGAGTATATGCACTCATATAAATGTATAGGCAAAAAAATAGGTATCCATTTGTAATTAGAAGTAACTTGATTGCTGCTCTTTGCAGATGATCACAATTTGAATTAAGATGAATAATTTTTTTTTGCGTTCAATACTTTCTCAGTCTCTGTTGAAAAAGTTTGGTCTCAACACCATTTTCCTGAAGACATTTTACACTAAGTATATTTAAAACTATATATACATATGAATTGGTTCATAATTTACCATGATTCCAGTGTGATCAGTTTTGCTTGCACTGCCCTTCAAATTAATGAGAAGAGCTCAGTTTTGTGATGGTGGTGCAAGTTTTTTTTTTGAAAACCACCTGGTTGGAGATACCCTGTAGATTTATACAATAAAAGCGTGTAGTACTTTACATTTTATTTTAAAGAAAAATGCTTCCCCGCTTTAATTGTAGGTGTTTCTGTGCCATTCCAATGGAGAACATGGGCAGGTGGTCTGCTTCTGTGCCTCTGTCAGGGGACGTTTTGAGCCAGCAACTAGGGTGTGCCTGAGTTTGCCTTGAGTGTCTTGCCTAATTAAAAGGATTCCCTCTCCCTGCCACAATACAGGACAAATTCATAAAATACGTTCCTCTCTTCTGTTTCTGTGAAGAAGTTAACATTTTAGTCCGACCCCTGACATCGGCAGTTGCAAGTTAATCTTCATGCACTCCAATGTGTGATTGGTATGCTCTCAATTATCTATGTTACAGTGTTTCCTTTTGGTTGAAAGGTATTTCATTCCGGCTTTCTTTCGGCCACATTTTCTAACATGGATGAGACTTTAGATCATGTTGCATATAATTTACAGTGCAGAAACAGGCCCATACCACCAAACGTGTTGATATATTTATTCACTGTTAATGTCATTATATTTTTTCTGCATTGTTGAAATGTGTAATTTTGAGAGATCTCAAATTGTTGCACCATGTAATTGATTTGGGTAATGAATGCATGCATATAGGGAATTTATGTTAAGGCACAGTTTTAAGATACCTGGGATAATATGAAAATGAAACTTAGAACAATAGTGTAGCTTATGTATGTAACAATATTTTGGTAGGAGTATGGCTTTCCAGCAAAGTTCTGCAAGAGAATGGAAAATGAAAATGTTGAATTCAGATTGGAAAGTATTGTGACAGTAGAGTTAAAATTTAAAAATCTAACAAAAGCTGCCATCACACAACTGAGATATGCAGAATGCAGGCAGAATTGCCTATTTGCTGACCAGTGTTTATCAACAGCAATGTTAATTTATTTACTGCCTTTAATGCACTTCACAGGAGTGTTATCAAACAAAATTTGACACCAAGTCACAAAAAGGAGATCCAAGGTTAGGTGAATAAAAGCTTGGTCAAAGAGGCCTATTTTAAGGAGCCTTGAGAAGAAGAGAGAGGTAGAGATGTTTAGGGAGGGGATTGCAGAGATTAGGGCCAAGGTAACTCGAGGGATGATTGCCAATGGTGGAACGAAGGAAATCAGAGATGTGCAAGGGCTGTAGGGCTGGAGGAGATGACAGAGGGAGATTAGTGTGAGGCCATGGAGTGTTTGGAAACAAGGATGAGAATGTTAAAATTGAAGCATTGCTGGGTCAGACACCAGTGTGAGTCAGTGAGCAAAAGGGTGATGGGTGAACACGTTTGGATATGAGAAGGAATTATGGGCAGTAGCAGGATTCTGGCTTGCGTGTGTACTGATGCGGAAATAAAGCATCTCACACGTGCTCTCCCCCGATTTTTTTAATATATTGCAAGCAGGAGTGGAAAGTAGAGGACAAAATCCACCTTGTCTCTCTGCATAATTTGAATTCCTGCAGGCAGCTGGCAGCATGTCAAAACTGGATGTAAATAACAAAAACATCTTTTGCAATCCATTTTCCATTATTTGCACCAAAGCAAATTGGACACCAGGTATATCTGTTGGTCCCTGACATCCATCATTATAATGGCTTTGAATCTTTAGTAGAAGAAAGCATAGATCATACTGCGCCACCATCAAAGGAGCCCACTTATAGCATGTTAATTTCTTTGAGGCTGGCTGATTTACCAGAACCGAGACACATCTCTATGGTGGATATGAAAGTCTTGTTGTTCTGCAGATGAATGTCAAATCACCAAAAGTGAAACGTATAGATCACTGTGTATATAGGAGAGAGGAGTTCATTTTAAATAATTGAAATGCAATTAATGACTGCCTTTCTACAATTTTTCACATGGAAGTCAAATGGATGGCACTTCTTGTATATTGCTATTTTTTTTCATGTTACGCATTTTTGTTATTGCAGTTCTTTAATGAATGAATACAAATTTCTTACAAAAATGTTAATTCAAGTAGTCTACAAGACAACCTTTTTTAGGGAAAAGATACTTTGTGCCCAATTAGAAAACTGGCATTGACAGTATCAGTCCATGAAAGTCCATTTATCCATTGGATTGATGGCCTTCTCCTTCAGTTCTTTGTGTACTTTTGAGGTCTTTGAATACTTATATCTGCTCTGACATTTGGCTGATTTTGCCAAAGATATTAAGGAATATTCTTGCTTAGTGCTCTTAAGATTTTAGTAGTAATTTTGATTTACTATGAACTATAACATTTTTAAAGATTATTTCAAGGATATTTTAAATTAAGTAATGCTTAATCATTCGCAAATCTTTTATTATACACATTAAAATGTCCAGAAATTAATTTTTGGTGATTTAAGAAAAACACATGTATTTTGGAAGATGAAAGGTCTTTCAATAGTAGAAAGATATTAAGATAACTAGTGGGTTTGCCAGTGCTGAGAGTGAATACAAGTTTGAAAGTTTAAGAGTTTTTAAAGCAACCATGTCTTTAATTATTGAAAACAAAGTAAAACCTGTGGCTGTACTTGTGCAGTATCAATCTTTGTAGCTAATAATTGCCCTTATCAAAAAGTAATTAAAAGATGAAATATGTTGTAATTATGAGGTTTATAAGATTATATTTGGGGATGATTGCTTTAAATTTAGTGTAAATGAAGGATAAATGTGACCTGTACTGAAGTAAACCTGACAGTAAGCCTGAGTGGATTGATTGCTAGCGATCAAAGGAGGGTTTAGATTGTTTTACTGTGAAAAACGTGTAAGGTATTTATGCTTGGCGACGATGGACGCATCTCGGTTTACCATGTGTAGACCCCAAGTCTCCCAAAGCCCCAGAAATTTGTCATAGGTATTGGTTTGTAAACAGTTGTAAACAGTAAATTGTCCATATACTTCTAAGTTGAAAGGAAGTTGGGATCAAAGATAGAAAATTAGTGTTTCTATCTGGATGCAAGGTGAATGTGTTCATGTTGCTTGGGGAAGAAGGCTGACGAAGCAATTTTTGAGATCAAGTTGCAGGCTTCCCTACAAATCAGTGAAGTCATAGAGATTCTGTGCGATGCCCCAAAAGTTTGAAAATCCAATTACACCACATCCACTGGTTCCCCCTTATCTATTCTGACAATAACACCCTCAAAAAAACTATTAACAGATTTGTCAAACATGATTTCCCTTTCATAAATCCATGTTGACTCTGCCCAATCCTACTATTATTGTGTAAATCTTCAGTTATCACATCCTTTATAATAGATTCTAGCATTTTCCCTATTACTGATGTCAGGTTAACCGGTCTTTAGTTCCCTGTTTTCTCTCTTCCTCCTTTCTGAAATAGTGGGGTTACATTGCTACTGTCCATTCTGTCAATGTTGCAGTAATTACACTGTCCAGGCCCAATAACAATCTTCATATTGACTACCAATTACATTGTATAGCAATTACGTTGTTGCGACAAGTGCATTGTTAAACAGGTGATGGGCATTGGCTCACCCATACGTGTGGAAGAGACTGGGAGAGTCTGCTACACTGTAGAGCTTTCTTGAGAATAAACCTGCTTGAGGTAAAAGACTAACTTTGGACTCATTCCTGATTGACAAGCATTTATTGTGAGGAACACATTCTGCAGGAACCATTCCATAAGCTATAGAATTTTAGAAGATGACCACCAATGCATCCACTATCTCTGCAGCCACCTCTCTCAACTTTAAGTTCCATTCATTTCTCTAGTGCTACTTTTTTACTAACACTAATTTCTTTCTTTCAATTCTGAGTTCTCGCTATTTCTTTGGTTCTCCATTATTTTTGGGAGGTTTTTGTATCTTCCTTTGTGAAGACAGACACAAAGTATTTGTTTAGTTTCTCTGCCATTCCCTTATTTCCCATTATTCATTCTCCTGTCTCTGCCTGTAGTGGGCCCACATTTGTCTTTGCTAATCCTTTCCTTTTTACAAACCTACAGAAGCTTTTACAGTCCGTTTTTATGTTTCTTGTTAGTCTACTTTCATATCCTATTTTCCCTCTATCAATTTCTTGGATCTCCTTTGCTGAACTCCAAAGTGCTCCCAATTCCTTAGACTTACTACTTTTTGGCAACTTTATAAGTCTCTTCCTTTGATCTAATGCAATCTTTAATTTCTCTTGTTAGCCATGGTTGGAACAACTTTCCTGCTGGGCTTTTGTGGCTCAAGCGAACGTAACTCTGTTGTAAACCATGGATTAATTCTTTAAATATTAGCCATTGCCTGTCTACCATTATATCTTTTTAAATGTGGTTTCCCAATCTACCACAGCACAATTTTCCCCTCAAACCCTTGTAGTTTTCATTGTTTAGGTTTAAGACCCTGGTTTCGGATTGAACTACATCACTGTCAAACTTAATGTAAAATCCCATCATATTATGGTCACTCTTCCCTAGAGGCTCCTTTACAATGGGACTATTAATTGACCCTTTCTCATTGTAGAATACTAGATCTAAAAGAGCAATTCTCTAGTTGGTTCAACATACAGTTATAGAAAACCATCTCATGTACATTCCAGGAATTCTTTCTCCACAGCATTAGTGTTCATTTGATTTATCCAGTTGATATGCAGATTGAAGTCCCCCATGATTAGCATATTACCTTTGTTGCATGCATCTCTAATCTCCTGTTTTATACCATGCCCTGCATCACCACTGTTTGATGACATATAAACAACTCCTACCAATGTTTGCTGCTGCTTGCTGTTTCTTGGCTCCACCCAAACTGATTCTACATCTTGATCTTCCAATCTAAGATCTTCTGCCACGAACGTACTGTATTTATAATTTAATAACAGTGCTACCCCACCTCCTTTTCCTTTTTGCCTATCCTTTCTAAATGTTGAATACCCTTAACATTCCGTTCACAGCCTTGGCCACCTCTGTAATAGATCATACCTGTTTACTTCCATTTGTGTGGTTAATACATCTACCTTGTTGAAAATGCTGTTTTCATTCAGATAGAGTGCCTATAATTCTGTCTTTTTTTAACTTCTAGCCTTATCTGCTGGTGCACTCTTAAGTTTATATGCTGTGCCCCTTCCTGCTAAACTTAGATGATCAATTCCCGTATTGCCACCTTATTGCCTTGCCTTGTCCTCTGTCTTTAATTTATCACATCTCCCCTCACTTGATCCCTCCTCCCTCATCCCCCCAATTATTTAGTTAAAAACCCTCTCTACTGACCTAGTTATATGACTCGCCAGAACACTGGTACTAGCAGGGTTTAGGTGAAGACCATCAATAATCTCCCACTTTCCACTGTATTGGTGCCAGTTGCTCATGAATCAGAATCCATTTCTCCCACACCAATTTTTGAACCACACATTTAACCCCTCTAATCTTATTTGCCCTTCGCCAATTTGGTTGTGGCTCAAGTAATAATCCATAGATTTGAACTTCTGCTTTTCAACTTAGCCCCAAGCTGCTAACATGCTCTATATAGAAACTTCTTCTTAAGTGGCAACAACATAGGTAAGACTACATGGACCATGACAACTGGATCCTCAAACCCCCTTGCCCCCACCACTACAACGTCCTCTCCAGCCCACCAGAGATGTCCCAAACCCTGGCACTGGGCAGGCAACACAGCCTTCTGAACACTCGCTCTTGCCTGCAGAGAACTGTGTCTGTGCCTGTGACTACCATCATTACGTTCCTATTAGCTCTCCTGCTTGAATTGCTTTCTGTACCATGGTGCCATGGTTAGTTCGCTCATCTACTCTGTAGCCCCCATTTTCATCTGTACAGGCAACAAGAACCTTGAACCTGTTGGACATTTGCAAGGGCTGAAGTTAATCAAATTCTACCTTCTCGATCTCCATACGTGCCTCACTTGCAGTCAAACCCTCCTGTCCCTAACCATGGACTAAATTGGATGAACAAATCCTAAGGGGTGTGACCTGGAACAAAGTGTCCAGTAATTTTCCCCCTCCCTGATGTGTCACAGTGTCTGCAGCTCGTCCTCCAGTCAATGACTCTGAGCTGAAGTTCCTCCAGCTGCAAACACTTACTGCACACATGTTTGCTTTGGATCACAAATGTGGCCACAAGCATCCACATTCTGCAGCCCCCACACATCACCTGGCCCTGCCATCTTTATAGTGTTTAATTAATTAAAATTTAATCAGTAAAATAATTAACTGATGTCTCTAGTCCTGCCTGTGCTTGTATTCTTATTGTAATGTCTGAGCTCTGGGGTAGTGTAGCTAGCCCCAAAGGTGCACAGGGAACCCACTCTGCTGGAAGTCCCCAAGTAAAGTTTGCATGGCAATTGCCTGGGACGTACAAACTTCTGATGGACAATTGCCCTGCATTGGGAACCATGCAAAAATGTGATTTATATCGTACACTTTGGATGGTACCGACCGTCTTAGACCAATAGATACACTGAAAAAGTTAGAAGAATTAAAATCACTTCTAGCTTCTGGGTAACTGTTGTACAGACCCACACCAGCACCCTCAAGGACTTCCACCCACCCCTCAACCCTGACCCCCGGCAACCCTCCCCAAACCCCGACTAATCCCACCCCCCGACTGTCCTGTCCCTGACTTTCCAATGCCCCTACCCCCTTGCCTGTGTGCTCTTCTCCCAGGCCATCCAACCCCACACCACCTGCCTACCCCCACTGTATGCCCACCCAAACCTCCCAGCCCTGACCATCCCCTCCCTCCGACTGTCTGCCCCACCCACCCTGACCGTGTTTCCCCAACCTCCCTGGCTGTCCAACCTCTCTCTCGAGTGCCTGACCCAACCCCACGCCCTATCCCAAATTCCACATACCTGACAAACCTACCTTCTCCCCAGCTAGACCTTCAAGCCTTCCTGATTTACGGCAGCTGGCGCCGTAAAAAATCAGGCGTGGCCTTTTAACTCCGATTTTGTAATGCTTGACTAAAGCCTCAAGAGCGCGCTGCCCTGCACAGAAGGTTGGGTGAGGCAGGATCGAAAAGATTCCAAGGTAACAAAGTGGGAGCAGAGTGGCAATCCCATTAAGGTTGCCACTCTGCGGAAGTTCAGGCCCATTATTTCAACAAATATTCCCAAGTTAAAATAAATAGGAAATACTCACCAGTCAATCTTATAAGCTTTACTACTATTTACTACTATTAGTAAACTTTACGAATACTAATAAAACCTTACAATTCCAAAAAAGAAAAATAAATGAGAAAAATACTCACCAACAAACTACTTGTTTTCCTGTAACATCACACTTCGATTTTTCTCAGAACGTGATCGGTCACTCTGGAGCCACAGGTTAGTTAACTCTTTTAGGTGCTGCTGTCGGTCTCCAGGTCCTCCTCTCTCCCGCTCTTTTTATAATGTTGGTTTGTGTATTATCTAAGGTTATCAAGAGCGTGGGTGAACTTTTTAGTGCATGGTGCTGCAGGGAAAATGTGACAGAATTTATTAAGACATCACACCTGGAGTACTACATTCAGTTTTGATCGTATTCTGCCAAGAAGGGATATTTTGCAATGTGGGTGATTCAGAGAATATACATGAGGTTGATTCCTGGAATGAAGAGGTTGTCATTGAGGAAAGGATGAGCAGATTGGGTCTATGCTCATTGGAGTTAAGAATGAGAGGTAATCTTATCGAATCATATATGATGCTGAAGGGACTTCTCCTCATGAGGGAAATTAGAAGCAGGCAGCACAGTTTCAAAATAAGGGATCTCCCTTTGAAGATGGAGATAAGGAAGAATTTCTTCTCAGCGTTGTTAATGTTTGGAATTCATTACGCGGGGTTGGGGGTCATAGAATATATTTAAAGCTGAATTGGACAGATTTTTGATTGACAAGGGAATCAAGGGTTATGGGGAGCAGGCAGGAAAGTGAAGTTAAAGCCACAATCAGATCAACCATGATCTTATGGAATTGCAGAATGGCTTGAGGGGCCAAATTGCCTAGTCCTGCTTCTATTTCTTATGCTCTTATATTTTTCTGCTGTAGCCTTTAGTAACAAAATAACACATAATTAAAAATACTTCTATACCCTCATTAATTTCAACAATGTATTTCAATATTTTTAAGTTTTATATTTACTTTACAACTTCCTTGTGGTATACTGATACTGAATTACTGCTATGAAAAATATCACCATAAAGTGTAGAAAAAATGGAATGGTTCTAATGATATTTAATCAACTTTAACCCCTTAAATTCTGAGCACAAACTGCAGCTCCATTAAATTCAAGACTGAAAACATTAACATGCACTACTTTAAGCCTCTCTCTGCGCAAACAGGAAATTAACTTGCTTCGGATCAGAAATAGGCAATCAACCTTATTCCAGTGGCACTGCTACCAGAGAGACAAACAGAAAGCCCTTCTACAGATGCATAAAGCAGGGCAAGAATAGGTGTAAACAATACATTAAAAACACAAAAAATACCTTGTGGGCACATTTGTGGAGGCAGTTGTGTGATGGAGAAACCTTGAGTAGTTAGGCAGCGAAATTGCTGATTGAGAATTCTGAGGTCTTGCGCTCTGTAGAGGTTATGGGCCGGATTTCCGTCTCCTAATGGAGGTGGGAGGTGGCTCACAAAGCACAGAACATAGTTGTTTTTATGGGAAAAACAATTTTCCTGTGTCTTTGTGATCATTTGCCATTTTATGTGATCTTCTTGTGGGTTGGGAAGGCCATGGGTGCAAAACAAAAGTGCACATCTTCTGAGGTTGGGGTTCCTATCTTGAAGATCACAGGAAAAGTTTATTTACTCTGGCACACTATTTACATGTGCTGGTCCGGGTTTTGGAAATGCAAAAAAATGCGCCTCCATGGAGAGTTCCTGACCACTGGGGGATGCCTTTTGAGGAATCGGAAACATTCTGACAGATAAGTAAAACGTTCTGACACCTTCAGATGTCACTATTAGATTCTACATGTAATGTAGATGTGTTTTAAGCAGTGATTCATCATAGGGCTCCTTCCTGCAAAGGTAAGTTAACCATTACATTAGCCAGCACTGTGTTAGCTTTGACATGCAATACACTACTTTTTCCATTGGAGAAAGTGCTATTATGCATTAAAAATGTAGAGAAAGGTGTTGGTATACCCTCCAGTTTTGTTTGGTTCTATGGTTTAAATGTACAGACACCTGATTTTAAAAATAAATTTTGAGCAGCTGTCCCTCCATTTACTGACAGGCAATTTGCTTTGAAATGGAAATGTAACACCATCTGTTCTTTCAATTTCATGGTCTTGTAGTTGTAATGGTTTGTTTTGATAGCTGTAGTTATTATGAATGTTTGGTTGAGTTCCAAAAGTTGGACAACGTTAAGCTCAACAGGTGGTTTATTGACATAGCTACTCAGGGAAACTATTAACAGTTTAGAGGTAAGAAAATGTAATATAATGCCTGTGATGTGATTTCTTAGTACGTGGTTGTTTGTTTACAGAACTTAATAGCCACTTTTTTTCCCTATTGGAATACAATTTATTTCTTTGCGCTGTCAATAGCAGATTACTGAATGAGAGTTTTATTAGATTGTTACAGATTTAGTTTCTCTTTTGCATCTGCATTTAAAATAATTTCTATTGCTATTGCATGGCTCCTGAGGGGTGGAAGATACATAGTAGATACTGGGTGGGTGGGTGGGTGGGTGGGGGCAGGTGGGTGGCATGGAGGATGCATGGGGTGGAATGGGGATCTGAGGGGGTATTGGAGTATAGAGAGGCCATGAGTGATATGAGGGCAAGGGGTGGCATGGAGGCTATGAGGGGGCATGAGGGATCTAGGGTGGCATGGGGGTGAGGCATGAGGCTTAGCGGCCTTCAAACGATGTTGAGAGCTGGGCTGCTGTCTTTGAGAACTGAGTTGGGTCTTCTAACCAGCCGACCTCTGCACCTGCACTCCATCACAACTTGTAAGCTGCACTCTGAACCTTGCGCGAAAACACAAATATCTCAGGCAAAATTAGTCATGAATCGGGTGTGTGTTTTGAAAGTCAGGAAAGGGCCCGACTTGTGTTTCGCACATCTGACATGAAAATTGATCCCTTTATCTGATTGTATTCAATTTTTAATTTTCATCACCTGCCTTTCTCAATACACAAGTTTCCTTAAAATCATTCTGTTTGATACCCCTTGAATTGATGGATTTTTTTTAATTCAATTCTGTAGTTGATTGGAATGATCCAATACTGAAGAATTGCAGAGTTACTGTGGCCTTGTATGTCACAGTTCTCACCTCGAGGGTTAACTACCATTTGACCCACCTTTCCTGTGAATTTCCAGACTGCTTTAAGACCTAGCTGTCTGCTTACTTACAAATGCTGTTCTGGCCTTCGAATGCTTTTTTTTAATGTGCCTAACATTTCCTTCATCCCACCTCTGCTTAAATAAAAGGACACTGGCAACTGTGAAAAAACCAAATGCAATTTGTTATTTTCTGCTAGATTTGGAAAAGTGTTTATCTCTGTGGACAGCAGCTGTGTGTTACAAGCAAACAATATACACAGTATGTTAAGTGTTGAGGAATTAGTATGGATGTAACCATGTTTTGAACAGCATATGCACTTGGCATTCCATACTCCTCCAAAGCTTGAATTACTATAGTGCATGTGCAGGCTGTTACCCCATAGTGCAGCCTGCAGCCTGTGAAATGTGGTGGTCTTCCAAGTAAAATGAGGACCCTATGTTTAGGATAAGCATAACAGGGGTTGATTATGAATTAACAGCTACTTTTCATTCAGTCAGTGAAAATCTAGCTCACTATCAATACTGTCTCACGTGCACTGATCAGGTAGATGAACAGTGATGGTGAAGACACTTTGCCATGTTATTTAGAGATATTTTAACAAGACAGTTTATTGTGCATAAAGACAAGAGAAGAATAGTCCGAGAATTACCAGTGTGTTGTGTAAAACCATTATTCCAACCCAAACGTGCATAAACATTGTGAAATTGCATGTAAATTGATATTTACATTTGCAAAATGAACTGCTTATGATTGCATTGTGCTCACAGCTAGAAGCAATTTTGTATTCTGACACAGATTATTATTTGTCCCAGTGCTAATGATTTTGCCTGTAGGTTTTCAGTAAAAACACAATCATTTCAAGGCATTTCTTCTTTTTGTGAGGATTGGCCATCAGATTATTTTATACTTTAATTTCCCCAGAGTTATCTGACATATTTATTACTGTACCTTGTGAATTAGCCTTTTTGTTTCAATGTGCATGCTTAGCTTGTTACTGATAACTTGAAACGTTAAACATTTCTATTTTGTTGTGAGACAGGTGATTTCTGTCGTATGTGTCATGTAAAATCAACTTTGAGTCTAATATCCTTTCCTTCCACTGTCAACATCCATAAATAGCTTCTGGGATTTTGCATTGTACATCTATATTTATTGTTCAAGCATTGTATATTCTGGGCAGTGTTTTGCTTCTATCCACTGCTGCTCTAGGAGGCCCTGTTCAGTCATTCACAGCTGCCCTGTCTAACTCTGACTCTCTAGCACAGTAGGACTAATAGAGATTGACGTAGTTGCCAGAGGACCGATTGAAACTTGTGTCTCAAAGTTACTAATGCTCACTGAAGCATTTTATTGAAGATAAAGTAAATAAAATAGGTTTTCATATGAGAATTCACTGAAATAGAAGGGAATTATTTGGCAGGTTGAAACCAGTGGGGAGGGAAACCAATGAAGCAAGCCAGAATGCCATTTAAATGCACTATGTACTTCACTGTCTACAGAAGAGATATCCAGTATGTTCAACTTGTTATCATTGAGAACCATTTCAATTTGCTTTGAAAGCTGTGTGGTACTTGTGTTTCATCTATGCACAAATGTACACCTATTGGAGATAATTTTAACTTCGGACAGTGGTGTAAAACTTCTGCATTAGTGGCCCGTTATGCAATATGCCTGATTTTCTTTTGCATTGGGTTAATGGGAGGGAAAATGAAGTAGATTGGGAAATAGGTGGGAAATGTCACAGTCTCAGAATTGTGTCCATCAGCCATTGTCCCAGACCCCTCAATCACCGTTCTTGGGTACGGTCTGCACAGCTAGCAGGTTAGACCCACTGGACATGGCAGCACAGTGAGCTGGAGAGCATGGTCTGTGGTGCCCTCAACATGGACTTCTGAAGTCTCATGATGTCAGGTCAAAAATGGGCAAAGGAATCTCCTGCTAATTATCACCTACCACCCTCCCTCAGCTGATCAATCAGTACTCCATGTTGAACACCACTTTAGAAGAAGCACTGGGAGGAGCAAGGTATAGAACGTACTTTGGGTGGGGGCTTCAGTATTCATCACCAAGAGTAGTTCTATAGTAACATTACTGACTAAACTACCATGCTGGGCTTTGCGGAAGCTGGTGACAGAACCAAGGTGAGGGGAAACTCGATTTGACATCAACCTCACCTATCTAACTGTCGCAGCTGCATCTGTCCATAACAGTGCTGGTAGGAGTTGCCTTGTGGTGACAAAGTCACAGCTGTGCCTTGAGGACACGTTCCATCATGGTGTGTGACACTATCACTAAATGGGATAGATTCAGAACAGATCCAGAAACTCAAAACTGGCATCAATGAGGCGCTGTGGGTCATTATCATCACCAGAATTGTATTCAGCCGTAATCTGTAACCTGGCACATCTCTCTCACTCTAACTTTATCATCAAGCCAAGTGACCAAATCTGGTTCTATGAGGAGTGTAGCAGAGCCTGACAGGAGCAGCGTACCTGAAAATAAGGTGCCAAATTGATGAAGCTACAACAGAGGACAACATGCATGCTAAGTAATCCAAAAACCAATGGATTAGATCAAAGCTCTGCAGTCCTGCCACATCCAGCATGAATGAATTGAACAATGAATGGGAGGAGGTTCCATGGCCAACCCTATGCTCAGTGGTGGCAGAGCCCAGCACATGAGTGGGGAAGATGAAGCTGAAACACTCGCAGTCATCCTCAGCCACATGTGCTGAGTGGATGATCCATCTGGTCGTCTCCTCAGGTTCTTGCCATCAGAGATGCTAATCTTTGGTCAATTTGATTCACTTGACATGATATCACAAAACATCTTAGCGTACGAGGTATAGCAAAGACTATGGGCCCCAACAACATTCCAGGTGAGGCGCTGAAGAGTTGTCCTCTAGAATGAACTGCACCTCTAGCTAAGCTGCTCCTGTATAATTGCAACATTGGCAGTATGTGACAATGTGGAAAATTGCCCAGTATGTCCTGTCCACATGATGTAGGATAAACCCAACCCAGCAATTATCCCATTAGCCTACTCTCAATCATCTGCAAGGTGTCATCGATAGTACCATCAACCAGCACTTACACAGCACTTAATCGAGCAGCGTTTAAACCAATGTTCAGTTTGGGTATTCTGTTCCATTCACAATTCCTCAGAAAACGAAACAGCTGGGCTGGTAGGTGGCAAGTAACGTTTGAGCCACACAAATGCAAGACAATGACCAACTCCATCAAGAGAGAATCTAATCACCTTCCCATGATGTTCAGTGACATTACCATAAACACCAAGGAACACCATTGATCAGAAACTTAACTGGATCAGTCACATAAATACTGTGGCTACAAGAACAGATCAGAGGCTGGGTATTCTGTGGCGAGTGACTCTCCAAAAACTTTCCATCACCTACGAGGCACAAGTCAGGATGTGATAGATGGATGAGTGCAGCCCCAATAATAGTCAAGAAGCTCAACACTATCTAGGACAAAGTAGCCCTCTGAATTGTCACCCCATCCACCACCTTAAGCATTCGCCCCCTCCACCATTGGCAGATTGTGCAGTGTGTGCCATGTATGAGGTACCCTACAGCTACTTGTCAATTTTTCTTTGACAGCACCTCCTGAATCCATGGCCTCTACACACCTGTCCATTATAGGGAACACCACCAACTCCCAAGTTCCCCTCCAAGTCACACATCATCCCAATTTGGACATTAGAATGCTATTCCTTCATTATTGCTGGATCAAAATCCTGGGACTCCCTCCCTAATAGCACTGAGAGAGTAACTTCATCATACGGGCTGCAGCAGTACAAGAAGGCGGTTCGCCACCACTGCTTCGAGGGCAGTTAGGAATGGGCAATAGCTACTTGCCTTGCCAGTGATGCCCATGTCCTGTGAATGTATAAATAGAAAAACAAATTCATAAGTCAGTTTTGCATTCATTATAATTTGTAGAAAATATTCTGGCACAGAGGTAGGCTAAAAGCACAGGATCCTACCAATGCAAAGCAGAATTAACAAAGTCAACAGGATTTTGAATTACATAGCCAAAATAGTAAAATACAAGTCAGATGAAATTTTATGATGGAACTGTATGGTACTTAAACAACACCATTTGTGGTTATCAAGAGATATTCAACCACTGAAAGTCATTTAGACAAAAGCCATGGGGCTGATCTAATCTCAGGAATCTGAATAATGAGCAAACACTAGAGAGACTTGGGCTTTTTAGCCTGGAAAGGCAGCATTTGTGACATGATTTTATAGAGACATATAACCTGGTATCTGAAATGGAAAAAGTTAAGCCTTCATGCCTCTGTTCAAAATAAGGTAGTGAATGAGGACAGTATGATGTAGGATCAAACCAGGAAAAGTTTTGCACTGAGATCAGGCGGTGGTTCTTTGCAGAGAGAGTGATCAACACTTGAAAGCACTTCTGGGCAGAATGCTGGAGGCGAAATTCTGGCAATCATTCACTCCTCCATAGCACCTAATTGTTTTGTATAATGTTCTAGATAGACAAAGTAAGATGGATTTCATCAGCAAGTATCTTGTGTTAATCCATGGCTGGTGATCTGTGAAGCACTGTTGTGCTTATGTTTCGATTTCATAATTTCAGTGAAGCAGGGAGATTCACTGGTTCCTGTAGCGAGGCATAAAGAAAGCAAAGACCTGATGAGAAACATCTTATCATCGGAAATAAATTAATAGCTGGAGAATGCCTATTTCGTGCCAGAAAGGCAGAAGAACAGGTCTGAGAATCTGGGATCAAGAATGGTTTGAAAAGCAAGAAAATGCTAAAATAAATCAATTTGAAATGAAGCCTACCCTTTAACTCGAAATTTTTCTGTAGAAAATATAATTGCTTTACGACCACTTGCAATTTAATTAACCACAGCCTATGCTGTTTGAAGTTGGTTCCCTTTATATTAATGGATCATAAAGGAAAATTAAGGACATTTGGAAGAACTTATGGAAAATAAAGCAGGGGAAATTTGACCTTTGTCCAAAACGAGCATGAAGCCATGCTAGCTCTACAAGCTGTTGGTGCCAATCTGGTGGCTCATTGCAGCATGCCAGTTGAGGAGGGCAGGAAATTGGTTGGTTCTCATCCTGAGTCAGCGGCAGGTCAGATCTTGGGTGGTCTCCAATGGGTAGCAGCAATTCAGTGTTATTTTCTAGGCCTAGAAGGCAGCTGTTAAATTTAAATTGGGTTTCTAATGGCATTGAGTGATTGAAAGTTGCTTTTATTCATTCATAGGATGTGGACATTGCTGGAAAAGCCAGCATGTATTGCTCCATCCTAATTGCCCTTGAGAAAGTGGTGGTGCCCTGTCATCTTGAATACAACTGAGAGGCTTACTAGGACATTTCAGAGGACAGTTATGAGTTAGTCACATTGCTGTGGGTCTGGAGTCACTTATATGCCAAACAGTAAAGAGGGCAGGTTTCCTTCTCCAAAGGACATTAGTGAACCAGATGGGTTTTTGCAATAATCTAGTAATTTTATGGTCACCATTACTGATACTAGTATTTTTATTCCAGATTTTACTTAATTGAATTCGAATTCCCCCAGCATTTTTTTTTATTCATTCATGGGATGTGGGCATCGCTGCCTAGGCCAGCATTTATTGCCCATCCATAATTTCCCTTGAGAAGGTGGTGGCGAGCTGCCGTTTTGAACTGCTGCAATCCATGTGGTGCAGGTACACCCACAGTGCTATTAGGGAGGGAGTTCCTGGATTTTTTCCCTGTGACAGTGAGGGGATGGTGATATATTTCCAAGTCAGAATGATGAGTGGCTTGGAGGGGAACTTTGCATGTTTCTGCTGCCCTTGTCCTTCTAGTGGTAATGGTCGTGGGTTTGGAAGGTGCTGTCTAAGGAGGCTTGGTGAGTTCCTGCAGTGCATTTTGTGCTGCTACCCCTTCGCATCAGAGGTGGAGGGAGTGAATGTTTATGGATGGGGTGCCAATCAAGTCAGCTGCTTTGTCCTGAATGGTGTCAATCTTCTTGACTGTTGTTGGAGCTGCGTTCATCCAGGCAAATGGATAGCATTCCGTCACACTCCTGACTTGTGTCTTGTAGATGGTGGGTAGGCTTTGGGGAATCAGGAGGTGAGTTACTTGCTGCAGGATTTCTAGCCTCTGACTTGCTCTTGTTACCACAGTATTTATATGGCTAGTCCAGTTCAGTTTCTGGTCAATGGTAACCCCCAAGATGTTGATCATGGGAGAGTGAATGATGGTAATGCCATTGAATGTTAAGGGGTGATGGTTAGATTCTCTCCTGTTGGAGATGGTCATTGCCTGGCACTTGAGTAGCGTGAATGTTACTTGCCACTTGTCAGCCCAAGCTTAGTTATTGTCTAGGTCTTAATTGCATTTGGACATGGACTGCTTCAGTTTCTCAGTAGTTGTGAATGGCGCTGAATATTGTGCAATCATCAGCAAACATCCCCATTTCTGATTTTATGATGGAAGGAAGGAAACTGATGAAGCAGCTGCCATGGTCATTTGTCCAGGCCTCTGGATTAATAGTCCAGTAACAATAATCTCTCTAGTAATGTACCCTGTTATAATGTCTACTCAGTCTCTCCAAAACAGGACACAACCACAAAACATGCAGCCTGCCAGTGTGAAATGGAATAAAATGGCAGAAGGCACATACACTGTAGGTTAGGGACGTTTTTACCAAGTTTTGTTTTTAACTCTCCCCCAACCCTGTGGGGTTGAGGGTTAATATTGATCCCACTGGGAGGGGTGGTGGTGGTTCTTACTGACACCAGAGTTTTACACAGACTTATAAAAGCAGGAAAAGAAGTGCTATGGTGGAACAGGGTCTAGATAGCTAAATCACTGATGGACTAAAAGAAAAGGGAGATGTACAGGAAGCCAGCACCAAAGAACTGAAGAGGATTTGCAAAGGTTCAGGAGGGCTGGGTGTAGAGTTTTTGAGTGGCAATCCCTGAAGGGATTAGTACTTGAGGACATGGATTTTAACTTAAATGGTTTAAAGGACAGGAGGCCCGTTTCGGTGGTTATGGTTGGGAATAATGATCTAATTGTGGATCAGGATAGGGTTGAATGGGCTGAATTTTTCATGGGTGTCACGACCAAATATGAGTCCCTTGCCCACTGGGGCAACTTTATGAGGAAGCCTCTGCATTTGCTATCCAATTAAGAATGACAAGTGGACCAGGGAAGTGGGAAACCAATAGGAGGGCCCGTAGCAATGTCCAGGAGGCAGCCCTGCCAAGAGACCTGAGAAGAGGGAAACCTAGGGGATGCTTCAAAATGGAAGTGTTCACAAAGGCATGTCTCTCCAGTGGCGGAAAAGATGACAGCATGTTGCGTGGGCCTCAGTTTGTAGTGTTGACCCCTCCAGAAGAATGCTTTCCTTCACTTCTGGACTCACTATGAGCATTGCAGCCAATTAATTTAGTGACCGACAGCCCATAAACCACCCAGTGAGAGTTTGTCTCTACAGCATTGCTGAACTCCTGACATAATGTGAGGGGTTGGGGGTTGGGAGGCGGGGGGGGGGGGGCATGGAGGGACTCATGCAATGCCAGGAAAGTTGCAGTGCTGGGGAAAAATTACCCTTAATTGGCTTTACTGCCTGTATGCCTACGTGGAACTGATTTCCATTGCAGCCCAGCCCTAGGAAAATTGCCTAGAAGGGGAATAGCGTCGGGGAACCAGAGTTTACCGGTAGCTTCCCAGCCCCTTCCCAACTTCCAAACCCATCTCCATGAGCTAGGAAACTTCAACCCAATGAGTCTGAAGAATTTGGATATTCTGAAGGATGGAAGTTCCAGACTACCAAAGAGGTGATGAAAGTGTGGATAAGAGTTTTTGTGCTGGCAACGGTTAGGTAAGGATGGAGTTCGGTACAAATTGTGGAAGGAGATGGACTCAGAGTGGAATGGCTTGGAGTTTGATTTGAAAAGGACATATGGGTTGGACATGATCTTGTTCAGCCTGAGTGAGAAATTAAGGAAAGCAAGGAAGTGGCATTTTGGCAGGGGTAAGAAATTATGGCTTCAGTCTTCATAATATTCAATTGGATAAAGTTATGGCTCATCCATAATTTGATGTTAGGTAATCTGACAGTTGTGGAACTCTAGCTATGATCGTATAGCAGAGAAAAAAAAATTCTGGGGATGTCCTTGTTGCTTTAGGACTGATAGTATTGAAACTAGGGGAATATAGATTTGTGGAATGCTGGAGGATAGGTGGTGGAGGTCATTGATATGGTTGACTATATAAAATGGTGCAGAGCGACAAACATCGAGCATACTTCGGTGGCCAAGAACGTATTCCCTGGATCAAATTAACTCTTTAAAGTTGGATTACGCTTTGAGGTCTGAGCACTTTATTTACATCTCGTCAGACTCCATTCTGGGATTAACTATATCTCTCATCCCATTGGGCTTGGACTACCTGGGTTTAGTTGGTCAGTTGGATGCCAAATGGCATTTTATGTATGGCTTGCTGTAACTGCAATTGCCTTCTGTGTTTGGGGCCCCACTTTTAAACATGGTGCCTCTGTCTCTAAAAACGTTGTTTTTGATGACTGATCCAGCTGATTGAGTTAAGCTGACAAAGCCTTTGTTTCCTTTTCCACCTCTGCTTTGCTCTGTTGAATAGTTTCGTCGTAATGCCTTCAATATTGTTCACTATTTCAATTCTCAAATGTTGAAACTTTCGTTATTACTTTCGTTATTGCCAAAGTAGAATTCCTTTTCACAGGCAATTAGGATGGGCATCAAATGCTGGTCTTGCCAGCGATGTCGACACCCCATGAAAGAATTTTTAAAAAATTCCAACCAAACTCTGACCAGTGTTTTATACCTATATCTATATATCTATATATCTATATATATATATATATATATATATATAGTCCCTACAGCCTTTAAATGGGAGCAGCTTTGCCCTTCATATATTGGTCAGTCCATAGCAGATCTGGTTGCAGTAAAGCAAGCCCACCCCTTCTGTGATACAACCACTTTTGTCTGACTCCATGTCCATCATCACCACACAACTAGTCATATCTTAACTTATGGTTGCGATCAATTTGCCAAACTATGCCACAGACCCTGCTAAGTAGCAGCAGGTGTTCATTTTGCCCCATTCTGTCGCATTTAAAATATCTGCTTTGCTAGAGTGGCACATCCTCATAACGCATGTGCATTTTATTGGGTTCAGCAATAGCATGAGCATCTAGTTTCTCACCTGCGCAGTGATTTTCCAACTTTTGCAAAGCCTGTAAAATGCTTGCATTATTCCTCTAAATGTTTTGAAACCTTGCACTCCCTGTCAAATAGAAAGAAAAACACATACATTTGATCCATCTGGAAATGGTTTCAGAAAGATCAGTTAATGTAGTCCATTATAATCTGTTACATTCTCCCCGACTAACCACAATTTCCAAATATCCTCTAGCTGTATGACTAATTCTCTGTAAGTACCAAAGGGAGTTTTCTGCAGCTTCTTACATTTTTGCCTGTATGCTTCAGGCATTATGTCATAAGCAATAAGAATAACACATTTTACAGTTTTACACTTTGCACCATCCATTGGATCCACTCAAGAAAACGCAGTGAACGCTTTGCTATGAGAGACATTATTAGCCTCTTGGCCCTTTGCCCCACTTATAGTGGTTTGCTAATAATTCAAAAGCCCTTAAGAATCTATGTTGTATCTTTTAAAATTTGTTATTAGATTGGATTTAGTAAAACTATTCCATACAGAATTGCAGACTAGGTCAGCAATATCCTTGTTTAGCCGACTCTCTGTCAATATGCCTTTCACTGCCAGTTTAAGAGAAGAGCACATTGATGCAGCTTCTCTTTTTCCTGGATCTGAACTAAAGTTATCCCTCCTCCTCTTTATATTATTACTTTGTAACCTCTGTTTTCATATGTACATTTCATTTCTCTGTTTACTCTCCAGGCGATTGCAGTAATTCTAACTCTCGGTCCCTAATTTTATAAGTCTTCGTTGACTCCTGTTAATTCACTTGAAATTTAATGGAAGTAATTTTGACTTTTATCAAGCTTTGATAAAGGAAAATGTGCTTGCAGACCATAATGATTCCCTGTCCAACAGTGCTTCAATATTAAGATTCTTATTCTTGTTTTTAAATTTCTCCACGGCCTTCTGCCTCCCAGTTTTCTTGGCTCCACCATTGGTGGCCAGACCTTTAGCTGCCTAGGCCCTAAGCTCCAAAATTTCCTCCTCAATTCTTTCCTCCTATCTCTCGTTTTCCATTTTTAAGATGTTCCTTAGAAGCTATCTCTTTGACCTGTCCTAATATCTCCTTATGTGGCTCAGTGTCAAACATTGTTTAATAATCACATCTTAAATGTTTTGCTACAAAATATCAATGCAAGTTGTTAATATTTTATACCACACTCAATTTTCTTTAACTTTGAAGTGTCATTCTAGGCTATAATGCATTCAGTTAAGGAAAAATGGCAGTTGTGGAGTACCTGTATTGATCAAAGATGATATTACTGTTCTACAGAAGGATGATACACTAAAGGATTCAAAGACTAAGGGCTGAATTTTCCCCGAATCATACTAAGTGCGGTAGCATGCGTGGAAATCAGCACCATTCCTGCCAGCCGCAGTGGCGTGTTTTTGCGCTGTATTGTCCCCGTGCTGCCTCATTAATTACATATCAAGGGAAGCCTACCGAATCACTGGTGGGTGGTCTCTGGTTCACCCACCACTACGCGACGTCACTGTTTCCGCACTCTGGGTGTCATATTTACATGGTCACAGCACGGACAGTTTTCAACGCTTGCAGCTCAGGACATCTCCAGTGACGTGATGCCTGCAAAACCTAAGAAGCGTGCTGTCCCCAGGTTTAGTGATGCCTCACCTCAGCACCTGCTGCATGCCGTGGAGGCCCGCCATGATGTCCTCTACCCCCATTCCAGCTGCAGGAGGGGCAGCAACATCACCAGTCCAGCTTGGAGGCGGTGGT
Organism: Carcharodon carcharias; assembly: GCF_017639515.1. Classification (NCBI taxonomy): domain Eukaryota; kingdom Metazoa; phylum Chordata; class Chondrichthyes; order Lamniformes; family Lamnidae; genus Carcharodon; species Carcharodon carcharias. The sequence continues at coordinate 54,100,411 of NC_054487.1, forward strand.
CAGTGCAAATACTGCCCAGAAGAGGTTGGCCATCCAGTGCAGAAAGAGGTTGAATGATCTCACCTGTTCCGCCAGGGTACATCAACCATCTAATCACTCTCAACTCACACACTCCTTAGACCATCATGCATCCACAGGGGTCTTACTCATTGGCAGCTCACTGGACATCACCACTCACTCTCTCACATGCACCCTCACATCGCCATATGGTCTCATTCCATCTGCTGATCTCATCCTCATTTTGTCCATAATTCCACAAACTACCCACAAATGCCAGCCATCCTCCCCATCTGCCCTGCCATGTGTATCGCTTACACACTCTCCATTGGTCTTTATGTGGGACAAGATCACGCACAGTAAAAGGAAGAGGTCCCAGACCAGGGGTGGTGTGCCAGAACTTGAGTCCTTAGTGACTTTGAGAAAAAGCCATCGCACTGGCCAGAGGCAATGTTGACCATTCCTGTGGCGACTGATAGGTCGGTGGCAAGCACCCATGTGAGGATCAGACCTGTACCAGATCATCCCTCTGTCAATGCTACTGTGAGTACACTGTCCTGTATATTTCTTGGCTTCAATGCGTTACTAATCTCACTTTCTCTCCTAGGCACATCTGCCACGTGCCCGAAACCCACAGGCAACCGGGACCCCTGCTCCAGCCCTGAGACCACCTCGGATAAGGATCCTGAGGACAGCACCTGTAATAGCTCTCACCCACACCCTTCACCAGTGCAGAGACAAACATCTCTGTTGGATATAGATCTACAGCAGGCTCGGGATCGCAATCTGGTTAGCACAACACACAACCTGGTCCACAGCAGGCAGAAACATGGACATCCGAAGTCGCTGGCACTCAGAGGATTGCTGGAGGTCACGATTCTGCTGTGTCTGAGTCTGATGATGAGTCTCTGGTGATCACGCCGTCATGCCAATGCAGCGAAGTCAACACTGGAAGGATGGTGACCACCATGGAGACCTTGGTCCAGGATATCAGTCCTGCACTCTGTGCGGGCTGAACTCCAAAGCTGAAGCCATAACTGGCCTCCAACAGTGTCAATGCAAGTGGGGTGCGGGGCAACTCGATCTCACTCCAGCTGCCACTTCTCTTCAATGGGTCAGCCAGGGTCCCCTGGGCACCCATAAGGATGAGGACCAGCAGCTGAACACACGGGGGCCATCCACCCAGTTAACTACAGGAGTATCCCACCAATTCAACTCCCCTCTTCCTGTAACCCCATCAGCTCCACAGGCTGAGTAGGGCGCATCTGCCCCACGGTAGGACATTCAAGATATGCCGGTCCCAGACACCACTATCACCATCCCTGGATATGTCCTGTCCCACTGGCTGGACAGACCCATTAGAGGTGGCAGCATAGTGGTATACAGTCAGGAGGGAGTTGCCCTGGGAATCCTGAACAATGACACTGGACCTCATGAAGTTTCATGGCATCAGGTCAAGCATGAGCAAGGAAACCTCGTGCTGATTACCACGTACCGCCCTTCCTCATTTGATGAATTGGTGCTGCTCCATGTTGGATACCACTTGGAGGTAGTACTGAGGGTGGCAAGGCTGCAGAATGTATTCTGGGTGGGGGACTTCAATGTCCATCACCAAGAATGGCTCGGAAGCATCACTACTGACCGAGCTGGCTGAGTCCTAAATGACATAGCTACTAGACTGGGTCTGTGGCAGGTGGTGAGGGAAAAACATACTTAACCTCATCCTCACCAGCCTGCCTGCCTAGGCTGCAACTGTTCATGACAGTATCGATAGGACTGACCACTGCACAGTCGTTGTAGAGACAAAGTCACGGCTTCAAATTGAGGAAACCCTCCATCGTGCTGCATGGCACTACCACTGTGCTAAATAGGATAGATTTCGAACAGATTTAGCAACTCAAGACTGAGCATTCGTGAGATGTTGAGGGCCGTCAGCAGCAACAGATCTGTACTCAAACGCAGTCTGTAACCTCATGGTCTGACATATCTCCCACTCTACCATTACCATCGAGCCAGGAGATCAACCCTAGTTCAATGAAGAATGCAGGAGGGCATGCCAGGAGCAACACTTGGCATACCTAAAAACAAGGTGTCACCCTGGTGAAGCTAAAACACAGGACTACTTGCGTGCCAAACAGCATAAGCAGCAAGTGATAGACAGGGCTAAGCACCCCTACAACCAGTGATCAGATCTAAGCTCTGCAGTCTTGCTACATCCATTGTGAATGGTGGTGGACAATTAACCAACTCGCTGGAGAAGGAGGCTCCGCAAATATCCCCATCCCCAATGATGGAGGAGCTCAGCACAAAAGATAAGGCTGAAGCATTTGCTACAATCTTCAGCCAGAAGTGCTGAGTGGATGATCCATCTCAGCTCCTCCAGAGGTCCCCAGCATCACTGATGCCAGTCTTCAGCCAATTTGATTCACTCATGTGATAACAAGAGACGGCTGAAGGCACTGGATACTGCAAAGGCTTTGGGCCCTAACAACATTCTGGTAATAGTACTGAAGACTTGTGCTCCAGAACTTGCGACACCTTTAGCCAAGCTGTTCCAATACAGCTACAACACTGTCATCTACCCAGCTATGTAGAAAATTGCCCAAGTACTTCCTGTGCACAAAAAGCAGGACAAATCCAACCCGGCCAATTACGGTCCCATCAGTCTACGCTCGATCATCAGTAAAGTAATGGAAGGGGTCATTAACAGTGTTATCAAGCGGCACTTGCTTAGCGGTAATCCGCTCACTGATGCCCAGATTGGGTTCCGCGAAGGCCACTCGGCTCCTGGCCTCATTACAGCCTTGGTTCAAACATGGACAAAAGAGCTGAACTCCCCAGGTTAGGTGAGCATGATTGCCCTTGACATCAAGGCCGCATTTGACTGAGTGTGGCATCAAGGAGCCCTAGCAAAACTGGAGTCTATGGGAATCGGGGGGAAAACTCCTCTGGTTGGAGTCATACTTAGCACAAAGGAAAATGGTTGTGTTTGTTAGAGGTCAGTCATCTCAGCTCCAGGACATCACTGCAGGAGTTCCTCAGGGTAGTGTCCTTGACCCAAACATCTTCAGCTGCTTCATCAATGACCTTCCTTCCATCATAAGGTCAGAAGTGGAGATGTTCGCTGATGATTGCACAATGTTCAGCACCATTTGCGACTCCTTAGATACTGAAGCATTCCATGTCCAAGTACAGCAAGACCTGGACAACATCCAGTCTTGGGCTGCCACGTGGCAAGTAACATACGGTCCTCACAGTGTCAGGCAATGGCCATCTCCACCAAGAGAGAATCCAACCATCGCCCCTTGATGTTCAATGGCACTACCATCACTGAATCCCCCACTATCGAGATCCTGGGAATTACCATTGACCAGAAACTGTACTGGATTAGCCATATGAATACTGTGGCTACAAGGGCAGGTCAGAGGCTAGGAATCATGTGACAAGTAGCCCACCTCCTGACTCCCCAAAGCCTGTCCACCAACTACAAGGAGCAAGTCAGGAGTATAAAAACAAAAATCCAAAACAAAAACAAAATTACTTGGAAAAACTCAGCAGGTCTGGCAGCATCGGCGGAGAAGAAAAGAGTTGACGTTTCGAGTCCTTATGACCCTTCAACAGAGCAGGAGTATGATGGAATACTCCTCACTTGCCTGGATGAGTGCAGCTCCCACAACACTCAAGAAGCTTGACACCGTCCAGAACAAAGCAGCCCGCTTGATTGGCACCACATCCACAAACATTCACTCCCTTTAACACCGATGCACAGTAGCAGCAGTGTGTACCATCTACAAGATGTATTGCAGGAATTCACCAAGGCTCCTTCGACAGCACCTTCCAAACCCACGACCACTACAATCTAAAAGGACAAGGGCAGCAGATAGATAGAAACCTGGAAGTTCCCCCCCAAGCCACACATCATCCTGACTTGGAAATATATCGCCATTCCTTTACTGTCTCCAGGTCAAAATCCTGGAACACCCTCCCTAATAGCACTGTGGGTGTACCTACACCACATGGACTGCAGTGCTTCAAGAAGGCAGCTCACCACCCTCTTCTCAAGGGCAACTAGGGATGGGCAATAAATGCTGGCTCAGCCAGCGAAGCCCACATCCCGTGGATGAATTTTTTTAAAATGCCGTGTGTGGTTTGCTTACATTTCGCCAGTGTCTGTCCGTTTTCAGATCAATTCCGAATTCAGTGATGCCTCATCCGTAATGTTACCTGTGCTTGTGGAAAGCACGTCATTCACACACTTTGCAGGGTCATCTCATTTTCACTCTCCACTGTATGAGATGAAGGCAGAGGTGTTCCCCATGTCGTATGCATGATTGAAAGGTGGAGGTGTCTTGTAGAAAGACATGAAGGGCAAAATGTCCTGGAACTCCATGCACTCTGTCATCTTCCGGGCCTTACAGTATTGCCTTAGAGCATGGAAGGAAGTGTACAGAAAAGGAGCTGTTACATTGCTGACTGTTTACTATAGACTGCCAAATAGTAATGTGGACACAGAATAATTCCAGAGGGAAAGTTCAATTTAAAACTTTTACTTATGGTCTTTCTTTATCCTTTTTCATAACTACTCTAAATCTAACTGAATTATGATCACTACCACTAATTTTTTTCTCCTACTGATATGCGCTTCATAAAACTGAGTCCAGAAATATCCCTTATTTTGTTTGACTTACTACAAGGGCATAAATAGAGTAATGGAAAAGATTAGTGGATAATGTAAAAGGGAATCTCAAAATCTTTTATAATTTCATAAAAAGTAGATAATGGTCCTGGAATGGTGCAGCTCATTAGGGACAAAAAAAGGAAATCATTTTGTGGAAATGGTGGGCATAACTGAGGATTGAGTACTTTGCATCTGTCTTCAAAAGAGGAGGATGAAGTTAATGTCACAGTGGCAAAATGGAAAGTAGAACTATTGGATAGGATAAGAATACATGGAAAGGAATTGCTCTATAAATTGGCATCATTCAAAGCTAACAAGTCACCCAGTCCAGATGGGACATATCCTAGGTTGTAGGGAAGCTAAGGTGAAGATATTAGTTGTTATGACCCCAATCTTTCAGTCCTCTTTGGATATAAGAGTGGTGCTGGAGATTAATTATGTTATACCCTTGTTCAAAAAAAAAGGGAAGAGGGATAAACCTGATAATTGGATATCAATCAGTTTAATGCCAGTGTTGGGAATGTTACTGGAGACCAATGTCAAGGACAATATTAATTCTTTCTTGGGAAAGCATAGCCAACATGGGTTTTTTAAAGGCAAAGTATATGGACTAATATGATCAATTTCTCTGAAGTAACAGAGAGGGTTGATTGTGTAGGAGATGCAAATATGGACTTCCAAAGGGATTTGATAAAGTACTACATAACAGACATTTGTAAAATAGAACCACGTGGTAATAATGGATGGTGGTAACTTGGAAATGTGATTGGTTTAAAGTTAGGAAGCAAAGAATACAGGTGAAAGGATGTTTCTCTGGCTGGAGAAAATCATGCAGTAGGGTTCCCCAGGGGTCATTACTTATTATCAATACTTTTGTTATTCTACATAGTTGACGTGAAATTGGGAGGAAGGGAGTGGGGTGGAGTGACAGGGAGATGCAGTTTTGAAGCTAGTATATGGTACGAAACATGACTGCTTAGGTAAAAATGTTAAATGAGTCAAAAGGACATTGACACACTGGTGCAATGGGCAGACACATTTCAGAGACAATTTAATGTAGTTAAGTGTGAAGTGATACATACTGAGAGATAAAATTTGAAAGGCAGTATAATCTAAATACTATTTCAGGGATGGGGTTGCAAGAGTAGGAGGATGTGGGGGCACAAGTCTTTGAAGGGGATAGGGCAAGTTGTGGTTAAGGAATTGTGGGGGATACTTGGCTTTGTAAATAAGTGTGTTAAATTTCATTTTTTATTTGTTCAGAGGGGTGTGTGATCCTGGCAAAGCCAGCATTTATTGTCAATCCCTAATTGCGCTCAAAAAGGTGGTGAGCAGGGTATGCTGAGGAGGAGACAATAAATACACCCACAGTGCTGTTAGGGAGGAGTTTCAGGATTTCGGGATTCAGTGACACTGAAGGAATGGTGATATAGTTCCAAGACAGGATGGTGTGTGGTTTGAAAGTTGTGGTGTTCCCATGTGTCTGTAGCCCTTGTTCTTCTGGTGGTAGTGATCACTGGGTTTGCAGGTGCCGTCAAGGGATACTTGGTGAGCTGCTGCAGTGCATCTCGCGGTTAGTATAACTTGTAAAATACAAAATCAAGGAAGTCATGCTATACCTTTATGAATCTTTGGTTAGCGTAGTGTGTATAATGCTGGGCAGCACTCTTCAGGAAGGATGTCAGGGTCTTAGAGAGAGTATAGCGCAAGTTTACTAAGATGTTACCATGGAAAACGGACTTCATTAATGTGGAGAGATTAGGGAAGTTATAATAATTTCATGTGTAGAGCAGAGCATGTTAAGGGAAAATCTAATAGATATATTCAAAATTGAGGTGTTTTGATGGAGCAAGCAGAGAAATTATTGCCTCTGGGAAATTGGAAGAAATTTCTTCACACAGGGTTGTTTACATCTGAATGCACCACCTTTGGTGAAACGGATTCCATAGGAACTTTCAAAAAGCAATTGAACATGTACTTGAAAAGGAATAATTTGTAGGGTTACAAGAAAAAGCTGGGGTGTGTGGCTAAATTAGTTAGCTCATTCGAAGAACTGGGACAGGCACGATGGGCCACATGATTTCTTTCTGTGCTGTAAGATTCTACAACTAGGTTGTAAAATGTGGGGCCAATTAGCTATTGCTTGTTTACCAAATGGCATTATAAGTTAAAAATGATCTCCAATATGCCTAGATGACTTAAGTTGTATTCTAGTCAGAGCTTATGCAGCTGTCAATATTAACTTTTAGAATTTCTGACTGGTACATTCCTCATGCTCAGTACCAAAGACTAATGTATTACATTTCTTCTCGTTACTGCCTTAACTTCAAATAGTAGTATGGATTTAACTATAGTGTGGCCTATGCTATGAGCAGATGTTTGGATAACAGGTTTGTTAACCATCAGTAGAAAAGATCACAGTACGTTTACAGTGTAGAAAGAGGCCATTTGGCCCATTGATTCTACACTGGCTCTCTGAAAGAGCATTCCACCTAGTCCCACTCCCCTACCTTATCCCCGTAACCTTGCATGTTCTTTATTTTCAGGTAGCAATTCAATTCCCTTTTGAATAACTCAATGGAACCTGATTCCACCACCCTTTCAGGAAGTTTGTTCCAGACTCCAACCACCCTCTGAGAGAAAATTTTTTTCTCCCATTACGTATACTCCTCTCGCCAATTATTTTGAATCTGTGCCCTCTTGATGTTCTCTTGAGTGGTAATAATTTATCACTATTTACCCTGTACCTACCCTTCAAGATCAAACAGTAACAAAGACAAATTGTCCGTTCACAGGGAGACACAATATATAACTTTGGTATATAAAATATAAAATTTCCGATTTCATACTCATGCTGGTTTTTAAAATTCTTTCACGGAACATGGGCACGCAGGCTAGGCCAGTACTTTTATTGCTCATCGCTAATTTTCTTTGAGAAGGTGGTGGTGAGCTGCCTTCCTGACTCGCTGCAGTCCATGTGGAGTAGGTAAACCACAGTGCTGATCGTGAGGGAGTTCTGGTATTCTGGCTCAGTCACAGTAAAGAAACGTTGAAGTAGTTCCAACTCAGCAAAGTGTGTTGCTTGAAGGTGAACATGCAGGTTGTGGTGTTCACATGCATCTGCTGCCCTTGTCCTTCTAGATGGTAGAAGTTGCAAGTGTGGAAAGTGCTATTGAAGGAGCCTTGGTGAGTTGCTGCAAAGCATTAGCAGATGGTACACACTGCTGCCACTGTTCTTTGGTGGTGGAGGGAGCGGATGTTGGAGGTGGTGGATGGGGTGACAATCGAGCGGCTGCTTTGTCCTGGATGGTGTTCAGCTTCTTGAATGTTGATGGAGCTGAGCTCACCCAGGCAAGTGGAGAGTATTCCGTCAAACTCCTGACTTGTGCCTTGTGTTATGATGTGGCAGATGATATGTGCCAGGTGGACCAAATCCACAAGGGAAACTTGGCCACGTTATCACAATGGTTTTGCAATTTGTATTTATTACAAGAAGACTTGGGCACTGAATTCAGAAATAACAAGTCCACTAACACCCTTTAGAGATTTAAAGATTTAAGTTAGAACAGTTAATAACAAAAGAAAAGATTTCAAGTGCATACATAAATTTACAGTTAGTTAATACTATAACAAATCCCAAAATTCCTAATTAAACTGACTCCCAACTACACCTTCCTCCTTTAAGGCAAAATAGATTTTAACTTTAAATAGCAAGCCAGGAAATTTACAACACCCACAAGACAGTGGAATTAAAAAGGCCTTTCTCCAATTTTAGTTACTGGACTCAGCAGATTTTTGCAAACATGACTGGAGGCTTCCCCAAGGCTGTGTGCTCCCTTTAAACTCTAAATTCCAATGTTCCATATGTCTTTGCAAATGTACTTTTCCCATAATATAAACATCTTTTGTGTTGCCAATATGACCTCTTTCCTTTTGGGAAAAATAAACACACTACTTGGCCTTGCTTATCTTACCAGTTGTAAACATTCTACCATCCCTTTGAAATCCAAACAGCTCCCTCACTTATCTAAAAATGCAAATTTCCTTTACACCCTATATGCTAAGACCTCATCCATGTTTACACATTAGCATTTCAAATTTCCTTCTACACCTAACTGCTTTTGATCATTTCAAACTTGCAGTCTAGTTGACCCCAACTCCATTAAACTGCACACACAGAATCATCCACACTCACCCCTATAAACCTACTTTACAATAATCCACAATAATATTATTAAAAAAATTATAGTTTTGTAACACTTGTAGATTGTGGACAGGCTTTAGGGAGTCAGGAGGTGAGTTATTCGCTGCAGAATTCCGAGCCTCAGACCTGCTCTGGTAGCCACAGTGTTTATATGGCTGGTCCAGTTCAGTTTCTGGTCAATGGTAACCTCAAGGATATTGATCATGGGGGATTGAGCGATGGTAATGCCATTGAATGCCAAGTGGAGATGGTTGGATTCTCTCTTGTTGAATATGGTCATTGCCTGGCACTTGTGTGGCACAAATGTTACTTGCTATTTGTCAGCCCAAACCTGGATATTGTCCAGGTCTTGCTGCATTTGGACATGGACTGCTTCAATATCTGAGGAGTCGCAAACAATATGCAATCCTTAGCGAACATCCCTACTTCTGACCTTATGATGGATGGAACGTCATTGCTGAAGTAGCTGAAGATGGTTGGGGTTAGGAACTCATGCAGTGACATTCTGGAACTGATATGATTGACCTCCAACCACCACAATCCTTTTCCTTTGTGCTACGTATGACTCCAACTAGTAAAGAGTTTTTCCCTGATTCCTATTGACTCTAAATTTGACATGGCTCCTTGATGCCACACTTGGTCAAATGCCATCTTGATGTCAAGGGCAGCCACATTCATTCCACCTTGTGAGTTCAGCTCTTTTGGCCATGTTTGAACTAAGGCTGTAATGCGATCAGGAACTGAGTAGCCCTGGCATAACCCAAACTGAGCTTCACTGAGCAAGTTATTTCTGAATAAGTGCCATTTGATAGCACTATTGACAATCACTTCCATCACTTTTGCTGATGATTGAGAATGGCCTGATGGGATGGCAATTGGCCAGTTTGGATTTGTCCTGCTTTTCGTGCACAGGACATAACTGGACAACTTTCTACATTGCCGGGTAGGTGCCAGTGTTGTACTTGTACTGGAACAGCTTGTCTAAAGGTACAGTTAGATTTGGAGCACAAATCTTCATTACCTTGCTGGAAAGTTGTTAGGGTCTATTGTCCTTGCATTACCCAGTGCCTTCAGCTACTTCTTGATATCACGTGGAGTGAATCGAGTTGGCCAAAGACTAGCATCTGTGATGCTGGGAACCTTGGGAGGAGGCCAAGACAGATCATTCATTTCTGGCTAAAGATGGTTGCAAACGCTTTAGCCTTATATTTGCACTGATGTGCTGGGCTCTTCCATCAATGAGGATGGGGATATTAAGTGGACCCTCCTCCAATGAGTTGTTTAGTTGTCCACTGCCATTCATGACTAGATATGGCAGGACTGTAGAGCTTAGATTTGGTTGTGGGATAACTTGACTCTGTCTATAGCATGCTGCTTTTGCTGTTTGGCATGTAAGTAGCCTTGTGTTGTAGCTTCACCAAGTTGACATCTCATTTTTAGGTATGTCTGGGGCTGCTCCTGGCATGCCCTCCTGCACCCTTCATTGAAGCAGGGTTGATCCCCTGGCTTGATGCTAATGGTAGAGTGGGGGATTTGCCAGACCATGAGGTTACAGATTGTGGTTGTCTAGAATGCTGCTGCTGATGGCCCACAGCGCTGTATGGATGCTCAGTTTTGAGTTGCTAGATCTGTTCGAAATCTATCCAATTTAGCAAGATGATAGTGCCACACAATATGATAGAGAGTATCCTCAGTGTGAAGGCAGGATTCCACAAGGACTATGCGGTGGTCACTCGTACCAATAGTGTCACAGACAGATGCTTCTGCAACAGGTAGCTTGGTGAGGACAGGATCAAGTAGGTTTTTCACTCTTGTTTCCCTCACCACTGCCACAAATCCAGTCCAGCAGCTATGCCCTTTGGGGCTCAGGCAGTAGTGGTGCTACCAAGCCACTCCTGGTGATGGACACTGAAGTCCCTCAACTAGAGTGCATTCCATGTCCTCGCCACCCTCGATGCTCCCTCTAAGTGCTGTTCAAAACTTAGGGGAGTATTGATTCATCAGCTGAGGGAGGGCTGTAGGTGGTAATCAGCTCATGTTTGCTCATATTTGACCAGATGCCATAAGACTTCATGGCGTCCAGAGATGATGCTGAGAACTCACTCCTGACTGTATACCACTGTGTCACCATCTCTGGTGGGTCTGACTATATGCTTGACTGGTCTGTTGGACAGCTCTCCCAATTAGTTGTTTCTGGTGCCTAGACTGATGCTGGGTGATCTGTCTGGTTTCATGTCATTTTGTAGACTTTATAGTGGTTTGATACAACTGAATGGCTTATTAGGCCATGTCAGAGAATATTTAAGAATCAGCCACATTGCTGTGGGTCTGGAGTCACACGTAGGCCAGACTGGATAAAGATGGCAGATTTCCTTCCCTAAAGGACATTAGTGAACCAGATGGGTTCTTAACGACAATCGACAATGGTTTCGTGGTCACTATTACTGAGATTAACATTTTAATTTTAAATTCCAGATTTATTAACTGAATTTAAATTCCATCAACTGCCGTGGTGGGATTTGAATCTGTGTCTCCAGAGCATCAGCCTGTCTGGTTACATTATCGCAATGGCCACTGCCTCCCTTGGTGATTGAGGTTGGGGGGAGGGGTCAGTTTTTTGGGCAAGATGGAAATGAATTTTTATTGAATAGTGGACAGGTTGTGGCCAACAGAAATACAAGAGTGGAATAGCACAGGTACCAGAAACTTGAAATAAAGGTAGAAAATACTGGGAATACTCAGCAAGTTTAGCAGCCCCTGTAGAAGGGGAAACAGTTAACATTTCAGGTTGATGACCTTCCAGGAGTTGAACTCATCAAGGTAAGTGGACATTATTCCATCACACTCCTGACTTGTGCCATGTAGATGGTGGAAAGGCTTTAGCAAGTCAGACAATGAGTTACTTGTTGCAGAATACCTAGCATCTGACCTGCACTTGTAGGCACAATATTTATGTGACCGGTCCAGTTCAGTTTCTGGTCATTGGTAACCCTCAAGATGTTAAGTTGGGGAAATCAGTGATGTTAATGCCTTTGAAGGTCAAGGGGAGGTGGCTAGATTCTCTCTTGTTTGAGATGGTCATTGCCTGGTATTTTTGGGGCATGGAAGTAACTTGCCACGTATCAGCCTCAGCCCCTACCTTAATGTTGTGGGTAAAGTTTGGAGGGCACGGCAACATTTGTGCAACTTGATTCACTTGGCTTCTTACTTGTAGCCTATACTGCCTTTCAAGCATCCGAGATAGGAGAATTCCCATTGGAGAAACCTGTTTGATCTAATAATGGTGTTCGAGCAATGAATAAATAATTGACACAAAATTTCATGCCAATACGAAAAAAGAAAAGTTAAAAATAACCGCAATACACCACTTTCTCATGGCCTGATAATTCTGGATACCCATTTTAACTTCGAATAATGTGTGGTTGACAACCTACTGACCAGAATGGTAGAAACTGGTATGCTGGATGGATGCATTCTTAAATTTATACCTAAGAGCAAAACATTTTTCTACTGTCCTTCACTTGTCCAGTCACAATAAAAGAGACTTGCATTTATAAGAGTATCTCTCACAACCCCCTGGATACCTAAAGCACTTTACAGCAAATTAAGTACTTTTGAAGTTTAGTGACTGCTGTAATCTAGGGAACACAGCTGTCCATTTGCACATAGAAAGACCCAGCAAACAGCAGTGGATGATGACTATATAATCTGTTTTTATGATGTTGGCTAAAGGATAAATATTGGCCAGGACATCGGGGAGAACTCTGCTCCTCTTGGATCTTTTCCATCCACCTGAGAATGCAGACAGGGCCTCAGTTTAATTTCTCATCCAAACAATGAAAAATGGGTTCCAAAGAGATGGTATTCCTATGAAAACTCAGCCAAAATATTCTTAAATCTTATACAAAATAGAGTAAGAGTCATTTAAGGGTATCTTTACACTGCAGCTACGTGTGTGAAACTGGTAGCTGAAGTTTAGGTTCCAGCGGACAGAACTGCACTCATATTGTCGACTCCTCCATGACCGGATGAGTCACTTGCTCTAGTTGAGGGGTAGCTCTGCACTTGCCTGTTAAATGCATAAACAAAGCTTTTTCATAATAGTTAGATATTTAAATGTTTAGAGAACATGAACAGAAGAATTCCGACTGGCTAAACATTTAAATTAAGGCCAGGTAGGTTTAACAGTGGTCAGAGACTGGAGAACTTTGGAAACCAGGTTTCATTGGATTTTTGTTGGATTTTTAATCTATAAAAGTATCGAACCAAAGTGATGTGAGGCTTTGCTTTGAAATCATACTTGCCAGATTTACACTGCAAGTTGAATATTAATGCAAAGCAGAAATAATAGAGGGTAATTGCACTTTGGTATTTTCTCATTGAGAATAGGTAAGTAGAATGAGAACAAGTAGATTGCTGAATTAATTGCAGCATTTTGCATTTGTCATATATTGCACAATATCACTCAACAGCACTATATCTCACAATTTAACCCATTCCTATTGTTACTCTGCTGTAAGAACTCTGCTGACTAGATCATATATAAATTGAGTTGCAGTTGGAGAATTTTTAAGCTTCATATGTTTGCATCATGATGGTCAATTCTTAAGCATCGACTAGTGCGGCTCAGGAGCCCCACTCTGGCACTGCAGCCTCTGCTGCTTTTGCTGCAGAGGAAAGATATTGGGCTGAGAACGCGCATGATTCACTGGCCTCTGTTTTCTCTGGGCCCTTTTCTCAGCCAGCTGAGTTTTTCATTTCAGCTCTGTTCTTCCAGTACCCTTCCAAACAGTCAGCCTCCAGAGGTCATGGCCGTCAGCAACTATCCCTCAGTGTACCTTAAAATATTTCTTTGTATTTTGACATGAGCTTGTTGTTGTTTGGGTCATCAGTGAGGAAATTATCGGCATGTTCATATGCATCACTCTACCCACAGTGGAACTGAATTCTTAACTTGTTCCTGCTGGGGATCATTTTTGGTCAGCACTGTACTCATCACAACATTTGAAAATACTTAAAAGTATTTTATAGTTTGACTAATTGATGGAATACATGTGTATGGAGTTAAGTTGCAGATCAGCCATTATCTTGTTGAATGGTGGAACAGCCTCGAGGGGCTAAATGGTTTACTCCTATTCTCATGTTCCCACATCATTTAATTATCTATTAGGTAACATAACACAGTTTCAGTTATATTCTGCTAAAGCAAAAAAAGTAGTATTTATTGAATTGCAAAGGATGTGTGAAATTAATTAAGTACACAAAGTTAGTACAACACGCAAAAGCACATGACCAAAACCTAAAAAGAGAGAAGTGAGAACCAAGTAAATAAAATAGAACCATATAAATATATAATATTTAGTGGGGAAGTGAAAAAGAAAATGAGAGATACTGAACGCATGTGGGAAGAGACTGGTAGCTAACATAAAAGGAAATCCAAATATCTTCCATCGGCAGATAAATAGTAAAAAGATAGTCAGAGGATAGGTGGGCTGATTAGGGATCAGAAAAGCAGCAAATGCATGGAAGCAGGGGCATGGCTGAGGTACTAAATGAAAACTTTGCATCTTGTCTTTACAGAGGAGGAAGATAATGCCAAAGTCATAGTAAAAGGGGAAGTAGTTGGATGGGCTAATAATTGATAAAGAAGAGATATTAGAATGGTGTGGCTGTACTTAAAGTTGCTAAGTCACCACAGGAACAGGATTAGGACATTTGGCACATCTAGCTTCCTTTGCCATTCAATTTGATCATAACTTACCATCTACCTTTGTGTGGGAAAGTGGCATTATCTCCATAGCCCTTGATATCATTGGTCTCCAAAAACCTTTTGATTCCTGTCACGAGCATGCTCACTGATTGAGTACCCCAGCCCTCTGGGGTAGAGAATTCCAAAGATTCACCACCCTGCTGAGTGAAGAAATTCCTCCTCATCTCAGTCTTAAATGGCCTACCCCTTATCCTGAGATTTTATCCCCTGGCTTTAGACTCACCAGCCAGGGGAAACATCTCATCTACATCCACCGTCATGCCCGGTAAGAATTTTGTAAGTTTCAATGAGGTCACCCCTCATTCTTGGAAACTCTAGGGAATACAGACCTTGTCTTCTCAATCTGTCCTCAAAGACAATCCCGCCATCTGAGGGATTAATCTGGTAAATCTCTGTTTCACTCCTTCAATGGCAATTATATCCTTCCTTACATAAGGGGACCAAAACTTTGCACAATACTCCAGGTAAGGTTTCACCAAGGCTCCATATAACCACAGCAATACATCTTTAGTCCTGCACTAAAATCCCCTTGCGATGAAGGCCAACATACCATTTGCCGCCTTAATTGCTTGCTGCACCGGCATGCTAGCTTTTAGTGATTCGTGAACGAGGACACCCAGGTCCCTTTGGATACATGCACTTCCCAACCTCTCATCACTCGAGAAATACTCTGCCTTCTTGTTTTATCTACCAAAGTGAATAACTTGACACTTATTCACATTATATTCCATCTGCCATGTTCTAGCCCATTTATTTCGCCTCTCCAAGTCCTCCTGAAGCCTCCTTGCATCCTCCTTACATCTTACATTCCTACCCAATTTGCTGTCAACAGCAAATTTGGAAATATTGCAATTGGTCCCCACGTGCCTATCATTTATATAGATTGTGAACAGCTGTGGACCTAGCATGGACCCTTGTGGTACCCCACTAGTAACAGCCTGCCATCCTGAGAATGATCCGGACCAGACGGGATGCATCCTAGGCTGCTGAGAGAGGTAAGGGTGAAAACTGCAGAGGTACTGGCCATAATCTTCCAATCCTCCTTAGACACAGACGTGGTGCCAGAGGAGTGGAGAATTGAAAATGTTACACCTGTGCTCAAAAAAAGGGTACAGGTATTGGGATAAATCGAACAACTCCAGGAAAGTTAGTCAGTTAACCTTGTAGCTGGGAAAGCTTTTGGAAATAATAATCTGGGGCAAAATTAAGAGTCACTTGGATTAATTAAGGAAAGCCTGCATAGAGTTCCAGGCAAATCGTGTTTCACTAACTTGATTGCATTTTTGAAGCAGTAACAAAGAGGATTAATAAAGGTAATTTGGTTGATGCGGTGTATATGGGCTTCCAAAAGGCATTTGACAAATTGCCACATAACAGGTTTGTCAGCAAAGTTGAAGTCTGTAGAATAAAAGGGACTGTGGCAGCATGGTTTTGAAGTTGGCTGCTTGACAAGAAACAATAGTCTAGTGATTGATTTTCAGCCTGGAGGAATACAGTGAGGTTCCCCAGGAGCTGGAACTAGGATCACTGCTTTACTTCATCTATATTAATGATCTACACTAGGGTGTACAGCACACAATTTCAAAATTTCCAGATAACACAAAGCTTGGAACTATTGTGATCTGTGAGGACACTTCTAGGCTTCAAGAGAACATTGACAGGCTGGTGGAATGGCCAGACATGGTAGACGAAATTTAATGTAGAGAAGTGTTGAATGATACATTTCAGTAGGAAGAACCAGGAGAGGTAATGTAATCTAAGGACTACAATTCTAAAAGTGTGCAGGAACAGAGAGATCTGGAGTACATGTGTGCAAATCGTTGAAGGTGGCAGGGCAGGTTGAAAAAGTGGTTAAAACATGTGATCTTGGGCTTTATAAATAGAGGCATAGAGTAAAGAGCAAAGAAATTCTGATGAACCTTTATAAAACACTGTTTCAGCTTTAACTGGAGTATTCAATTCTGGGCACGGCACTTTCAGAAGGATG
Source organism: Carcharodon carcharias (assembly GCF_017639515.1). Lineage (NCBI taxonomy): Eukaryota > Metazoa > Chordata > Chondrichthyes > Lamniformes > Lamnidae > Carcharodon > Carcharodon carcharias. Next base: position 54,117,047 of record NC_054487.1, read on the forward strand.
TGAAGGCTTTAGAGAGAGTGGTTCCAGGAATGAGACTTCAGTTATTAGAATAGATTGAAAAAGCTGAGGTTGTTCACCTTTGTTCAAAATCATGAGTGGTCTAGACAGAGTAGATGGGGAGAAACTGTTCCCGTTAGTGGAAATGGTGAGAACCAATTTAAGGTGATTGGTGAAAAAACTAGAGGTGACATGAGGAAAAGCGTTTTTATGCAGCAAGCGGCTATGATCTAGAATGCATTCCCTGAGAGGATGGTGGAGGCATATTCAATTGTGGCTTTCAAAAGGGAATTTTATAAGCACCTGAGGAGACAGAGAGAATTGCTGGACAATGGGGAAAGGAAGGGTGTGGGACTAGCTGATTTGTTCTTGCGCAGTCACAACCGGCTGAATGGTTTCCTTCTGTGCTGTAACCATTGTATGATTCCATCATTCTATGATTCTAGAGAATTTGGTTAACATGACAAAGTTTATGGTAGAACAGAACATAGAACAGTCACTTTGTGGACAATGCAAATGAAAAAATAATGCATTTTGTCTGGCGCTGTCACTGCCTGATCTGCATGCTTATGAGAGATGTCTAACTACAAGCTTAATGTGGATGGTGAAATGTTGGGTAAAGATCTCTTGATGGCATTGTTTCCATTGCCATTTCTTTTATTACTGAATAAGAAATTGCATTTAAATGTACTCTTCCAAACTGTATTCCTAATATAGACTGAGTCGCTTGGCATTTCCAGGGAATTTCTCCCAATCATCTACCTCAATTTTGACAGGAAATCCCGGAGAAATTAAAGTTACAGCAGGAAATTGGAAAAGCTCTGCAGAAATTCCACCACAGCAGGTTATGCTATGTGACCATCCAGTGCACAGAATGTTCCTGTTAGTTTTTATTGTGATGTAATATTTAACTATAACTAAATCAGCATGTAATATTTTGGTCTAAAGTTTATGGTCTTGAAATTCCACAGCATTCTCCAAATTTCCTGCCACAACTTTGCTGAAGCGCAGTAGAAACTTTGTAAGTGGCTGCCTTTAGCTGTTTATGCAATTTTTCAGGTCTTCCACTGATCACCAAGGAAAATTTGTGTTTATGTTGCTGATTTATATATTTATAGATTTATAAAGAGAAGTATACATATGTTCTAGCAAACATTAAGCAGCAAACAGATTAGGCTGCTTTAACCCTAGCTTTTCATCAACAATAGTTTCCACAAATCATTCTCTTTTGCCCCCTCTGTCCTCAACTTCCAACAATTGTGAGGACCAGTGTTCCCTCCAAGACATTCATGTGCATGGCTGCGCAGCAGTCTGCAATGTACAGCTAAACATCAAACTCCATGCACAAAAGTGGCTAGAGAGAGAACAGAAGAATGCAGCCGTGATTGGAAGATCAGCGAAGATAAGAGAGAGGGAAACTTTGACTGGAGGAACAGTGAGTGCAGGAGAGAGGGAATCTATGATTGTAGGAGCAATGCATACAGGAGATAGTGAATCTGTGATTGGAGATTCAGTGAGCATGGGAGAGAGGGAATTTCTGACTACAGTAACAGTGAGCATGGGAGAGCGGGAGTCAGTGATTGGAAGAACAGTGATGTTGGAGAGTGGGAAGAACTGAGTTGTTTGAAAGTGATGGGGCCCCTGCAGTATCTGGTTGTCAGTCCTGGATTTGAGAGAGTCAGATTGCCACTCTTTAGCAGCTCTCAATGGCCCAGGGCTCAAACTGAAGCCAAATAGACATCTAAAAGCTACCAACCCAATACTAGTAGCTAATCATAGCCAAATAAACATAGAGTCTGGCCTTAAGTTGATCAATGAGCCTCAGTGAGCACTTAACATTTTACGATAGGCAGGTTTATGACACAGAATGTGTTGTTCATCAGACATATGTAAAATGGCCAGTGAACACCTGTCAGTTGTGTTTGGAGGCTCTCACGAGGGCAACAGGATCGCTTTTGGAATGTCCTTAAAGCATCCCTGCAGAGGCCAAACATCCTCACCAACTCATGGGAGTCCTGATTTGTGACCAACCAAAATTGAAAAGGCTCATTCGGAAAGGCACTGAACACATTGAGAGACTTCGTCAGGAACATGCAATGTTACGATCACCAACTGAGGTTACCACTGGACAAGCCTGATCCCAGGGTGGAACCCAGCTTGATAGATCCTAAGGTTTATTTGTTTGTTTAGATACGTGGAGAGTAGCTACTGAACAGAGTCCTGGAGACAGCTAATGAGCTTTTAACAAAAGTGTAAAACATTTATTAAACAAGAAAAGATGAACTATATTACAATACTCCTTCACCCACAACTATCCATTTACAGATATATACAAATTTGTAAGGATAACACAAGTTACAAAAGCTATCTTATACTCTAATGTTCACAGTAAGTACACAGTCCATGTAAACCATTTGGTGACCTGTGATCAGACACCCCACACTCTGAAACCAAGTGACAGATGCCACCCCAGACAGATGCCACGGTTCTCTCCTAAACTCCCCCCAGATGCTTGCTACCCCGTGAGCCAGCCAGTCTTATTGAACTCCGTTTCTCTCACGAGGGTTTTTAGTCTCCATTTGCCAAGAACTTGCCTTGGAATCTTCTCCCAAACCAATGCTTTCTCTCAGACGCCTTCCACAAGAGTCCACCTCCAGGGTTTCGAACTCTCCTTCTGATGTTTCACTTCCCTGGGTCACCACATGCATTCAAGCTTTCTTCCACACACACATTCTCTCTCACTGATTCAGCCGTTAACAGTACACCACTGCTTCACATGCCCACAGCAGAGTTACAGACCTTCAGTTGCCTCTTTGGACCTTCTGACTTCTCACAAGCCTTTATATCGCTTTGGCCCTGCTTCCTGTAGCTTGGAGCATTTATTTGCCCTTCACTCTTAACTTCACTTAAGAGGACCTTTTCCAGGTTCCTATCCTTCTTTTGACTAGAAGTTCTGCTTGGGACTTTCTCCTGTTCCACTTCCATGGACTTGGGGATTTTCTTCTTTAGCTTTTGCTAAAGCCTTTTGCTCCAGTCTGTCTTTGGCAGCTACTTTCAACCAACTTTAGCTTGAAACTGGCTATCTGAGCCTTTTAGGCTGCTTCTGCCTGGCAGCTGTCTTCAAAACTGACTGAATTCAAACAGCTTCCAAATCAAACTGCTGTTTCTAGTTTCTTCTGTGTATATGTCTGTGGGAGGGACCTGCCTCTTTGGACACCTATTGCTAGGCAACAGCCCAATTTTTCTACTCTGCTGTTTGCTTAACTTCTCTTACAGTAGTAAACTCTCATTAGAAATGCAGGCACCTTTTTAAAGTTAAACTAAAACTCAACATGAACTTTTCTTAACACAGATATGGAAATGCAATTCAAACTTAAACATTAAAGCTAAAACTCATTCCTAACACCCACAAATACCAACATAACTTACTTAAACTATCTCTATTTCCTAACAGCAGAGCCAGAATCTGAGGTGTCAGAGCGAGGGCATAAACTTTCCAACAATTCACCCGACCCTCCAAGTACTTACTACCTGTCTCGCATATACACTGTCTGCAGATCATGCATTAGACTTATTGGCCATCTCAGAACCCATCAAAGCAGAGTGGAAGCAATATCATTCTAGATCCAGTGGGACTGCCTAAGAAGAAGACCTTTAACATTCGTTGAGCCATGTATATGAGCATGGAATTGAAGCTGTCTAAATTGTTGGGTAATGGATGAGAGACCAGATTATGTTTTACTTCATGGCTTGGTGACTGGAAAAGATTTTTAAGGATGCTTATGATTTTAACCGACTTTCAGGCTATGTGCATCATCCCCTGTCCTTTCATTTTATCTACGCTCCTGAAAGTGAGAGCTCCTGTGTCTAGAATTGGGGAGTTAACAGTCCAAGTATGGGATGTGGCGAGGGAGAATGGGGCCGCTGGACTACATTTAATGGCTGCAGGGCTGGCCCTATTCGTTGTCTGAAAAGTGCTCATTTCTGGGAGCCCCAATTGATATTCCTGTGCCTTTAAAGGTGAATACCTCACCTCTAAGACCTGCTGGCAAATCAGAAGGTGACAGCAGTTCAGTCTCAGCAGCACCACCAGGAGCAGTGGCCAGTGTTGTGACTGCATGAGACACCAGAGCAGAAGCATCAATGAGGCCTGGAAGAGATGTGACTGGGGCAGGCTCACCAGGGTCAGTCAGGCAGGCCCTGGAGAGGGTGGCCCTGGAGAGTCCAGATGGCCAGGACATGTGATGCGACCCCTTCCCACTCCCTTAAATGGCCATTAATTGGCCAAATGAGGGCCTCAGTTTGCTTGATGAGGGCCTCAATTTGCCTAGGGCAGAAAGGCTGACATGATCTTCCCCACCTGGGGCGGAAATAAGGATGGTGACGGGCACCGGCCTGTGCTTTGCACCTGATTAAAGGGGCCATCCCACCTCCAAGCCCATTGTGGTGGGGGAGGGTATGCATTAAATTCTGCCAAGTGAGTGGAGAGGGAGGATGAGATCAGAGAGTGGGAAGGAGACAGAACCATTGGATGGGGATTGCTTTTATAGTTCTGGAACTGCCCGCCTAAATCTCCCTGCCACTGCACTTCGCTCTTCTCCTTTTAATCCTCACCCTAAAAGTCCACATCTTTGAGTAAGTTTTTGGTTACTTTTCCTACAATGTCCTCCTATGGTTCAACTTGTATTTTTGTCTGAGTACAACTCTACTGAATGCCTTGGGATATTTTTCTACATTAAAGGCACTACTATTATTGTTTCCTGAAGCATGTTTGAAAATATTCAAAGTCACACCTGGCTGTTATAAATGACTTTGCTTCCCAGGATTATATTTCATTTCCAATGTATTTTATTTCTTTCCTTTATATGTTTACAAATTATTTTCCTCAAGAATGTGCCTGAGCTTTCACTGGTTTATCTTACTGAGTGATGCAGTGTTTCCAAAAAAAAGCACAAAATATTTAGGAGAATTTTCCATTCAACGTCAGTCACAAAAGAATTCACATAATACATATAGTAGACTGAGTCTGATCGGAACATTTCTGTCATCACAATGATATATTCTTTAAAGTAGGTTATAGATATAGTTATGGTAAAGGAAGGACCAGTTTGTATATTTTTAAATACTTCTCATAATTGTCCAGGGAAACAGTTTTAAGAAAATTACTTAAAAAGACACTGTATAGAATAGACTACCATTATTTGCCTAAAGCTTGTACTAACTTCATTATTGACCAAAAAAGCATAATCTGCCAGTGTGTATAAGAGTGTGCATGTTTTTCAAGAAGTTGCACAATTAATTTGCATTTAAATTAAAGCTTAAGGCACGCTGTCTTTGCTATCAGGGGGAAAGTCCCTCGGTCTCTATAGTAAATGAAATAATGAAGCGGTTGTATGTACTTTTCTATTTAACTTGGTCTTCTCCCAATTTTACTAATAAAACTACCTGAATTTTTTCTTATCCAACACACCCCAGGAGCTTCTGAACCAAAAAACATTCAGTAATTGTTAAAAGACTAAGAAAAAAAAGACAAAATCTCTTCCAATTTTTGGTGTAATTTCTAAATTGGCTTGAGATGCTTAAGATTGACAAGATCACTATGCATTTAATCTGCTTTGACAGTGACGTCAGTGAAGACTAGTAAAGCCTAAGGCTTTTCCTTGTGTGGCTTTCCTAGTTGTCCTACTGCATACTTCTGCAGTAGAATCTAATTGTCCGTGACTTTTGTAACATTTATTATTAGATGAGCACCCAATTTTTGACAGCATACAATTGAAATTGTGTCTATGTGTTTAAAAATAAGTCTGAAAAGGTCACAAATGCACTTGCTGAACTACAGAAATGCATAGTGGGAATGAGTGGGGAAGGTGCAGGGAACCTGGCTAGTGGATAAGTTTGAGGTTTCTTGAAAGTGTGACGACACAGTTGAGAGCCTAATGTGTTTGTGTGATGGTTTTACTATTTGAGTGTGCATGTGTGCATTTTTGTTTTCTTTCATCCTTCAATGTTTTTTCCCTAAGAGCCTATGATAGAAAAATCCCAAATTTGCATCAGTAAGGCAGCTCACACATCAAAGATGAAGGTGGAGAAATTGCACTCTGTAGCACTTGCGTTTTTTAAGGCTTTACATGATCTCCTAATACTCACAAATGGCATCTGAGGTCTGCATGTTCACTTCCAATAAAAGGTGCACCTGACACTATCTTAGTTAAGAGGATTGTGCACATGCAGTTAATGACTATAGGCAGATTATGACATCAATCAACCTTTGATGCCAGTGTTGTCATTTTTGAATGCCACGCTCCAGCCTATGTCTTTTCTTAACCTCGTACAGCTGAACATAACATAAACAAACTACCTCAGACCAGCAGTACATAAAGGGAATATTAACTAATAGGTTAGTTGCTAGATTTTTTTGGCTACTGGTACGATACTATACATTTTTTAAGCTTTCCTGTACTTGCCTAAGTTTTAATAGTGTACAGGGTGTAGTCTGGCTGGTGCTGAAGTTAAAAATTTACCCTGAAACAAGTTGCCCCCAGCCAAGGTTGGCCTGGTAGGTCTTCATCTTAGAATTGGGAATGATTGGCAGAATGAAGAGAGGCAATGCAAACCAGGGTGACTGGTAGAAGAGGGAGAAGGGAACAAATGCTCTCGTATCTTCCAAAGATCTTTAGAGAGCTACTTTCTTTACTCAGCTTTGGAGATGACCAAAGCTTGAAATGTTTTTGTGACATGAAAGCAATCGCAGCTGAGGTCTGCCAACTGCTGCGACCAAAACTACAACCTCAAAGCAGGGTTTAGGACCACATGGCCTATGGCTGTAAAGGTGACCTGGCCTCTTAACATTTATACATCTGGCTTCTTCCAGATTGCTGCTGGGATTATAAGCAGCTTTGCAGTGCACTAATGTATAAGGAAGGTCACTGAGGCTCTCTATACACTGAGAGATGGCTTCATCTAATTTCTGCTTGCCATACACAAGCAGGAAGAGTAAGTACAAGAGTCTGTATTGATTGCACTCTTCCCTATTGTGCAGTATACCGATGACTGCAAACACATTGTCATCCACATGCTTTGTATCAATTTAGCGATTTATTAATCAAATGGGATTCCACTCCCCCAATATGTAGCTGGTGTGTGAACACAGGCAGCACGTCATGCAGGTAAGTGCCCATTATACTAGTAGCAGTCATGATTGAATCATTCTTTGGCAGTCTTCTGTGCCACCTTCTATTTGACCTATTTGTAACAAGTCAAAGGCTGGCTCCTGGTCATCAAGGGCTATCCACTCCTAACATGGCCCATAACTCCAGTCTGGAACCTACACAGGTGCACAGCCAGCCTACAGTGAGAACCGCACTGCCAGAAAGAACATTATGGAGCACACTATTGCTGCCCTCCAGCAACGCTGCTGCTTGGAGGAGCTCTGCAGCACTCACTGAGCAGATTTGTGGTAGTACGTTGCATGCTGTGCAACTTGGCCATTTACGTGGGGACAGTACTTGCCATCAGCTGTTGGGTGAAAAGCTGAAGAGGAGAAGGAAATGCAAAAGAAAGAGGAATGGATGCCACATTGTAGCAGGTTCTTTGTGCCTGGGCTTGACCTGATGAAATCATTCATGAGCATTACCAGTGACCCCATTCACCAACAATCCATTGCTCCTTATTTTTCCTCTACCAATGACTATCATATTGTCATCTTTCCAACAACACAATAAAAAAACACCAAAAAATGCATATACCAATCCAATTTTTGAAATTCATTCATGACATAATGCAAACATGAGTAAGCGAATCATTCTTGTACATTGCCTTAGTGCCTGTCTTCCATGTGCATTTGCCTCTGCTAGTGCTCCCACGAGGTGCTACCCCAGTGGCAGCAGCATTTTTCATTTTAGATTACTCACCTACAGTTGAGGAGGTCACAGATGGTTTTGAAGGACAACCTCAAGCAGCTCTGGTCCTAGAAAGCTCGGCTGAACTGGAGCATTTCAGTCTGGGCTGGCTAGATGACAGCAGACAGTAAGGGCACTGGGGAAGTGGCAGGGATGGGAGCACAAATGCTGTCATCCCGAGAGGAAAGCAGACTCGTACTCCATAGAGCCACTGTCCCACTTGTGGAACAGTGCCTTAGCAAACATAGGAACAGGAGTAGGCCATTCTGCCCAAAGAGCCTGCTCCACCATTCAATTAGATCATGGCTGATCATCTACCTCAACACCACTTTCCTATGCAATCCCCATACCCCCTGATGTCATTAGTATCCATAAATGTATCGATTTCTGTCTTGAACATGCTCAATGATTGAGCTTCTGTAGCCAGCTGAGATTGAGAGTTCCAAAGATTCACAACTTGAGTGAAGACATTCCTCCTCATCTCAGTCTTAAATGGCCTACCCCTTATTCTGAGACTGTTTACGCTGGTTCTAGACTCACCAGCCAGGAGAAACATTCTATCCATATCAACCTGTCAGGCCCTGTAAGAAGTTTGTAAGTTTCAATGGAATCACCTCTCATACTTCAAAACTCTAGAGAATACAGGCTCAGTTTCCTCAGTCTCTCCTCGTAAGAAAATCCAGTCATCCCACGGATTAGCCTGGTGAACATCCATTGCGTTCCCTCTCTGGCAAGTATATCCTCCTTAGATAAGGAGACCAAATACTCCAGGTGCAGTCTCACCATGGCTGTACACAATTGCAACAAGCAGAGAACAGATTGATGGACTGCTGTGGAAGCTCCTTTTAACAGTTCTATCCAGAGCCAGTATGGCAGGAAGCTGAACTTGCAGTACAGCAGTCCGAGCTTCCACTGCAGCACCCTGACCTTCAAGGGAAGTTGTCTGTGCTGCAGCAGAATCAGTGATATTGGCCCCCAGATATTGCATTCTGATGGATTTCACAGATGTGGGTGACCACTCATTTCATGTCGAAAGGGTGGGCCCCAAAGTCTGAGCCAAGTCCCAGGCCAGGTTAGTGCTCTATCTCCTCTATCTTTCTGGACATTGAGCACAGGCTTTTCAATACACCAAACATTTGGTTATTTACACTTTCTTCTGTAGTCTGGCTGATCAAAGTCCTCATCTGAGTCTACTGCAATAGAAATAGTGTGTGATTTCACCATCCAGTAAGCTAGGACCAATGCTACTCTTTCCAACTGCCCTAGCTCCTGCATAATTATCTGTTGTGTCTTACCATGTGCTGGCTGTCCCCAAGCCTCTAACATATGTTTAATGGTGCAATTGATAGGATATGCCACAATTGATAGGATCTGCCACATGAAAGATGCACTCACTCACCTAACAAGAGAAGCGTATTATCTAAATGGTGAGAGATCTGGGTGCATGAATCGCAAAAGGCTAGTATGCAGGTACAGCAAGTAATTAGGAAAGCTAATAGAATGTTATCATTTACTTGAAGGGGAATTGAATACAGAAGTAGAGAGGTTATGTTTCAATTATACAGAGCACTAGTGAGCCCACATCTGGAGCACTATGTATAGTATTGTTAAGGAAGGATATAAATATGTTGGAAGCAGTTCAGAGAAGGTTTACCTGACTAATACCGGGAATGGGCTTATGGTCTTTTGAGGAAAAGTTGGACAGACTAGGTTTGTATCCACTGGAATTTAGAAGAGTAAAAGGTGATTGATTGAAGCAAATAAGATCCTGAGGGAACTTTACAGGATGGATGTGGAAAGGATGTTTCCTCTTGTGGGAGAATCTAGAACTAGGGGTCACTGTTTAAAAATAAGGCATCGCCCATTTAAAACGGAGATATGGCAAATTTTTTTCTGAGGGTTGTGAGTCTTTGGAACACTCTTCCTGAAAAGGTGGTGGAAGTAGAGTCTTTGAATATTTTTAAGGCAGAGGTGGATAGCTCCTGGGTAAGCAGGGGGTTATCAGGGGGTAGGCGGGATGCAGATTTGAGGTTATTATCAGATCGGACATGATCTTATTAAATGGCGAAGCAGGCTCGAGGGGCTGAATGGCCTACTCCTCCTGTTCATTGTTTATATGTAACTGTGAGATCGTTAAACTTCCCGCAATGCATCCATGTTCTTGGAACAGCACTCACGGCATTGACCTCTGTTGCTACTTGTTCCCAGTGTCTCCTGAGCAGTTCTTTGGAAATCCTCCTTCAAATGCAGCAAGTCTCTCTTTTCCAATTCTTCAACCAGGGTCTCCAGTGTAATTTCTGAAAATCTTGGCGTACACTCTCTATCATGTTCAGTTGTTGCTAAAAGCATTACGGTACAGATTCAGTTTTCAAGTGATTCCCACCACTTGCACCTACAGTGCACCTCCCCTTTAAGAGATGCAGACTGCCTTTAAGTAGCACTAGTCATTCATAATATTGGGCCCCCACAGATAACATGCAGTCAATTAACATTGCAGGTAGTGTTGGTTGTATGCAGCAATCATGTAAGGACTTCATTGTGTTGTCTGCAGTGTAATGAACAGTTGTGGATTAATCACGTATTGTGGTCCCCACAGCCAATCTGCCCCCAAAGTCTTTCCTTACTATGTCACCTGATGGCCGCTGAGGCCTGCCATGTGTGAACTCTGTGCAGTAGTAGTGCTTGAAATCACTTACAGCTTTGATGTATTTGAAGGTCACTTTTTTACAGCTAAACCTACACTAAGAAATTTGATTACTCAGAGTTGTTATAACAGAGAAGGAGACCATTTGGCCCACCATGTCTTTGTCAGCTCTAGTGGAGGAAGGGTGTATGCTTCTGCCCCAACTCTCTCGGCTGCCTTTGTATGATCCTAGAGATGACAAGGATCCAAGACATCTAGGGAACCTGGCAGCTACATCATTTTGGGCAAGACAAGAAGTTAGACCCCAGATGCTACCGCAGCTGGGACAGGGACTGAAGTCACACTGTTGGTGTAATTCTTTAGCACATTCTGGCCAACAGAGTTAGTTAGCCTCTTGCCCTGTACAGTGGTTTTGTCAAAATGATTATATTGCAAAAGGTGTAAATTCTTCCTTTTCTTTTTTGAAGGAATATAAGCTAACTTTAGATCATCTATATCTACTTGTTTGTGTTTCTGCTGAATATTATATTTTTATTTATTCATTCATGGGTTGTGAGCTTCGCTGGCTGGTCGAGCATTTATTGCCCATTCCTAGTTGCCCTTGAGAAGGTGGTGATGAGCTGCCTCCTTGAACTGCTTTACTCCATGTGGTGTAGGTACACCCACAGTGCTGTTAGGGAGGGAGTTCCAGAATTTTGACCTAGCTACAATGAAGGAATGACGATATATTTCCAAGTCAGGATGGTGAGTGGCTTGGAGGGGAACGTCCAGCTGGTTGTGTTCCCATGTATCTGCTGCCCTTGTCCTGTCAGATGGTAATGGTCATGGGTTTGGAAGGTGCTATCTAAGGAGCCTTGGTGAATTCCTGCAGTGCATCTTTGAGATGGTACACACTACCGCTACTGTACATCGGTGGTGGAGGGAGTGAATGCTTGTAGATGTGGTGCTTATCAAGTTGGCTGCTTTCCCCTGGACAGTCAAGCTTCTTGAGTGTTGTGCGAACTGCACTCATCCAGGCAAGTGGGGAGTATTCCATCACATTCCTGACTTTTGCCTTGTAGATGGTGGACAGACTTTGAGTAGACAGGAGGTGAGTTACTCATCACAGGATTCCTATCCTCTGACCTGCTCTTGTTGCCATAGTATTTATATGGCCAGTCCAGTTCAGTTTCTGGTCAATGGTAACCCCCAGGATGTTGATATTGGGGGATTCAGTGATGGTAATACTATTGAACATCAAGGGGTGATAGTTAGATTCTCTCTTGTTGGAGATGGTCATTGCCCGCCACTCATGTGACGCGAATGTTACTTGCCACGTGGCAGCCCAAGCCTGAATATTGTCCAGGTCTTGCTGCATTTGGACATGGACTGCTTCAGTATCTGATGAGTCGCGAATGGTGCTGAACATTGTGCAATCATCAGCGAACATCTCCGCTTCTGACCTTATGATGGAAGGAATGTCATTGATGAAGCAGCTGAAGATGGTTGGGCCGAGGACACAACCCTGAGGAACTCCTGCAGGGATATCCTGGAGCTGAGATGACTGATCTCCAACAACCAGAACCATCTTTCTTTTGTGCTAGGTATGACTCTAGCCAGTAGAGAGATTTCCCCCCCCGACCCCCACTGACTCCAATTATGTTAGGGTTCCTTGATGCCACACTGAATCAAATGCGGCTTTGATGTCAAAGGTAGTCACCCTTACTTCACCTCGGGAGTTCAGCTCTTTTGTCCATGTTTGAACCAAGGCTGTAATGAGGCTAGGGGCTGAGTGGCCCTGGCAGAACCCAAACTGGGCATCAGTGAGCAGGTTATGCTAGCATGTGCTGATAATAGCACTGTTGATGATTCCTTCCATTACTCTACTGATGATCAACACTAGACTGGCTGGATTGGATTTGTCCTGTATTTTGTGTACAGGGCATACCTGGCCAATTTTCCAAAATTCCGGCTAAATGCCAGTGTTGTAGCTGCACTGGAACAGCTTGGCTACGGGTGCGCATGGCAAGTTCTGGAGCACAAATCTTCAGTGCTATTGCCAGAATATTGTCAGGGCCCAAAGTTTTTGCAGTATCCAATGCCTTCAGCCATTTCTTGATATCACGAGTGAATTGAATTGGCTGAAGACTGGCATCTGTGAAGCTGGGGACCTCTAGAGGAAGCTGAGATGGATCATCCATTCAGCACTCCTGGCTGAAGATTGTAGCAAATTTTTCAGCCTTATCTTTTGCACTGCTGTGCTGGTCTCCTCCATCATTTGAAGATGGGGATATTTGTGGAGCCTCCCCCTCCAGTGAGTTGTTTAATTGTCCATCACCATTCACAACAGCATGTGGCAGGATTGCAGAGTTTAGACCTGATCTGTTGGTTGTGGGATCACTTAGCTCCATCTATCACTTGCTGCTTATGCTGTTTGGTACGCAAGTAATCCTGTATTATAGCTTCACCAGGTTAACATCTCATTTTTAGGTATGTCTGTTGCTGCTCCTAGCATTAGCTCCTGCACTCTTCATTGAACCAGGGTTGACCCCCTGGCTTAATGGTAATGGTAGAGTGTGGGATATGATGGCCATGAGGATACAGATTGTGGTTGAGTACAATTTTGTTGCTGCTGATGGCCCACAGCGCCTCATGGTTGTCCAGTCTTGAGTTGCTAGATCTGTTTGAAATCTCTATCTCATTTAGCATGGTGGCATTGCCAATCAACATGATGGAGGGTATCCTCAATGTGAAGGCAGGACTTGTCTCCAAAATGACTGTGGGGTGGTCACTCCTACCGATACCATCATGGACAGATACATCTGCAGCAGGCAGGTTGGTGAGGATGAGGTCAAGTGTGTTTTTCCCACTTGTTGGTTCCCTCACCACCAGCTGCAGACCCAGACTAGCAGGTATGTCCTTTAGGACTAGGCCAGCTTGGTCAGTAATGGTGTTATTGAGCCACACTTAGTGATGGACGTCTCCCACCCAGAGTACATTCTGCATTTTGCCACCCTCAGTGCTTCCTCCAAGTGGGGTTCAACATGGAGGTAATTGAAGATCTTACTCAGACAACATTAGAGTTGCCAGTTCTGATGACATTCTGACTACTCGACAAATGTTACAATTACCTTTCTAGACTAGTGGAGTATATTCACTTGTGGTTTTGCACCAGAAGTTATTGTACAAGAACTTCTGAGAGCGAGCAGGCAAAGAAGGGAACGAGAGGGCAGGGTGAAAGGGAAACTAATGATCGGGGAGGGATTTGCAAAGGAGAATCCAGAGGTGGGAGGAACTTTGATTTCATTCGTAATAATAGTAACTCATTGAAATTGCACCAGTAACTCATTGTAATACCAGTAACACTCAGGTTATCCTCATAACTGACAGTCAACTAGCTGTAACACCAGTATCCTAACTGTAATTATTGTAATTGTATCCACTGAAATTCACTCTGACACTACAGCCAGAACCCATTTGCATTGCCCAAGACACGATTAGGCTTAAACAAAAATAAAACTAAAAATACCTGTAAAAACTCAGCAGATCTGGCAGCATCTGCGGAGAGGAACACAGTTAATGTTTCGAGTCCATATGACTCTTCAACAGAACAGTTCTGTTGAAGAGTCATACGGACTCGAAACGTTAACTGTGTTCCTCTCTGCAGATGCTGCCAGATCTGCTGAGTTTTTCCAGGTATTTTTATTTTTATTTTTGTTTTGGATTTCCAGCATCCGCAGTTTTTTGCTTTTATCTACATGATTAGGCTTCCTTGTTGATGTTACCTTTAATCTCTGTTAACCCAATTTCCCCGGATCCTTTTTTCAAATACTTATACAATTCCTTTTTTAAATGATGTTTGAATGTCTGACTCAGGACTCACTTGTGGTGAAACATGTCCCTTTGATCCTTCCAGTGAGAATCCTTGGCCTTTGTCTATCAGTGGAAACAATTATTCGCAGTTTACCCATAGTAAAGTCCCTGGCTTTCATTCTCTCCTTTACTGGTTGCTGCTCTCATGACACTACTTACACTCACCATTTTGCTACTGCTACTGCATACCCCATTATCAAGTCCCCTTTTTCTTTCTCCCTTGCCCGAGCCCCAATCTCGCCAATACTCAATGTCACTGGGCACAATTTTGCCCTCGGATGGTGTATGGGCCCCACCGGCTCGGTGGCGGGCGGACAGCTGATCCCTGCCACCGAAACGGGGCCCGTCGCCATTTTGAGTGGGCGGGCCAATTCTGGCCTGCCCAGTGGCCTGTCCGACAGGAAGTGCTATGCGAAAGAGCACACTGCTCCCTGAGGCAAAGTCCTGTCTCAGGGAGATTCATGAGAGGTAAGTAAAGTCTAAAAATAGAAAAATATTAAAATTATTAACATGCCCCCCTCATATGACAATGTCACACGAGATGGGACATGTTAATAATACTTAAAATTTATTACATTTTTAAAAAAACGGACATGAAACTTCATCCTGCCAGTGGATGAAATTTCATGAATAATCTGGAGCCCGCTGGGACTCCTGGCCTGCCCACCAGCCTTAAGCTTGGATGGGAAGGTCTTTAATTATCTTAACTAGCCTGCCAATGGCCTCAATTAGCCATTGACAGGTCGGCGGGCGGACAGCTGATTTCACTGTCTACCCGCCTTCCTAAAAATTTAGAGGGACCGGGATGACATCGGGGATTCCTCCTGACATCATCCCGCATCATTTTCCCCTCGGCGAGCGGACCCCACCCCCAAATCGCCGAGGGGAAAATCTAGGCCACTATCTCTTTAAACCCTATTCTCTCTCAACATCCCCAATCCCAGTTTTACCCCTAAACCTTACCCCCAGTTTCTAATCTTCTTATCTCATACCAACTCCCATTTCATAGCCTCTGTCTCTATCTGATCCCCTGCTTCTCATTGTAGCATCTCTAACCACAATCCTCCAATTGCTCCATACACACCAGCCTCCCTGGCAACCTGGGGCAATAGGTGCAGTGTTTACGGGGAGAATGTCACAGAGCAGGAGGCTTCTCTGCAGTGGTAGCTTGTGATATCACATAGTGGGGGATTGTTGCTAAGGCAGGAAATTTAAAGTTTGAAAATATCTCAGGCTGGTCAATGCGACACTCAGGCGGTCCATACACAAATATGGAAAATGGAAGAAGTGTCCTATTGGTGGTGTTTATTTGAACTTGGGACTGAGACACTTTAAGGGAGGTTAGCTTTACTTTACAAAACAAAAACAGAATTACCTGGAAAAACTCAGCAGGTCTGGCAGCATCGGCGGAGAAGAAAAGAGTTGTCATTTCGAGTCCTCATGACCCTTCGACAGAACTCTATTGCTTGATCTGAATTCCAGTAGCCTGTTTTCCCCGGTACAAATTTTCCTCATCTTGATGAGCACAAAATTTTTTAAAATCTATTAAAAATATATAATGTTTTTCTGTCTGTGAATCTTGCCGGTTATTTTGACTTGGAAGCAACACAGCTGGGCCTATTCCTGCCATCAGCTAACATGCACACATGCAACCTTCCAAGCTGGGTCAGTGCAATAATGATCAGAGCTGGATCCTGACTTTTATCCTCTCCTTAACTGAGGGATTCAAGGCCAGTTGCAACTCCCCTGCCGAAATAAGCTAACTCGACACAGACAGCGGATTTAACCAGTAACTTTTTCTGATATATTTGTCTCTTATGCTTACCATGTCAAGACTTGAGTTATTTAGGAAGCTTAAACTAGTTTTTTTGATTAAAAATGACCCATATTCTTGCAAAGATTCAGTTAGATATAAATGGGGGATCCTCAAAATTCAACAGTTGAGATTTGAAACAGGAGGCAGAGAGTGAAAATTGCAGTGTTTTTCAGTTCATTTTAAAGCTTACTGTCTTGCTGTCAGCACGCATGTGAGTCAGGTTTTAACATTTAATTCAGAATTCACACTCTCTTGCACTGAGGACATGTTATGTGTCTCTATGATCTAAACTGTGCAGTGAAAGACAAAGTGAAGCTATTGCAGAAAACAAGATTTTTTTGCATAATGGTATTTTGTTGCTCCAGCAGAACCGGCTTTGAGTTTTTTAGTGGCATTAGTAAAAATTCACAATTAGATAGCCAACAGCCTTGAATTTCCACATAATAATACACTTTTTATCCTCACTTTGGGCCTTTTGCTATGAAGTCAGTAACAGTAACTCATTATAGGGTTTGTTGAATAGGTCACTGATCTCTCAGTACTTAATGCAATTGCCCATCCTCCATTTTCAAGCCTGGATTTTTAATACAGCCTACCTGATGCATACGGGGTTGGTGGGTGGTTAAAATGGTGGTCGAGCAGGCATGTTCTCCAAACTTCACAAGAGTCCTTTGGTTTCCCTCTTCTAACTTCAACTGGCATAAGATGTTCATCTGTTACCTCCCACTGCTTACATTATATAGCGGCCATGAAGTTCCCTAAAATTCCCAGCCATGACCTCAATTCATATTATTCCTGGCTTTGAGCAAGAGATAGGTCTAGGATATTAAAATGAGGCCTGGAATTTAAATGGTTCAGGTCCAATGTTGCCTCTAATTTTTTCCATCTGTGTGCGGAATGGATTTTGTTATGGATATCAAGTAATGTGCGATGTGCACCAGTCGAAACAGAAAAAATCTATTTGCCTACGATTAAACATGACTAATAAGGACACGCCTTCAAAGACCTACTTAAACCAACAAAATCTCACTGTACCCAGTTGAAACACATTTGACTTGATTGAATGCAAATCTACTAATTAGCTCACCAGTTGACAATCTACTGCAGTGCTTCCGAAAACTCAGTCGAAATAAAAAAGAAAGCTTGCATTTATATGGTGCCTTTTACCACTTCGGGACACCCCAAGGTGCTTTACGGCCAGTGAAGAACAGCCATCCCTCATTTAGCACTCCTAATATATTCCTTTTGGCTGCCTTGAACCCAACTGGCCCAAAAATCCTCCTAGCAACTCTTAATAATTTACCTTCTGCTTGTTGCTTCCCTCCAGCTCACTGACTCTTCTGGCTTTCTGCCACTACTCACCGATCCTCCTATTTGCTGCTTCCCTCTCACTTGCCGCCTCTCCAAACTTGCCACTTCCAGCTCAAACCCTCCAGCTTGCTGCCTCTTCTGAGGACAGTTGATTCTGCATATCCTTGTGTATCTGCTGGGATAACATCAATCAAATTGCATCAAATAAATATTTGCATCAAATTTCACCTCTGAAACAAGTATTTGCACCCGCAGGTACACAGGAAGTCAAACAAACTCTAAAAGTTCTCCGACAGAGGCTTCTTTTTCTACCATCTCCCACGTCCAGAGGACATACACTTCCTGCACTGTGAAAGGGTGAGCTGCTAGCTAATCAGCTGTTGCCATGTGACTTGGCCATCCACATCGAGCAGGATCAGGCACCAATAAAAGTTTGGCCATGTGTGACATCACAGTTCTCACAAAACAGAAATTGGCCAAGCAGCAGAATACTCTCCACATCAGGAGGGCTGGAGGTGTTGTGGGGTGGAGGGGGGCGGGGTGGCGCGGTGGGTGGGGGTTGGACATCGGTGGGGATAGAGTGGGCTGAATATTCAGGTGGGGTGGGTCGGATATTTGGGAGGCTCGGGGACTGGAATTTTGGGAGAGCGTGGGTCGGACATGGGAGGGGGCTAAGAGTAGGGCCTGCGGGAGGAGTGGTGTCAGGTGACGATCCCATGTTGGTGGGGGGATTCCATGGGGGGGTTGGCTGGTGGGAAATACAATTTTGTGGGGAGGGGTTAGTCAGGAGTGGGGGAGTCATCTAGGGCCTCAGGGCTGTAAGGGGAGTTCTGTGGGGGAATTGGTCTGGGCCTTTACAATAGTTACCCAGAAGTTAGAAGAGGTTTTAATTCTTCTAACTCTTTCTGGCTAACTGTTGGTATAACCCCTGCAGAACCATCTGAAATTTGTGAGTTAAACTGCAATTTTGGATGGTTCGCAGCGTGGTGCAATTGTGCAGAGGAAATCTGGACTTCTGGACAACTGACATGCAGACCCTTACCTGGGAACTTCCTAGAGGGATTCCCCAGCGCATCTTGGTTGGGGGGTATGGTGTACCCACCAAATCTGACACTGGGGAGCTCAGATTATGGCCCAATGTTTCGAGTCAAATATGACTTCTTCAGAACTGCAAAAGAGCCACATTGGATTCGAAACATTAACTCTATTTCTCTCTCCACAGATGCTGCCAGACCTGCTGAGTTTTGCCAGCATTTTCTGTTTTTATTTTATGACATTCCAGAATCAGATTTCCCGTCTTTTGACAACAAGTAATGTGAATTCTTAGTAAAATTATGCAATTTATTTTTTTTAGCCAAAATGAATTTTTTGTTTGTTCTCCTTGTAAACAATGAAAGAATAAGATAAATGTTTTGACATAAAATTAAGTTTGCTTGTACTAAGACTGTCAGCCTTAGTTAAGTTGTAATACACTTGCTTCTGAGTGAATTCAAGCTCCAGCTCAGAGATCTGAGTACATAATCTAGGCTGATACCACTGGAATGTTGAATGAGTGCTACATTGTTGGAGATGCTGCCTTTTGGATGAGATGTTAATCAGAGACTAATCTTGTGGTATAAGGGTCGAGCACATAAAGGGTTAACATGGGACTGGACATAGTGCCACCCACACAGTGATGTAAGAGAAAACATTTCCCGCACCTAGGAATCAGTGTAATGTTGGACAGAACTGAGTGTAGAAGCAAGCATGGAGACAACTCCTAGCTTAGACCTTTACCTATGTATATAGTTTCTAGCAGTTAATAAATACTTATTGTTGGACTACCCAAGGTTACGAATACCTTAAGACTGACTGAACTCTGCTCCACACCTTACAACATGGTGGCAGCAAATGGAACAACTCAAAACATTGCAGAGACTGAAGAAGAAAATTAAAATCCTGGAAAACTGAAGGAAAAATCAAAGAATCATTCTGACCTGAAAAAAAAGCTCAAGAAGTGAAGACGTAGAAGGAAATCACTAGAGAAAAGCTCCAAAGAAAGGCTTGGAATCTGAAGACAAAAATTAAATTCCTCAATGTGGCAGAAGACTCCATTGAATCCTGTGGAAGTCCAGCTTCAAGACCCAGAGTCTGCAGAGTCAGCAGACCTAGCAGGGGTGAGCTAAATCTTTAAAATTTCTGAACAACACAAGTCCTGAAAAAAGTTTAATACTGCAGCGGTCAGAAATTGCTATTTAAATCTGAGAAACTTGATTCCTGAGTCGACGCCTGAATACATGATGGCCGAGCTCACTCCGAACAAAGAAAATAAAATAATTAAAAATTAATTGTGACTGAGTAGGCAGCTTTAAAAAAAAACCAGCAAAAGCCTGGATTCCTCAGTTCCAAGAGCCAAGAACATTGCGCTAAAGCAGGAAAGACTCTAACCAGTTGATCCAGGAAGCCACTGATGAAAAAATTTCAATGCTGACACTGTGAACACTATTACCGCAGGAGCCCACCAAAACTGGCAAGCGTGAGAAAACCCTTTGTGCAGAAGTGTACAGTGGCGCCGTGGATTTTTGGAAGCCTCTTAAAGCTGAACCTGCAATTTAAGCATTTTAACCATGGATCAGAAATCCACAGTTCCAGATCTATTTGGACTTAGCCAAGGCCCAGAATAATCTCAAAATTGGGGACTTTGGAGAAAGAGATTTCATAGATGCATAATTGATTCAGGTCTGGATTTAAAAAAAAACAGAAGCTGACTGCTTTTTCCGGTAGGCCTGATAGCCAACAATATAATAGCCAGGCAAGAAATCAATGAATTATCTCCAAAATTTGATGAAGTTTTAAAATCATTTGACGCTTATTTTAACCTTTGAAGTAGCCAAAAACTTGAAAAAGTTAAATTTAATAAACATGTCCAGCAGCCAGGAGAACCTGTTGACTTCTTCATTAATGAGCTGTACTGAATGTCTTAAGGTTGTGATTACGGTGACCTGAAGTCTGAACTAATCAGGGACAGAATAGTCGTAGGAGTGGCGGACGACACAATCTCAGACATGCTTCAAGCAAAGGAAAATTTTGACCTTGAGGAAGCCATCCAGATTGTCAGGCAATGTGAAATCCGTTTACAGTACAGATCCATATTAAGGGGAGAAAACAAACCATGGGACAAAGTAACTCCCACTGTCTAATTAGTGCAACAGCACAGAAACAGGAACACTCTAGGCCAAGGGAAGAAATACCTTAACCGACCAGAAGAGCTACCATGCCAGCACTGTGGAACGAAGTACCTCTATGGCATGATCAATGTCCAGCAATCTCAGCCCAATGCTTTCAATGTAACCGAATAGGACACTTTGGGAAGCTTTTGCAAAGCCAAGGCATCAAAACAACAGACGATCCCAAGAGATGAGACAGCACACCACCAGGAGGACACACAAATCCATGCATCCTGGGTGAGGTTAAAGAGCCGGGATTTTCATTTTGGAATGTGGACATCTCAGTTACTGGCCATCTCACAAACTTTAAGTTGGACATGAGAGTCAGTGTTACAGTCCTATCGGACAAAAAACCATGGTTGAGAGACCGCTAGTTATAAATAACAGATGCTCCACTTTATGGGCCTAGAGGAATCCAACTTCTTGTCATAGGCATGATTTGGGAAACATTTAAGAAATGGCAGCAAACAAATCTTTGAGCTGATGTACATCATCCGTAACCAGTCTTTTTCTCTCTTGAGCAGAGATGCCTATGTAGCCCTGAAACCCCTCAAAATGGCAGAAAATGTCAAGATAACCACTGTCATAAATTAAATAGAAATGCAAGTTCCAGAGCTCCAAAGAGAAAGATTCTCTTGACAGGGACCTCAGCTCTGAATTGTCTTCTGTCTTTGCAGAGCAGGTTTGTACCACTTCTGGTACAGGTACCCGAAGTTCCTCATTGATCAGATCAGTCAACCACTCCACCTGGAATAGAGAATAGTCAAGGGAGGAAACAGCAATCAGAAGAGCCTCAACCTGCAGCTTTGACGCCAGTTGGAGAGATAAACCCTGAGACCACAGAGCAGACACTGCAATCTTCAGCCTGCGTGACAGTGCCACAAATGATGCTGGAACCAAATAGAAGCCACGCATTCATGACAGCACATCACACAGTCATACGCAAAAGTGAGCTTACTACCAAATCACATCCTCACAACAGAAAGAGCCATCATCCGTCCCAGCAAATGTCATGGCGAGCCACACAGAGGAAGAGAAAAAGCACTATCAAGAGGAGCCCAAGGTTTATCTGCCCCATCCATAAAGAGTGGGATAAACAATCTACCATCTATCTCTACAATTGGGGTATTGACAAAGAGTGAATTTATTTTTCTTTTTATTCGTTTACGGAATGTGGGCATTGCTGGCTAGGCTAACATTTATTGCCCATCCCTAATTGCCCTTGAGAAGGTGGTGGTGAGCTGCCCTCTTGAACCACTGTGGTCCACGCAGTACACATAGGTATGCCAACAGTGCTGTTAGGGAGGGAGTGCCAGGATTTTGACCCAGTGAAGGAACGGCAATGTATTTCCATGTCAGGATGGTGAGTGGCTTGAAGGGGAACTCTCAGGTGGTGGTGTCCCCATGTGTCTGTTGCCATTGTCCTTCCAGATGGTAGTGGTCGTGGGTTTGGAAGGTGCTGTCTAAGGAAGCTTTCTGAGTTCCTGCAGTGCATCTTGTAGATGGTACACACTGCTGCCACTTGCGTTCGTGGTGAAGGAAGTGATTGTTTGTGGATGGGGTGCCAATTAAGTGGGCTGTTTTGGCCTGGATGGTATCAAGCTTCTTGAGTGTTGTTGGAGTTGTATTCATCCAGGCAAGTGGAATGTATTTGATCACGCTGCTGACTTGTGCCTTGTAAATGGTGGACAGACTTTGGGGAGACAGGATGTGAGTTACTCGTCGCAGCATTCTTGGCCTCTCATCTGCTCTTGTAGCCACAATATTTACATGGCTAGTTTAGTTCAGTTTCTGGTCAATGGTAACCCCCAGGATGTTAATTGTGTGGAATTCAGCAATGTGATACCATTGAATGTCATGGGGTCATAGGTTAGATTCTCCCTTGTTGGAGATGGTCATTGCCTGGCACTTGTGAGGTGCAAATATTACTTGCCATTTGTCAGACCAAAATTGGATATTGTCCAGGTCTTGCTGCATTTGGGCATGGACTGCTTCAGTATCTGAGGAGTTGTGAATGCTGCTGAACAATATGCGAGTTGTGAATGCTGCTGAACAATATGCAATTATCAGCGAACATCCCCACTTCTTATGATGGAAGGAAGCTGAAGATGGTTGGGTCTAGGAAAATGTCCTGAAGAACTCATGCAGTGATGTCCTGGAACTAACATGATTGACCTCCAACAATCACAGCCATCTTCCTTTGTGCTAGGTGCGATTCCAACCAATGGAGAGTATCCCCCGCCAACCTCTGATTCCCATTGACTCCACTTTTGCCAGGGCACCTTGATGCCACATTCTGTCAAATGCTGCCTTGATGACATTGGCAGACACTCGAGCTTCACCTCTGGAATTCAGCTCTTTTGTCCATGTTTGAACCAAGGCTGTAATGAGGTCAGGAGTTGAGTTGCTCTGTCGGAACCCAAACTGAGTATCGTTGGACAGGTTATTGCTGAGCAAGTGCTGCTTGATAGCACTGTTGTTGACTCCTTCAATCACTTTACTGATCAAGAGTAGATAGATGGGGTGGTAATTGGCCGGGTTGGATTTGTTCTGCTTTTTGTGCACAGGACATATATGGGCAAATGTCCACATAATCAGGTAGATGCCAGTGTTGTAGTTGTACTGGAACAGCTTGGCTAGGGGTGTGGC
This sequence comes from Carcharodon carcharias, assembly GCF_017639515.1. Classification (NCBI taxonomy): domain Eukaryota; kingdom Metazoa; phylum Chordata; class Chondrichthyes; order Lamniformes; family Lamnidae; genus Carcharodon; species Carcharodon carcharias. The sequence goes on from NC_054487.1 coordinate 54,140,420, forward strand.
AAGTTCTAGAGCACAAGTCTTCAGTATTATTGCCGGAATGTTGTCAGGGCCCAGAGCCTTTGCAGTATCTAGTGCCTTGAGCCACTGCTTGATATGACATGGAATGAAGCGAATTGCCTGAAGATTGGCATCTGTGATTCTGGGGACCTCTGGAGGAGGCTGAGATGGATCATCCAATTGGCACTTCTGGCTGAAAATTGTTGCGAATGCTTCAGCCTTATCTTTGCACTGATGTGCTGGACTCCCCCATTATTGAGGATGGGGATATTTGTGGAGCCTACTCCTCCAGTGAGTTGTTTAATTGCTATTCACCACTGGATGTGGCACAACTGCAGAGTTTAGATCTGATCCATCAGTTATGGAATCGCTTAGTTTTGTCTATCCGCTTGCTGCTTATGCTGTTTGGCATGTAAGTAATCCTAAGTTGTAGCTTCACCAGGTTGACACCTCATTTTTAGGTATGCCTGGTGCTGCTCCTTGCATGCCTCCCTGCACTCTTCATTGAACCAGGGTTTATCCCACTGGCTTGGTGGTGATGGTAGAGTAAGGGATATGCCAGGCCATGAGGATACAGAATGTGGTTGAGTACAGTTCTGCTGCTGCTGATGGCCCATAGCACCTCATGGTTGCCCAGTCTTGAGTTGCTAGATCTGTTCAAAATTTATCCCATTTAGCACAGTGGTTGTGCCACACAACATGATGAAACATCTCCTCAATGTTATGACACGGCAGGTGGTATTTGCCGGGCTGACCAAATACACAAGGGAAACTTGGCCGAAATTAACTTTTCTCTCAACTACACCCCCTTTAAGGTAACAGTCCAAAATAGATTTTAAATGTACAGCAGCAATCCAGCAAGGTTACCCCAGCACCCACTTGACAGTGGAATTCCAAAGGCTTTTTAACACTACTTTGGTCACTGGAACAGCAGACTTCTGCAAAGTGGGTAGAGGCTGTTACCCCAAGTCTGTTTCACACAGTGTATCTTTTAGATCTTACACAGAAATCCCTGATACAACCTTCCATCCTTTAAATATATTCCTTTCTCTTTAATCTATAAATCCCATTGTTTCCATGTGTCTTTGGAAATTACTTTTCTCACACTATAAAAATATTTCATGTTGTCAATATGGGTTTTCCTTTTGGGAAAAATAAATGTAATAACCTTACCCTTTTTATCCTGCCAGTTGTAAAACTTTATCATGTTTCTTTGAAAAGCAAACAGCTCTCCACTTAGCTTAACATGCAAATTTCATTCACACCCTATCTACTTTACCCTAGCTCACTCATTAGCATTTCAAATACCCTTTTAACACCTAACTCTTTTGATAATTTCAAGCATGCAGTCTATCTGACTCTAATTCAATGAAATCGGCCTCACAGACAGAACCATCCACATACATAAACATAAGCCAACTTTATAATGCCCCACAATAATATTATGAAAAATATGGTAGTTTCGTGACATCAGTGTGAAGACTAGATTTTTTTCTTCACATGGACATTGCAGTGGTCAATCCTGCCAATACTGTTACAAACAGATACATCTGTGGCAGATAGATTGGTGAAGATGAGGTCAAGTATGTTTTTCCTCACCACCTGCCGTGAACCCATTCTCGCAGCTATGTTCTTTAGGACTCGGCCAGTATTGGTGCTCCTGAGCCACCCTTGGTGATGGATATTGAAATCCTCCACCCAGAGTACATTCTCCACCTTTGCCAGCCTCAGTGCTTCCTTCAAGTGGTGCTTAATGATGCCATAAGACTTTGTGAGGTCCAGCGTCGATGTTGAGGACTCCCAAGGCAACTGTCTTCCGACTATATACCACTGTGCCACCACCTCTGCTGGGATGGTGATGGTGGTGTCTGGGACATTGTAAGGTATTATTTCGTGAGGATGACTATGTCAGGCTGTTGCTTGCCTAGTCTGTGAGGCAGCTCTCCCAATTTTTGCACAAGCCCCCAAATGTTAGTAAGGAGGACTTTGCAGGGTCCACAGGGCTGAATTTGCCCTTGTCGTTTTCCATTTCTTTTTGGCTTTTTAGAGTTTTGATACAACTGAATGGCTTGCCAGGCAGTTAACAATCAACCACATTGCTTTAGGCCAGACCAGGTAAGGACAGCAGATTTCCTTCCATAAAGAACATTAGCGAACTAGATGGGTTTTTCCAACAATCAACAATGGTTTCATGGTCATCTTTGGACTTTTAATTCCAGGTTTTTATTGAATTCAGATTTCACTTTCTGCCAAGGTGGGATTCAAACCCAGGTCCCCTGGGTCTTTGGAGTACTCATCCAGCAACAAGAGCACTACGCCACTGTCTCAATACCTAATAACGGGAAAAGAGGATGAAAGGTGTTATGACCAGGTGAGGAGGCATGAACTGGCTGCTCTGTATTCAGGCTCCTCGGTTAGTCAGGACAAAGGTTACAGTTTTTTTTTCCCGAAGGTATGCCTCTTCCGAACCCAAATGTATTCAACTATTTAAGCTGTGAGCAATAAGCCAATCAAACAAGGTTTTCTTGAGTCAAATGTAGAGCAAATTTATTAACCACTAAACCCAAGGAAAAATAATCAAAAACCTGATCTCAAGCGTTCGGCCTTCATGCAGGCGCATGCAGACACACACACACACTCCCTCACACTTATATGTGTGTGTGCAGTAATCAGAAATGAGAGAAGTTAGAGTCCAATTAAAAAAAAGTTTAAAGTTTAAAAAAAAATACAGAATATACAGTTGAATGGTCTTTGATTGTCCTTGAGGTGTAGATTTTTAAATGTTGCGACCGATTTGGATTAGCTGCTTTTGTGGATGCAGTCAGATGTAGAAAATGTTGCAATAATTATGAGATCCCAGTTCACTAGCAGATTTCTAGTAAAGCTGCCTTCTGAACCAGATAATATATTTGTTCCAAAGGGAGAGAGGGAACCCAGCTCCCAGCCTATGTCCTCTGCTGAAGTCTTTCTTGCAATTTCTCTTCATTGGCTACAGCCTGGCCTTTTAGACTTCATCCATTATTTTTTTCCAAGAGGTTTTGGGTGGGTATGACTGTGACATCCATTGTTTCAATATCTAGCACTTCACATTTTAATGTCTTTTCATAGCACTCCCCTGAGGGTGACTTGTTTGTTTTTCACCTTCACCTTGCAATGTGGCCTTGCATTTTTCAGAAATTTGTTTTGTCTCATTTCAAATGGCAAAATTTCCAGTCAGTTGAATGTTTGAAAACTATATTTTCAAAATTAAAGGGGCATAGCTTCGTGACACTTCCGCATCATGTGAAATGAAATGAGATTTGTTGTCATTTCAATATAGGGCATTTTAAAAAAAACATATTCACTTCCATTCATTCTCTTAGCCTTGGTCTGGATTATTCCATCAGTTCTAACTTGGTCCCTTTATGTTCTGGACAGGGTGTCCGCAATCACATTTGATTTTCCCTGCAATGTGGGTGATTTTTAGATGATATGGTTGGAGAAACAAATTCCAATGGAATAACCCTGCATTCTGAGTTTTAAATTTCTCTACAAAGGTTAAATGGTTGTGGTCAGCATAGACTGTGGTTTCTCTGTATTCATTTTGGACATATATCTCAACGTGTCAATCTAGGGTTTCTTTTTCTTCTGTGGAATACTGTTTCTGATGTTTGTTCAGTTTTTTGATTGGTCTCTATGTTTCTGATTCATTCTCCTGGAGGAGGACAACCCCTAGCCTACCCTACCCCAACCCTAAAATCACTAGCATTGATGGCTACTTTAAATGTTTGGTTAAAGTCTGGAGCTGTTAGCACTGGTTCGTTTACTAAAATAGCTTTCAGCCTCTCAAAAGCTGTTTGGCATTTCTTGGTTCATATTTTGCTTTTTTTCAATAGTAGGTCTGTCAACAGGTCAATTACAGTGGGCTGAAGTTTGAATCAAACTTGTGGTAGAACCTGCACATCCCTAAAAAACTTAAGATTTCCCATTTTGGTGTGGTAATAGGAAACTGTACATTTGCAGTTCTGGGCAGTACCTTTCCCTGACCCACCACATGTCCTAGATAGGTCACCTTCGCCTTAGCAAACTCGGTATTTGTGAGATTGACCACTAGGTTAGCTGAGTGTAATTTCTGGAAGAGGGCTTCCAGTTGCTCTAAGTGAGTTTCCCACATGTAGCTGTACAGTAGGAGGTCGTTTAGGTACACTAGACAATTGGATAAGCCCGCCACTATCTGGTTCATCAGCCTTTGAAAGGGGCATTTCTGAGTTCAAATGGCATAACTCAACACTGGTATAACCCATCCGGAGTCACAAAGACGGAGATATCCTTTGTGTGGTTGGTCAAGGGAACCTGCCAGTATCCCCTGAGTAAATCTACCTTTGTAATGTAGGTTGTGTTACCTTTCCTATCTATGCAGTGTATCTGGTAGGAGTCAGCTCTGATCACAGTATCAACTTTTCAGGAATCAACGCAGAGCTTTGTGGAACTGTCAAGTTTGGGCACAAGCATAGCTGCGGAGCTCCAACTACTGCTGCTAGGCTCTATAAGTTAGTACTCCAGCATGCAGTTAATCTCCCACCTGGGCCAACTTTTCTGGACCCAGACAGTAGAGATGTTGCTTTATGGGAGGGGCTCTCCTACATCCACATCATGTAGAGCTAAGGTGGTAGAGCCTGGCTTACAGATACTTTTAAATGCAGTGAGCAGCCATATTAGGTCTCCTTGCTGTTCTGCATTTAGCTGGGTGAACATGATCTCCAATTCACTAGAATTTCTCTGTTGCTAGTCAGACAGCAGGGGGTTCAGTGTGGGCCTCACCCACATTTCCCTCCAATTCATCCTCACTATTCTTCTTGTCCTCTAGGTCTTTTGTTATTAGACAGACCATTACCTGTTTGTCCCCATCTCAGTTGTGATGTTGTTTTCTCCTGTTGACATGACACAGCTTTTGCTTTTTCCTGTGGTCGGGGGGTGTCACTTGGGTAGTTTACCTCCCTAAGCTGCTTTGCTACTCTGTACGGGCCACTGAACTTGGGCTTTTAGGGGTTCACCCATTATTGGCAGGGCATAGTCTCCTGGCTGAAAGGTTCAGGCCCTAGCCTGTTTGTCTGCCTGTTTTATCATAGCTGTGAGATTTTAAAGTGTTCTCGAGCTAGATCACAAGCTCTCATGAGTCACTCACGGAATGTGGCTATGTGGTCTAACATAGAGGCTTCCTCCTTCTATACTAAAAATCTCCCCTTGATTAGTTTCAAAGAACCTCTCACATGGTGTCTGTAAACTAATTCAAGCAGAGTAAAACCGGTGCTCAGGGTTGAGTCCCTTGCAGCAAACAGAAGAAAATTTAATCCTTTACTCTAGTCATCAGGCTACTCGTGGCAGTATGCCCTGATAATTGTTTCTAGGGTCTGGTGGTACCTGCGACTGAGGGTGATACGCTGAAAACTTCAGCTGGATCACGCCCAGGTTACCCATCACTTCTTGGATTATGCGGGACCTGAAATTTGAGGCCTGATCCGATGGATCTCAGTGGGCAACCAGAGTCCAATAAAAAAAAGTTCAAAACATATGTGGTGAAATTTTCTTTAATTGTCCTTGAGGTGTAGATTTTTAAATGCTGCAGGTGATTTGAATTAGCTGGTTTCATGGATGCAGCCAAATGTACAAGATATTGCAATTACTACAAGATCTCAGTTCGCTGGTAAATTTCTTCTGAATTGGGTAATACACTTATTCCAAAAGAGGGAGATAGAAAGAGCTTTCAGCCTGTCTCTTCTTCTGAAGTCTTTTTTGCAATCTCTCTGTGGTGGCTGCAGCCTGGCCTGCTATACTTAACCCATTGTGTGTTTCCAAGGGGTTTTGGGTGGGTCTGCCTGTTGCAGCTATTGTTTCAATATCAAGCACTTTACATTTTTATGTCTCATCTTTAGCACTCCCCTGAGGGTGACTTGTTTGTTTTTCATTTTCATCTTGGAAGATAGTTTGTTCTGACTCATTTCAAAATTTTTGGACAGTTGAAAGTTTGAAAATCATATTTTCAAAATTAAAAGGGCATAGCCTTGTGACAAAAGACACACAGAGGGGGTGATGGTGTAGTAGTAATTATGTAAATTACATGGGGTAAACTGGGATAACTTGCAAATAACTTAGATAAAGACTTGAAGGGAGGTGCAGTATAAGGGTCTGGCACATAAAAGGTTAAAGAAGGACTAAGTACAGTACTGCCCACACAGTGATCTAGGAGAACAGATGGCCCACACCTAGAGATCAGTGCTATGTTGGACAGAAGTGTGTAGAAGCAAGCATGGAGACAGCACTATCTTGGACCTTTAATGTACCTATGTATATAGTTCATAGTAGTGGTTCAAGAAGGCAGCTCACCACCACCTTCTCAAAGGCAACTAGGAATGGGCAATAAATGCTGGCCCAGCCAGTGAAGCCCACATCCTATGAATGTATTTTTTAAAAAGTAATAAATACCTACTGTTGGACTACCTAAGACTTTAACCGATCTATGCCCAACACCTTACAAGAAATCTGCCCTCGGGGTAGACTTAACAGATCCCGTGACATTATTCGAAGCAGAGTATTGTAATTTGTTTCAGAGTTTGTTTTTGGAGTTCTGTAATGGCTCAATGATGATTACTGATGAAAGGTTAAAAAAATATATTTTTCCTTTTCAGATATTCCCTTTTTAGAGTGTTTCCTAACACTGTGTTTTCATTTCAAAGCAGTCTTATAAATAGGGAACTTTCAGCCGGCCACAACCTTAATTTTCAATTTTTTGCCGTTGATAAATTATTACTACACGTGCATCAAGAAGCATGTCAAAATTTAGTTTCAGTTTTAACACTTTGTTTTTATAATTACAATATCTGGATTTTTGTGGAATACTGAACAGTGCATGGTGAGTTGCAGGTCCCCCAGATTGATGATATCTCTGTCCTCCAGTAGTTGGATGGGCCACAAACCTTCTAACTGAGCTCTAGCCTCCTACTGACCTCCCGCTCACTCAGTCAGGTCATCAGCTCCAGGTTATTCTCCCAGAACAGGCCTAGTGCCCTCAAAGTAGGGTAGGCCACCTGAGTAGTCGAAGTGCATGTGGGCGATGACAGCAAGGAGTGGCTGGAAGCTGGTCAGACTGGTTCAGTGTGTACTCAGGGCGGCTGCTAAGGCCCAAACCAGTCACAACACCAGGGCCAGAATTCTACGACCCGCAGGTGGGGGACGTAATGGCACGCCCAACCCGAACAGGTGTAAAATCGTGCAGGATGACGTCGGGCGAGCATCCCGACATCATTGCGCACTTGCGCGATATTTCACTAGGTGGGCATGCACAAAAGTCAGAAGAGCACCCGCCAACAATTAAGTGGGCGATTAAGCTCATTAATGGCCCAATTTTTTTGTGGCTCGTCCAACCTTACAGCTGGTCGATGGGCCAATTGGCCAGGTGGGCTTTACATTTTTGATGAAACCTCATCCAAGGGTGGGATGAAATCTCAATTAGGATATAAAAATCAAAAGAAATATCTGGAGACAGCATTTTTATGAGGTATGCTTTCAGGTGCTTCATTGTGCTACACGGACATTTTTTGCAGCATTTTTGTTGTTTCGTTTATTATTTGGAGGTCTGCAGCTCTCTGAGGCATCTGTCTGCCTTCAGGGAGCTCAGTGGAAGTGCTCACCAGCACCCATGGTGACGTCGGCACCCACTCTCTTCCTGCCCCCATTGGCAGTGCTGAGCTTTTCTCAGGGCACATTTCACACTGGCTGACTGTTAATTGTCCAGCCAGTGTGAAATCGCAGTGGGAGGCAGATTGCGGTAGGGAGAACATTTCCCATCCACTTTGGTGCCTGCTGATCGCACGTGCCCAACGAGCACACAATTCCCAGTGTGAGCCCTGCTATGGCCAGATGTTAACCTGGTTATCCAACTTGAGGAAATGCTCCCAGATCAGGGACTGTAAGAGTGTTCCCATGCTTAGAAGGAAGATTTCTGGCAGCTTTGTGTTGGTTTAGATGCCATTCGGGTATTGCTTGCTGTGTCCTGTCCGGTTGCAATGAACTGGGATGAAGGCAGTGAGCAGTGCTTTGTTGGGTGAAGGAAAATTAACCAACCTCTTTACGTGTTTTCTTCTGCTGAAATTATTTTTGCTTTGTGTGTTTTTGTTCAGCACGCTGTTTTTCGGGAACAGAGACGCACTAGATGCAAAATGGCTGTAGTGATACTTTTCACTACAGTGCAAAGCTACATATTTGAGTTACAGTATATTTAAGTAAAGATTTAAACATACAGATGTAGGCAAGCTTTTACTGCTTCCCCATGGATGTGTGAGACTGGCTGTAGAGAGGATTTTATTATGGGCTGCCTGGAGATAATAACGTTCTGGATGAGATGATAATATCTACCTAGTTCCTGACTATCTTCTCTCTTCTGAAGCGAATTCAGAACTAAAAAGATAATAATTTAGATTCACACCCAAAATTTGCTCTAAAAGGGTGGCTTTGGAAATTGTGAAAATGCTTGTTGTAGTGAGGGATGTGTTATAGAGTGAGAATCATATTTTCTGTTAGAGTGAGGGCCATGAGCATTGCATGTTGTGGCAGATGTCAAGGTGCATCAGAAAATGCTGTAGTAAGAGTATATAGTGTAAGTGGGCCTACAAAAATATTTCTTCCAATGCAAGGGTGTCTTATTTCATTTGGTGAAGTCAGGTACTGCAACAAATTTTGACAACAGCAACAGGAATTTTGATATCCCAATATAACCAATGAATTTGAAAATATAGTCTAGTACTTGACTAAAGTTGAAATCCAGAGACTGGTCCCAAGTGAATAAAGTGGGATAAATAATGGGAAACATTCAGTACTCACTGCAGTGCCTTCACTTGCACTTTTGTTTGTTCATGAATCCAAAAACGACTTTCTGAATACAAAGATCCATGTGAGGTTCTTTCTATTGTATTTCGGAATGCAAATTATAGGCAATTTTAAAATGCCAGTGTTAGTTTTCAGAAGAAATTTCAAATAACAGGAATTCAATGATTGTTCATCCAGTTAAATTAATTCAATTAAATCTGATGCTGTCAGATGTTCTTTTGATAATTGCATCAACACAAGGATACATAATAAGTATGAAAGTGTTTCTATGGCTGCAGTTAATTTAGTTTCCAGAGAATCTGCCATTTCACTACTTTTGGTATAGATTGTCTTACTTTAATATGTTATTAATAGTTTTCACAAAAGCTGGCTTTTAATTCCTTGAGTCTACTTTGTAAAATGCCTGTATGTGTAATGATTTAAATCAAAAAGTGTCATAGGGAGCATGCCCTATTTTCCATTACCTTGGTTTCTGTCATTAATGCACTATTTCATTTTAAGAGCTACTGCAGATAAATAGAATCTATAAAAAGCTCAAATCAAAGCTTAGGAACAACATTAGCTTTTTAAAAGGGGGCAAAATGTTACTTTTTGGAGAAAAACCTGTGTAGCAAGAAAAGTGATTCGAAGCCAAGTTTTACTTGGAAGCAGACATAGCTTAGAAGCAAGTTCAAGATATTGTAGCTATTATGTGCAGTAGACCATGTACAGTTAAAAGCACTGTAGACAAGCCTTTTATTTTTAAGATTTCTTTGAAATATACTAGGTGCAAAATTCAGATCCTAACACTGCTGGAGACAGCACCAAAGAAACCCAATACCTTCCTGGGGGTGCTTGCTGGAAACCCTGCGAGTACCAAAAGGAACTGAACTGGTGATATTATGACTTTAGTGCTCTTTGACAATGACAGGAGGCTGTCTGGCTGGCTAGTCAATGTACCTGACATCTCTGTGTGCGTCCCCATGAGCATTGAGGTCCATATCCGAATCCTCTGCAGCAGAACTCATCTGCAATCTTAGGGGCACCCAAATGATCCATTAATCCTGGTCTGGCTACAGCCCACTTCTGCCTGTGTCTCATCGCATGCTGATCCCAATTTTATCCTACCCTTTGTATGTGCAGTGTCCGTATCTAACAGGGCTTGTTCATCTGTGTTTACTGTTGCTCTCTCCTCTAAATTTATTCTTTCATGGGAGATGGGCATCACTGGCTAGGCCAGCACTTATTTCCCAACTCTAATTGTCCTTCAGAAGGTGAGCTGCCTTCTTTAACTGCTGCAGAGCGTGTGGTATAAGTACATCCACAGTGCTGTTGGAAGGCACTTCCAGGATTTTGACTCTGTGACAGTGTTGGAATGGTGATATAGTTCCAAGTCAGGATGTGTGTGACTTGGAGAGAAACTTGCAGGTGGTGGTGTTCCTATACATCTGTTGCCCTTATCCTTCTAGATTATAAGGTTTGTAGGTTCGGAAGGTGCTGTCGAAAGAGCCTTGGTGAGTAGGTGCAGTGCATTTTGTATATGGTATACACTGTTGCCATCGTGTGTTGGTGGTGAAGGGAGTGAATGTTTAAAGTTGTGGATAGGAAGTCAATCAAGGAGGCTGCTTTGTTCTGGATGGTGTTCAGCTTCTTGAGTATTATTGGAGCTGCACTCATCCAGGCAAGTGGAGAATATTCCAACATACTCCTGATTTGTGTCTTGTTGATGGTGGACAGGATTTTGGGAGTCAGGAGGTGAGTTACTCACTGCAGAATTCCCTGGCTCTGACCTGTTCTTCTATGTGACTGGTCCAGTTTGGTTTCAATAGTAACCTGCAGGATGTTGATAATGGGGGATTCAGCAATGATAATGCCATTGAACGTCAAGACAAGATGGTTAGATTCTTTCTTGTTGAATATGGTCATCGCCTGGCACTTGTGTGGCGTGAATGTCACTGGCCAAAGTGGAATATTGTCCAGATGTTGTTGCATATGGATACGGACTGCTTCAATATGGTGCTGAACATTCTCCAATCATCATTGAACATCTCCACTTCTGACCTTATGATGGAGGGAAGGTCATTGATGAAGCAGCTGAAGGTGTTTGGGCCGAGGACACTACCCTGAGGAGCTCCTGCATGCGATGTCCTGGAACTGAGATGATTAACTACCTCCAACAACCACAATCATCATCCTTAGTGGTGTGTGTGACTCCTACCAGTGGAGAGTATTCCTGTTGACCCCAGTTTTGTTAGGGCTCCTTGATGCCACACTCAGTCAAATGCTGCACTGATGTTAAGGGCAGTCACTCTCATCTCATCTCATCTCTGGAGTTCAGCTTTTTTGTCCATGTTTGGACCAAGGCTGTAATGAGGTCAGGAGCCGAGTGGCCTGGGCAGAACCCAAACTGAGCATCAGTGAGCAGGTCGTTGCTGAGTAAGTGCCAATAGATAGCACTGTTGATGACGCCTTCCATCACTTTACTGGTGATTGAGAGTAGACTATTGAGGCAGTAATTGGCCAAGTTGGATTTGTCCTGCTTTTTATGGACAGGACATACCAGGGCACTTTTCCACATTGCTGAGTAGATGCCAGTGTTCCAGCTGTACTGAAACAACTTGTTTAGGGTTGTGTCTAATTCTGGAGCACAAGTCTTCAGCACTATTGTTAGAATGTTGTCAGGGTCCATAGCCTTTACCTTAGCCAATGCCTTAAGCCATTTCTTACTATCTTGTAGAGTCAATTGAGTTGGCTGAAGTCTAGCATCTGTGATGCCAGGGAGCTCAGGAGGAGGTTTGGGACATTTCCACAGGGCTGGAGGGGAACTTGCAATGGGAGGGGGAGGATCCAGTGGCTGTGGTCCATGTAGGTACCAATGACATAGGCAGGATGAGGAAGGAGGTTCTGCATAGCCAATAGGAGGAGGTAGGCAACAAATTAAGAAACAGAACCTCAAAGGTAATAATTTCTGGATTACTACCTGAGCCACATGAAAATTGGCCTAGGACAAATAAGATTAGAGAAACGAATGTGAGGCTCAAAGACAGGTGTGGGAGAAGTGGTTCCGATTTGTGGGGCACTGGCACCAGTATTGGGGAAATTGGGATCTGTACCATTGGGATAGTCTACACCTGAACCATGCTGGGGCTGGTGTCCTCACGAGCCACATAACTAGGGAAATAGAGATGGGTAAGTGATCAAATTTGGAAAGATGTGATAAACCAAAGAGTAGAGACAAGGCAAAAGAGACAGGTATTAATATGAAAAATGATAAACAGACTTTGACAGGAAGGGAGAGTACAAGTCTTGAGTAAATCAGATAAGGATAACTGCTACAAAAATAATAGAAGTACAAAACTAAAGGCTGTGTATCTAAACACACATAGTATTCAAAACAAAACAGATGAACTGATAGTGCAAATCAAAATAAATAGGTACGATCTGATAGCCATTACAGAGACATGGCTACAGGATGACGTGGATTGAGACCTGAATATTGAAGGTTACGTGACATTTAGGAAGGACAGGAAGTTAGGAAAAGGTGGAGGGTGGCTCTGTTAATTAATAATGGAATTAGTACATTAGAAAGGGATGACCTAAGTTCAGGAAACCAGGTTGCAGAAGTGGTTTGGGTTGAGATGAGAAATGATAAATGTAAGAAATCACTTGTGGGGGTGGTGTACAGGCTCCCTAATTGTAACTACATGGTAGGATAGTCTATAAAGAAGAGATAATGGGAGCTTGTCAGAAACATACTGCAACAATCATGGGGATTTTTAATCTACATATAGACTAGAAAAATCAGGTGGGCAAAGGTAATGTAGATGAATTCATAAATTGTTTTTGGGATAGTTTCTGGAGACAACAAGAGAGCAGGCTATACTAGATCTGGTATTGAACAATGAGATCGGATTAATTGATAACTTCATAGTGAAGGCATCCCTAGATAGCAGCAATCATACTATGATTGAATTTTACATTCACTTTGAGGAGAAATGAGTGCATCTGAGACTGATATTTTAAACTTAAATAACGGCAACTATGAGGGCATGAAAGCAGAGCTAGCTTAAGTGAACTGGCAAATGAGGTTAAGGGATAGGTCAATAGCAAACATTTAAAGGGATATTTCAGAATACACAGAATAGATATATTCCAATGAGAGAGAAAAATTCGAAGAGGAGGGCCCAGCATCTGTGGTTAACTAAAAAAGTTAAAGACAGTATCAAACTTAAAGAAAAAGCAGATAATTACATAAAGACGGCTGACAGGTCAGAAGATTGGAAAGAATATAAAGATCAGCAAAGAATGACAAAGATTGATGAGGGGAAATTAAAGTACGAGAGAAAGCTAGCTAGTAACGTAAAGATGGATAGTAAGAGTTTCTGTAGACATTTAAATAGCAAAGAGTTAACAAACTGAGCATTGGTCCTATAGGAAGTGTGTCTGGGGAATTGATAATGGAAATAGGCAGATGATAGATGAATTAAGTAGGTATTTTGCTTCAGTCTTCACTATAGAGGCCACATCCCGGTCTTCACTATAGAAGTAACTTCCCGGAAATAGCTGTAAATCAGGAAATGTAAAGGAGGCAGGAACGTGTGAAAATTACAATCACCATGGAAGTGATATTGAGAAAATTGTTGGGGCAGCAGGCTGACAAGTCCCCAGGTCCGGATGGACTTCACCCTAAGGTCTTGAAAGAAGTGGCTAGTAAGATAGTTGATACATTGGTTTTAATTTTCTAAAATTCCCTAGAATCGGGTAAGGTTCCTTTAGATTGGAAAATAGTAACTGTAAGTTAAGAGTATGAGGTGACTTGAATGAAACCTTTAAGATTCTGAGTGGTCTTTACAGGTTGGATGTGGAGTGAATGTGGGATAATCTAGAACTAGGGGTCACTATTTAAAAATAAGGGGTTGCTTATTTAAGACAGTGATGAGGAGGAATTTTTTCTCTGAGGGTCGCAAGTCTTTAGAACTCTTCATCAAAAGGCATTGGAAGGAGAGTCTTTGAACATTTTTAAGGCAGAGCTAGATAGATTCTTGATTAACAAGGGGGTGAAAAGTTATTGGGGATAGGCAGGAATGTGGAGTTGAGGTTACAATCAGATCAGCCATGACCTTATTGAATGGCGTAGCATGCTCGAGGGCTACTCCTGCTCCTAATTCATATGTTCAATATGGATCATCAATCCAGCACTTTTGGCTGAAGAGTTTTGAAAATGCTTCAGCCTTGTCTTTTGCACTGAAGTGCTGGGCTCCCCCACCATTGAGGAGGGGGATATTTATGGAGCTGCCTCCTCCAGTTGGTGGTGTTTAATTGCCCACCACCATTCATGACTGGATGTGACAATATTGCAAAGCTTTGGTCTGATCTGTTGGTTGTGGAATCGCTCAGCTCTGTCTATTGCATGCTGCCTCCGTTGTTTGGCATGCAAGTAGTCCTGTGTTGTAGGTTGACACCTCATTTTTAGCAATGCCTGGTGCTGCTCCTGGCATCCCTCCTGCATGCTTCATTGAATCAGGTTGTTTCCCTGGCTTTATGGTAATGGTAAAGTGGGGATATGCCAAACCATGAGGTTACAGATTGTGGTTGAGTACAATTCTGCTGCTGCTGATGGCCCTCAGCACCTCATGGTTGTCGAGTCTCAAGTTGCTAGATCTGTTTTGAAATCTACTCCATTTAGCACGATGGTAGTGCTACAGAACACGATTGATGATATCCCCAGTGTGAAAATGGAACTTTGTCTCAAAAGGACTGTGTGGTGGTCATATCAGTACTATCATGGACAGATGCATTTGCGAAAGGTAGATTGGTGAGTACCCTCACCACCTGTTGCAGACCCAGTCTCACAGCTATGTCCTTTAGGACTCAGCATGTTTGGTCAGTAGTGGAAGAAAGACAGCTTCACACTATTGAAGGTTTCTTTACAATGGCTTTACAATTTCTTCACAAGAAGTGCTTAACATCACAAACTTCTAACGAATAGCTTATTACATTCTGTAAAGATACATTTTTCATTTTGTTCCATAATTATACCTGTTGTATTATAAAGTTACAAAGATCTAACCAAAACAAAAGTCAGTACGTGTAACAAGTAGGGTTAGTAGGATCCATACACCATAGAATTATCATAACTCAGAATCTGCCTTTTCTCCAACACCCTTTCTTTAAAGTCTGAATAGAACCCCAACAATTACAATTTTTTTTGGCCATAACTGTTTCGTGGTCAGCCAAAGTTAGAGAAGATACATCTTGATCAGCTTGTGTTTTGTACCGGGGTTTTCAACCTTATGTGATCGTAAACCAATATTGTGGTGATCTTCCCCTCTTCAAATATGGATGCATATTAGTCATATTATGTGATACAAATGACCTTCGCATAGGTTTCTCAACTTTAATACAGAAGGAAATGGGGTTTTTCTTACACTTTTCCTCTGTTAATGGAAACATGCCGTCAATTGGCCCTTTAAGTTTGCTACAGAAACTGTGTATGTCTGATTGGCAACCAGCTTCAAAATTATCTTCCTCAATCACTTTCTCCATAATGGATTTTCTCTCTTCATTGTTTTCATCGACACCAGATGAATAAACTTGCATTGAGGGAGTTTTGCTTTCCTTCACTTAAGTCATTTTCTAGTTTATCCAAGAGATTGCCGCAGCCCTCTGCACACGTTCATTTTCTTCTCGCTGACGCTTGAAAACTGGAACCTTCGTTTCCACTTCCTTTAAAATTTCATCCAAATCTTTGTTTACTCTATTATTTTCCAATTCCTTTTCAAGCTTATTCATCTTTTCATTCAGCTCAGCAGCTAGTCTGGTGAGTTCAGTTATCTTTGTTTCAGAGTTAGCTGCAGAACTCTTATACAAGCTTAATAACTTCACATAGGCATTCAGTCCCTTTTGGAATCTTCCTTCCATGTTTACTGATTTGCTCCTTAGACTTTTTCAATTCACTTGTTACATTCTCAATCTGTTTCTTCAAGTCTTCCTTATCTGTTTTTAAAGTCTGGATTTGCTTTTGCAAACCTGTCCCCTGCCTGGAGCACTTGCCTTCTACGGCACTCTGCTCCCAGTTGCCTAGCCCGGGTATTAGCGCCCTTTTTCTTCCCGAGCAGGCATGTTGGGCCCATAGAACCTAAAAATTGCAGAACTGTGCAAGTGTAGCCCGCTCCTGATCTGCGAATGCACAAAAGCTCTGAGGTCTTTTGGGAATTGATTTTCCAATCTCTGCTGTCAACAAGGTAAGTATAGCTTTCGTAACAGCTGTAGTAATTCTAATATAGTGATATTGCTAGAAATTAGAAAGCTGACTATTTAATACTGTGTGGTTTATAGCAAACAAGACTCATTAATTTAATAAAAGCAAAGAAAAAAAATCTGAAGAGTCATATTTTACTTGAAATGATAACTCTCTATCCACAGATAATACCAGATCTGCTGAGTATTTCCTTAGCTTCTTCCTCGAACAGAGGCCCGAGCAATCCCCATCCACCACTACTCTCCTCCGTCTGGCTGAACTTGTTCTCACGCTGAACAATTTCTCCTTCAACTCCTCTCACTTCCTCCAAATAAAAGGTGTGGCTATGGGTACCCGCATGGGCCCCAGCTGTGCCTGTCTCTTTATGGGGTATGTGGAACATTCCTTGTTGCAGTCCTACTCCGGCCCCCTTCCACAACTCTTTCTCCGGTACATCGATGATTACTTTGGTGCCGCTTCATGCTCTCGTCGGGACTTGGAAAAATTTATTAATTTTGCTTCCAATCTCCACCCCTCCATCATTTTCACGTGGTCCATCTCTGACACTTCCCTTCCTTGACCTCTCTGTCTCAATCTCTGGTGATAGACTGTCCACCAATATCCATTACAAGCCCACCGACTCCCACAGCTATCTCGACTACAGCTCCTCACACTCCGCTTTCTGTAAGGACTCCATCCCATTCTCTCAGTTCCTTCGCCTCCGTCGCATCTGTTCCGATGATGCTACATTCAAAAACAGTTCCTCTGACATGTCCTCCTTCTTCCTTAACCGAGGTTTTCCACCCACGGTCGTTGACAGGGCCCTCAACCGTGTCCGGCCTATCTCCCGCGCATCCGCCCTCACGCCTTCTCCTCCCTCCCAGAAACATGATAGGGTCCCCCTTGTCCTCACTTATCACCCCACCAGCCTCCGCATTCAAAGGATCATCCTCCGCCATTTCCGCCAACTCCAGCATGATGCCACCACCAAACACATCTTCCCTTCACCCCCCTTATCGGCATTCCGTAGGGATCACTCCCTCCGGGACACCCTGGTCCACTCCTCCATCACCCCCTACTCCTCAACCCCCTCCTATGGCACCACCCCATGCCCACGCAAAAGATGCAACACCTGCCCCTTCACTTCCTCTCTCCTCACCGTCCAAGGACCCAAACACTCCTTTCAAGTGAAGCAGCATTTCACTTGCATTTCCCCCAACTTAGTCTACTGCATTCGTTGCTCCCAATGTGGTCTCCTCTACATTGGAGAGACCAAACGTAAACTGGGCGACCGCTTTGCAGAACACCTGCGGTCTGTCCGCAAGAATGACCCAAACCTCCCTGTCGCTTGCCATTTTAACACTCCACCCTGTTCTCTTGCCCACATGTCTGTCCTTGGCTTGCTGCATTGTTCCAGTGAAGCCCAACGCAAACTTGAGGAACAACACCTCATCTTCCGACTAGGGACTTTACAGCCTTCCGGACTGAATATTGAATTCAACAACTTTAGGTCGTGAGCTCCCTCCCCCATCCCCACCCCCTTTCTGTTTCCTCCTTCCTTTTTTTTCCAATAAATTATGAAGATTTTCCTTTTCCCACCTATTTACATTATAAAAAAAAACCCCACTAGAGCTATACCTTGAGTGCCCTACCATCCATTCTTAATTAGCACATTCGTTTAGATAATATCACCAACTTTAACTTTAACACCTATGTGTTCTATTGTACTATTGTCGTTGACATCTTTTGATGATCTGCTTCTATCACTGCTTGTTTGTCCCTACAACCACACCCCCCCCCTCCACCTCTCTGTCTCTCTATCTCTCCGCCCCCCCACACACACACCTACAACCAGCTTACATTTCAACTCTTTCTTGGACTCGAACTCAAGTTCTGTCGAAGGGTCATGAGGACTCGAAACGTCAACTCTTTTCTTCTCCGCCGATGCTGCCAGACCTGCTGAGTTTTTCCAGGTAATTCTGTTTTTGTTGAATATTTCCAGTTGTTGTTCCTATTTAAGAATTATTCATAATTTTGTGCAGAGGTATTGATAAAGAGAAAGTGAATTTATGATGCTTCTGGCTAACCTTGATGATATATCATAATGGAAGTAATAACAATTTGTCAAACTAGTTGGCCCTACTGCAAGTATCAGCAAGATGAATGGAGCATCTCTTGGAATTCCTCCACACCTCTTCTTTCTGCGAACGCATCAGCTCAGAGAATCCCTATATTGAGCAATTTTCTTGGACCAGTAAAAGAAGGTCAGGGCCAAAAAAATAAAAACAATGTCTACTGTGATATTTTTGCAGGATAAAAACATGGTATATACCATGGAGGCCAGTACCCAAGTGAAAACTGGTTCAATCTGGTTTGGTTTATATACATACATACACAGATGGCCACAAGAGGGTGCCATTACATTCCTGACTCCTTAATGAAAAAAATACACGAGTTTGAGTTCCATACAACTATACACATTTCTTGTTTTTCATTTTTTTACAAATCAAACTTAATGACTGGTTTCCTATTCCTAAGGGGATACCTACCCCCTTTCTTGACCCAGACTTTCAGAGCCTGGGGAAGGACCTTGACCCATCTTGGCCTGAGTTTGAGGAGAAGTTTTCTCCAACAAAGACCGAGTTTGCCCTTGACCTTCTATTGAATTTATCAGACATATCTATTTGATTCTGACTGGGATCTGAACTGGTTTCTGGCACAACTGGTGTGGGAGTAACCATTGGTACTCTGTGTATCCCAACCATCCAATTCATTAGATTATTTTGATTCTTCCCAACTTCTTCCTCCTTCGTGAACCTCTGAAGGTAAAACAGGATCTTTATTTACAAACCTTACCTTTCCACTACCAAACATCTTGACCAAATATGTGTGAGGACCGCATATTTTCACAACTTTTCCTGGTAGCCACTTCAATCATTTATGATGATGATCTTTCACCTTAACCTTCTGATTTAACTTTAGACTTCTTTCTCTTGCTCTTCCCCTATCATGACTCTCTCTCTGCCTGGGTTGTTTCTCTTCTACTGACTGCTAAATGTGGTTTAAGCAATGAAAACATGTTTTAGGCTGTGTCCTAAGAAATAATTCAGTTGGTGTTCTGCTGATAGCAGTGTGTAATATATTACAATAAATAAACACAAAATTTGCCAGGTTGTGATTCAATGACAACTGATGTTTCTTCCAATTTCTATCTAGCATTTGCTTAACAAGTGTATATGTAACAATTTGTACTCCATTTGAAGCAGGATGACATGGTGGAACTTTAATGTGTTTTATACCAATCATTCTCATGAATTGTGCAAGCTCTTTTGAAAAAAACTGAGGTCCTTTGTTGGACACAATTTCCTCTGGGAACCCATAAACAGCAAGCAAACTACACAAAATATCTAGAGTTCTGCTAGTTGTTGTTTGATTCATTGGAAACCCCTCAACCCACTTTGAATAGCTATCGATCATAATGAATAGCTTTTGCTCTTTGCACAATTTATGTGCAGCCTTGGCCACACTCTAGCTGGCCATGTTCACAATTGCAAAGGTATTACTGGCGGTATCTCTTCTACTACTTGACACACTCTACAGTGTTTCACTGTGGCTTCCACGTCCTTATCTAACCCTGGCCAATAAAAATAGCTCCTTTCTAGAGTCTTTGTCAAACTCATCCTTAAGTGTTGATCATGGAAATCACATAGCAACTACGATCTTTGTCTTTCAGGAATTACAACTGTGGCTCCCCACATAACACAGTCTTTCTCAAATGACAACTTATTCTTACGCATAAAAAATGGCCTGAATTCTAAATTCAGTATTTGTGTTGGCCAACCATTGGTCAGATAGTCATACATCCTTGCCAGTAGGGGTCCCTACAAGTTGTTCTACCAATGTCATCTGCAATGACTGGCAACTCATCTACATATGAAAAGAAAAATACATCCTCCCAGTTGGACTATACATTTGATGGGAATGGTAAACTAGACATCACATCGGCCTTAGAATGATTATCCAATCATCTGTACTTAATGTTGTAATGATAAACAGACAAAACCAAAGCCCATCTCTGCATTCAGGCTGGAGCCAAAATGGATATCAGAGACCTTGGTTTCAAAATAGCTCAGTGGCTTATGATCAGTATCAATCATGAAACCACAATGAGACAAGTATTTATGAAATCTTCTTGCTACAAAAAATCAAAGGCAATGCTTCACATTCTTTTTGAGCATGATTTCACTCATTGACTGAGGGTGCATGAGGCAAATGCAATCAGGGTCTCCTCACCATTATTCAACAGACGAGAGATCACAGCACCTTTGCCCAATGGAGAGATATTACATGCCAGCTTAATTTTTTTGGACATGTTGTAATGTATAAGCATTGTACCATCTACCAGTTGACTTTTATACAACTTGAATGTTATGTCCTACTCCTTTGTCCAAATCCATGCAACACCCTTCCTCGAATTGACTTAATGGATGCGCGAAGGTTGCCAAATTTAGTATGAATTGAGGATGTGCCGCATTTCTTATTGCTTGAACCTTACTCTTGGTAGGATGTAACTCATATTTGTCTCACCAGTGACCCAAACACACTACGGCGTTTCAAAGCATTTCACATCTGTGTCCCTTCACCCAAACTCCAAGCTTTTGCAAACATTAAATCAAACGTTCAGTCATCATGGGTTGCTTGTTTGGAGCTGAAATAATTGTGTCATCCAAATAGCATACTACTCCCTGCATTCCTTCAAAACCTGGATCACGACCCTTTGGAAAATTCCAGGGGCTCAAGAATCACTAAATGGCAACCTATGAAACTGAAATAGAGCCATGTGTGTATTAATAGTCAAATATGACTTAGACTTGGCACCTAATTCAAGTTGCATTTGTCAGATCTAATTTGTCCTGACAACAGTGTGAATAGATCCTCCATGATTGCTAAAGTATCAGGTGGATTACATTTGAATACCTAATTTACGGTTACCTTATCATCATCACATCTTATAACTCTTTCGAGTACAAACCCGTTTCCATCTGTTTCAGATGAAGTTACATTGTTTCAAAGTACTACCATCTGACTTGGGCTCCTGTTAATGATAGTACCAAATTACCCTGTTCTACCGTAGAGATAACGTTCTCAGTCTCAAGTGTTTTCAGCTCTTGCTCTGCTTTATCCCTTAGAGCATAGGGTACTGGATGATGCCTGCAATAAACTTGCATTCCCCTGAACCCATACAGTAGCTTTGGATCCTTGAATTGGTTTTATGGTTCTACCAAACACCTGAGTTTACCTGTTAATCATGTCATCTTGTGATGTGAATTTCACTTTGACACAAAAAAACCTGTTCCAATTTAAATTAAGTGCTGCTAATCAATTTCTTCCTAACAAGGCTAGTTCTTCACCCTTCACAATGATGGCCAATCTTACACATTGCTCGTTGTATGTGTCCGGAACTGACACACTTCCAACTATGGGAATTTTCTCTCCTCCGTAACTGCATAATTTTATTAGCAATTCCTCCAGCTGATGTTAACTTGAGCTTTCATGATACAACAGTTCAGGAATCACGCTAACTGATGTACCCATGACGAACTCCACGTTTCAACCAATGATGCCCTGAAAATTTCCACTAGACATTCTTGTGATTTGGATAGTCTGGATCTGAACCAACGCCTCATCAATAAGGTGCTGTTCAGTGCTGTATGTGGTGACTGTTGTTTCCTTGAGCCAGTGTTTTCTCCATTTACCTTCTTCTGACATACCTTGGCAAGATGGCCTTTCTTGCAGCTTTAGCACTCTACCTTCAGAAATAGATAATTCTTTGCCCAATGTTGACCCAAGCACTGGTTACAGGACTTTGTAACTCTTTCGAGTACAAACACGTTTCCATCTGTTCCTATTCAGATGAAATTACATTGTTTCATAATTTGCCATGGTGAGATTTGAACTCTTGATCTTGGGGTTACAAGCCCAGTACCATAACCACTTGGCTATCATACCAGACTCAGGACTTTGTAACTCTTTCGAGTACAAACACATTTCCATCTGTTCCTATTCAGATGAAGTTACATTGTTTCATAGTTTGCCATTGTGAGATTTGAACTCTTGATAATCTTTTAAATGAAAACCATATCAACAAAATTGGGATAAATCAGGCACAGCCCCTAATTCAGGTCAGCTGTAAAACCAAGAACAAAGTTTAAATCAAAATGTGATTAAAGGGGTCAACAAAACACCCCAGTCCCCGCGGTGCCCACCGAGCACAGAAGGCCTTGAGAGTGCCAGCAGACACCGCGTGCTCCTTCTCCAGGGACATCCGGCAGCGAACGTAGCCACGGAAGAGGGATAAACAATCGGGCGGGACTCCCCCGTCGATCGCCCGCTGCCTGGACCTGTTAATTGCCAACTTGGCCAGGCCAAGGAGCAGGTTCACGAGGAGGTCCTCCTCCTTCCCGACCCCCTTCCGCACCGGGTGCCCATAGATCAGGAGCGTGGGGCTGAAGTGCAAACAAAACATCAATAAAAGGTTTTTCAAATAACTAAAAAGGGAGTGCAGCCTACAACACCCTATGTATACATGGTCCACGGACTCCACAAGACCGCAAAAAGGGCATGTGTCCTGAGAGTCCGTGAACCTATGCATCCTCTTATTATAAGGGACTGCTGCATGCAACACCCTCCAACCCAGGTCCCCGATAGAAAGGGGGAGGACACCTCCATAGAGGGCCTCCCATCGGGGGCCTCCGCCGCCGGACGGCAACAAGGCACGCCAGGGCGTGTCTGGGCGGCGGACAAGGGTGAGAAAATGGAAGGTGTGCAGCAGCAGTCCATACAAAAAGCCCCTCTTTGCCGTGCCAAAAGGCACAGAGGGCATGTCCCCGAGGAGGCTCATATTGCGGGGCACCAGCACCCGAGGGAGGGTTCGGGGCTTGGGGCCAATGTGGAATTCCGTCCGAACAGGGGAACGCTCAGACGGAAGACCACCACGCACCTGGGCCACCTCAAGACCCAAAATAACGTCGGGTCCGAGCACGACCGTTCTCAGGTCTTGGATGGCATCGGCTGCGACCTGGACACTCACAGACGCGCGTCGCGCCAACTCCTGCGGGAGCATCCAGCCCAGTCCTCCGCCACCCAGCACGTCCCCGATCCTGGTCACCCCTGCGGCCACAGCCCTCCTCTCCGCCAACCACTGAAAAGGACGGAGGGGCGGATTCCTGAGCAGCAGCTCTCTGACGATAGCCGCTACTCCTGACGGGGGAGAGCTGCGTCGCGAGGCGACCACTTTCCAGACTTTGATCAGGTCCTGGTAAAAGACAGGCAACGCCTGCAAGGAGCCACCGAGGCCCAGCTGTTCTATAAACAGGAGCTGCACGTCATAATTCAGGCCGTGCACCTGACGGAAGAAATACGTCATCAGGGCACACCATCTAGGAGGAGGCTCGACGTAGAGGTATCGCTGCAGGGTCTGAAGGCGGAAAGTCGCCACCTGTGTGCGTAGGCACACTAGCGCCTGACCACCCTCCCTAAGCGGGAGACTCAGAACCTCGGCAGCGACCCAGTGCAATCTTTTGTCCCAGAAGAAGTCGACTAACAATCTCTGGATTCTTGTGACAAAGTCCGGGGGAGGGGTCAAAGTGACCAGCCGATACCACATGGCGGCGATCAGCTGGTTTATGACCAGAACTCGACCTCGGTAAGATAGCACTCGGAGCAGTCCTGTCCAGCGCCGCAGGCGAGCGGTGACTTTTGTCTCCAGTTCCTGCCAGTTTGCCGGCCAGGATTCCTCAGCGGGGCAGAGATGGACCCCCAGGTAGAGGAGGCTGGTCCTGCTCCAGGTGAAAGGCCTGAGCTCCTCGGGTAGGGGATCCATCTGCCACTGACCGACCAGGAGTCCAGAACATTTACCCCAGTTGATCCTGGCAGAAGAAGCGGCAGAGTAGACCTCCTGGCACTCGCGCATCCTCCGCAGGTCAGCCGGGTCACTAAACATAAGGAGCACGTCATCGGCGTAAGCCGAAAGGACCACCCCGATGCCCGGCCCGCGCAGAACCAATCCCGACAACCTCCTCCGCAAGAGGCGCAGGAAAGGCTCCACGCAAATAGAATACAACTGGCCAGACAGGGGGCAGCCCTGACGTACCCCTCTCCCAAAGCGAAGGGGCGCCGTCAGGGACCCGTTAACCTTCACTAGACACTCCGCGGCGGTGTACAGAAGTCGGATCCGGGCGACAAAATGCGTCCCGAACCCGAAAGCTCGCAGGGTTCCGAGTAAGTATTCGTGATCCACCCTGTCGAACACTTTCTCCTGATCGAGAGACAGGAAGGCGCTCGACAGACCAGCCCTCTGGGAATGGTGGATGATGTCCCGGACCAGATGGATGTTATCATAAATGGTTCGGTCCGGGACGGTGTAGGACTGGTCAGGGTGGATCATGTGGTCCAGCACGGTGCCGAGCCGAGAAGACATGGCTCGGGCGAAGATTTTGTAGTCCGTGCTGAGGAGAGAGACCGGGCGCCAGTTTTTAAGAAGGCGGAGATCCCCCTTCGGCAGCAGGGCAATCACGGCCCTGCGCCACGAAAGGGGCATCTCCCCGGTAGCAATGCTCTCCCCCAGGACCCCCGCGAAGTCGCTCCCCAAGACGTCCCAGAACGCCCTGAAGAACTCCACGGTCAGCCCGTCTAGTCCCGGGGTTTTGCCCCTAGAAAGACCGTCGAGTGCGCCGGTCAGCTCCCCCAGACTTATAGGGGAGTCGAGCTTTCCGGCGCACTCCGGGCCGACCTGTGGCAGGTCATCCCACAAAACTCTGCAAGCTTCCTCACTGGATGGATCCGGAGAGAACAGGGCAGTGTAGTAATCTCGGGCAATGGCCCTGATGCCCTCCGGATCCGAGACAAGGGATCCGTCATCGGCCAGCAGCGTAAAGAGCTGCTTACGGACCCCATGCCTTTTTTCCAGTGAGTAGAAGAAGGGAGAGCCACGGTCCATCTCCTTAAGGAAACAGATCCGCGACCTCACGAACGCGCCCCGAGACCCGACCAGTTGCAGGTCCCGCAGCGCGCCCTTCTTCTCATCGTACACCGACCGCAGGGCCGGGTCCGCGTCGGGCTGACGGAGACGTGCCTCCAGGTCGAGCACCTCCTTCTCCAACTCCTCGACCCTGGATTTGCGTCTCTTTGTCGACCCCTTCGCGTACTCTTGACAGAAAACTCGGACGTGAGTCTTGCCCACGTCCCACCATAGCCTCAAGGAGGGGAAGCCTCCCCGCTTCCTTCTCCAGCCGGCCCAGAAGCGACGGAACGAGTCCAGGAACCGCTGGTCTTCCAACAACAGGTTATTAAAATGCCAGTACGCGGACCCCGTCCGAGCGCAGAACGAAGTGAGCTCCGCCCACACCAGACGGTGGTCTGTGCACGGAACCTGCTGTATAGAAGCAGCCGGAACGCAGGACACGTACGCCTTCGAAATGTAAAGGCGGTCGAGTCTGGATGCTCCGACTCCAGGTGACACAAAGGTGAACACGCTGGAGTCAGGATGGAGACGTCCACTAAGTCGAAGGACCTGACCAGGTCCTGCAACTTACTCACACCTCGCGTGCAGTGCGGGGTACCGTGACGGACCCGGACCCCGAGGGTGCAATTGAAATCCCCCCCGAGGACGATGCACTCGCCAGCGTCGATGGAGCCGAGATGAGTGGACACTTCTTCAAAGAAGCTCGCTTGCTGCTGCGTGCCCAGGGGAGCGTACACATTCACAAAGTGAAGCACCGCCCCCCCCCAGACGCACAGTCAGGTGCAGCAACCGGCCTGGCACCGGCTCCTTGACCCCCAAGATCTCCGGCTGAAAATGCGGGGCCAACAAGATAGCCACCCCGCCAGAATTGGAGGCTAGGTGACTCATGTAGACCCCCCCTCACCACTCCAGGAGCCACGTGGCTTCGTCTCCCGGAACGGTATGGGTTTCTTGCAGGAAGCACAACGCATACTTCCCGTCCCTGAGGACCGAGAAGTTCTGGAACCTGCGCTGTGCGGCCCTGCTGCCGCGGATGTTGAGGCTGGCTATAGTCGTCTTCATTGTCAAAGGTACATCAAACCTTCACCTTAAGTCATTAAAAAGAAGAAGAGTACTTTTTAGTCCTTCCTCTCCTTCAGGAGCCCAGCGAGAAACGTTTGGACCCTCCGCCACGTGTTCCTATCCAACTCAGGAGACTTGAGAGCCTCGCGAGTGGACCAGAACACCAGCGGAAAAGAATGCCACCGGTCCAAGGCCAAGTGAACCCTGTCTCGGCGACCGCGATGACTCGCCAAAAAGTCCCGGAGTTCCCTTGGGGGGATGAGGGGGGAGTCAGTGGCGGGCACCAGGGGATCCACCGCCTCGCTTGAGAGCGACTCAGCGTAATCTCCAGCGCTCGCCACGGACACCCCGTCCTCCTCCAAGTCGTCGCCTCCAGCTTCCGACCCCTCCCCCGCATTGAGTACGGGGGCTGATTCGGAGCTGCCAGCTGGCCCCACCTGTACCTCGATCCCACCCCCAGGATCAAGGCCAGAGGGGTCCTCTCTGGTCTCCTCTAAACGTTTTGGGTCAGAGGGCAGCGGCAGTTCTGATGCCCGCTCTCCTCCCGGCACCGGGTCGTCCGGGGAGCTCAGGACAAGCTCCTGACCCAAAACTAGGACGCCCGGTGCTAAGGTTTGGGAGGGAGCGGGAAGGCCTTCCTTTTCGCCGCCACCCAATGACCCGTTGACATTTTTTAAATTTTGAAAGCTCCAATCCCCCGACGAGCCAGAAGGTACCTCGGGGGTATCGAGGGTTCCTGAGTCGTGCACCACCTCAAGGAAGGTGCCTTCAGTGACCCCCGAGGGGCCCTGTTCAGGGGACTGCAGCAGGTTGATGGGGGTAACAGTGGTGGGAGTCGGTGCAGGGGTTTTGAGTTCCCCCAGAGGACAGGGCGAGATTTTACTTGGTGGAAACGCCACCACCTCTTCATCGGGGGAAGGGACACACCCAACTTCTTCAGTTTGGGCATCACCCACCTCCTCCTCCGAAGCGTGACGTCTCTTCCGGGTCAGGCTGGGGGCTAGGGAGACCTCCATTTCCGAGGCCCCCTCCTCCTTGTCCAGCCCTCCCGGACACTCCACCCTCTGGGTTTTGGGTGTTAGATTCCCCGGCTCGGGGTCCCGCGTCTTTTCCCCGCCGGCCCCGGGACCACGCGCAGGGACGACGCCGGGCCCAGCACTCGGCGCCTTAGCACCCACGGGCCCGGGAGCACACGCGGACACGACGCCGGGGCCGGATGATGTCTTTTCCCCCGAGCCGGTGCTTGCAGGTGTTTGGGGGTTTTGGGGCGTTTCAGGGGCCGCCTCCAGGTTGCGGGTCTTCCTCCGCGCCTTCTTACGGCGCGGGGGCTCTCCCCCCACCTCACCGGCAGCCGAGATGGCAGTGGCCGCCGGCGTCGCTTCCCCTTGCGGGGAGGGAGATGGAGTGGTGGCGGGGGGAGGAGGGGCGGTGCCAGCCGTGGCCGCTTGGGTGGGGCTCGTGGCCTTGGAGGCGGGGCAGTTCTTCCTCACGTGCCCCGCCTCCTTACAAGCATGGCACCGCACGCCCTCCACGGTCCAGAAGACCCGATAGGCGGTCCCCTCAAAATTGATAATGAAGGCCCCCTCCAGGCACTCCTCCTGGGCCAAGCAGACAAATACCTGGCGCCGGAAGGAGTACACATGGCGGAGGGCCGAGTCTTTGAGGCCGAGCGGGATTGGTGCAACCCCCGACCTGACCTCCCCCAATTTATTAAGGTGGGGGAGGAGGAGCTCACTGGATAGAATAGGCGGGACGTTCGAAATAATAATTCTCTGGGCGGTGGCCTCAAGGGGGTCCACCGCCAGAAAAGTCCCGCCCACAGTGAGTCCTTTTTGCAGGGCGAGGTGCACCGTCCGCTCGGACCTCAAGAAGAATATGGCCTTCCCATACATTTTAGAGGCCGCGACAATGGCTGAGGGGCCGACGACCCCAGCCATAGCCTTTACGCAGGCCTCTATTGTCATTTCAGGGTGAGCATAGCTCTTTACCCCAAGGGCCCTGGTGAGGAGGTGAAATGGTGACAGGGCAGCGGGAGCAGCTGGAGCCGCAGAAGCAACCACCCCCGCATAGGTTTTCTTTTTTTGAGGCCCTGCCACCGGTGACAAAACCGCCTCCATATTAGCCCTCGAGGGCCCGGCCACAGGCGATGGTGAATTGGCCTTAGGGCCAGAGCCACGCCTACCCTGGGAAGGATTGGCCATTTTGTTTGAGGAAAGGGGGTGGGGGAGAGAGGTAGAAACAACCTCCCCTCTTTTAGGCAGGAGAGGAGAGGAGGGAGAGGAGTAAAAGACAGGGAGGCACAGGAGGGAAAGAGGTAAATGTCCAGGTGGGTGTCCTCGATGGTGGATGGACGGTGGGTGGGGGCCTGATGTTCTTCAGGCAGGGGGAGGCGATGTCTTCACCAGCTATTGCTGGCCTTACTGGGAAAAGGGCTGGGTTGGGGGGAGGGGTGGCAGAAAGATGGTTTCAGCACACACACACACCCTCCCTTCCTTCCCCAACTCCTCTGGCAGTCTTCTTGCCTCCCCCTACAAAACACAGTCCTTAATTGCCCCCACCTTAAACAAAAATACACAGTTCAGACACCCACCTAGGATGTTGTTTTTCAACTCAGTCCTGGCCTCCTGGCCTTCCTGTCCTGTAGCAACAGCAGCAACTGTTCTCTTCTCTCCCTCTCTCTCCTTTGGCACCACAGGGGCAAGGCAGCAGCAGCAGCAGCACTGGAGGAGCAGCAGCAGAAGCAGCAGCAGCACACAGCAGAAGCAACAACCCCAAAGGCAGCAGCAGAAACAGTTGAAACACTGAGGAGCAGCAACACCAACACCACACACCTTCTCTCCTCAGTATCAGGGAACCAACTGAATCCACAATTACCTTCACGAGATCGTTAAGAAGATGAACTCTTGATACTCTTTTGAGTAAACCTGTTTCTATCTGTTTCAGATGAAGTTACATTGTTTCATAGTTTGCCATTGTGAGATTTGAACTCTTGATCTTTGGGTTGGGCTATTCAGGCCAAGCAAAGGAGTAACTCTTGAGTACAAACATGTTTCCATCTGTTTTTTCAGATGAAGTTACATGGCTTGCCATTGTGAGATTTGAACTCTTGATACTCTTTTGAGTAAACCTGTTTCCATCTGTTTCAGATGAAGTTACATTGTTTCATAGTTTGCCATTGTGAGATTTGAACTCTTGATACTTTTTTTTTGAGTAAACCTGTTTCCATCTGTTTCAGATGAAGTTACATTGTTTCATAGTTTGCCATTGTGAGATTTGAACTCTTGATCTTGGGGTTACAAGCCCAGTACCATAACCACTTGGCTATCATACTAGACTCAGGACTTTGTAGTAACACTTATGCTACGAACCGCTGTCATTAGGTCCTTCTGCTTACTCAGCTGCTGCTTATTTACTTCAGCAGATGACTGGCAGTTGTTAACTCTAACTTCTCTTGAGTCACATTCCACCATGTCCATGGACAATGCTGTTTGATAAGTTATGTCAAAATTTAACTTTGACAATGTCATCAACTATTGCAAATGCATTCACTTTTTAAACTTTATATAAATTTGTCCTCCAGAAATTCGCCAAAATTTTTATGGTCTCCAAGGTCCTCGCTTGACAACTAATTCCTTGTTTCAAATTGATAGCTTTCTGCAATTTTTTGTTCTTTCATGGGATGTGGGTTTTACTGGCAAAGCCAGTATTTGTTGCCTGTTCTTAATTGCCCTTGCAAGGCCATTTCAGAGGGCAGTTAAATGTCAACCACATTGCTGTGGGTCTGAAGTTACAGGTAAGGATGGCAGATTTCCTTCCCCAAAGGACATTAGTGAACCAGGTGGGTTTATACAACAGAGACTAGCTTTATATTCCAGAGTTATTACTTGAATTTAAATTCCACCAGCTGCCGTTGTGGGATTTGAACCCATGTCCCCAGAACATTAGCTTGGACCCCTCATTTACTAATCTAGTGACATTCTCACTATTCTACCACCTTTCCTTAAATCTGCAACAGCTTGCGATTGTAGTGCTGCTCAAACTTACACAAAATATCTGACAGCGTCATGTCTTTTGGCTTAGCAGAGGCAAGCAAATTCTTGAGTATTTCATGCATTTCTGGGCCCACTTCAGTTAAAAAATATTATCCTTTTCATTTTCCCCACTGCCCATAACAGTTGGATTATCAGGATCTTTGAGTGGATTATTAGAATTGAAAAGAAATCTCTTAGCCGTTCACCAAAATATTCTTGGTCACTGCTATACACTCCCAGTTACCCAAAAATACCTGTTGATTCAGCCATCTTTGAAGGTCAGTCTGCCCACTTGTACTAACAGCCTTTTCTCTAAGAATGGATTTTAAGCCTATTTCTCACCAAAACAAAACTCAAGTTCCTCTGCTGGTTTGCTGCAAGCTTCTCCAAACCAAATTTGTTCACCAAGGGCATCTGCAATCCTACTTTGGTTGCCTGACTGTGATGTCTTTGTAGGACAAAAACTGTGTGTAGCATGGAATCCAGTACCTAAGGGAAAACTGGTTTAATCTGGTTTGTTTATTATACATATGTACACAAATGCCCACAAGAGGGTGCTATTACAACAACTAGCATAAAGTCTCTTGAAAATCTAAATGTAAGCAATAAATAACAAAGAAAATAAAAATACAAATAGCTGTTAAAATACCTGGAATGCACAGTTATAAAATCTACTGGACTTTTGAAAACTCTCCTTTCTGCAGGCCCACTAGAAATTCTTTCCTGCCAGATTTCTATAGACATGCTGCATG
This sequence comes from Carcharodon carcharias, assembly GCF_017639515.1. NCBI lineage: Eukaryota > Metazoa > Chordata > Chondrichthyes > Lamniformes > Lamnidae > Carcharodon > Carcharodon carcharias. The sequence continues at coordinate 54,171,365 of NC_054487.1, forward strand.
GTAAGGTGACAGGGCCGTGATGTAGCATCCTTCCATGCTCCCTCTTATATAGATTAATGACACTCCTGCTTGCTTTAGAAAATAACTCTTGGTTTTTAAAACCTCCCCCTTGGCAAACAGGTGGAATGTTAAATCCCTTTCCATTGCAACCACCTCAAATGGACAGTAAAGAAACCAAAATTAGTCATCCTAATTCAAGATCAAATTAGTGAACATCTAGAGATGAAAAGAAAGCTGCAAAGATATGTTAAATATAATTTGTGTTTGACAAGTTAGAGGAATTCTGAGGAAGCACACGATATGCAGTCCTACATCTACAAACCTATGTGTAAAGAACAGGAATCATGGTCGATGCCTTTCCAGACTGTTCATGTTCATTCTCCTTGAATCTAGTCAAAGGTACATGAGTGTATCTTTTTTATGCCATTTTAAAAACAAGATTTAATTGTTTAATTCTTGCTGCATTTGACTTGGGGTGTTTTATGACTCTTGGGTCATTGAACTGATTGCTTTACAATGATAGGGGGCCTGACATCCTGGTCAAAATTGCATTACACCATTAGCAACCTTTGGTTCTTGTGTTTCCTCTTTCTGAAGTTACAGCTTTTTGCCCTGGCATTTCATTGTCACCAAAAGACAAGGAGCTGGACTTTACTGATAGAATAACTGTGTGTGAAAACTACACATATTGATATTAATATGTTAAATCAGCCAGCAAGTTGTGGTGAAGAGAATCTCTTGAATTGCTAATTGCCAGAATTTGCTGGACACTTTGATCCACTCCACCATTGGTTTTGTGAAAACAGCCTCTCACCCTTAACCTCCCTCCGAGTTTCATGAAGTTGCATTATTTGTACATTAATTGTCTCTCAAACTCACCAACAGAAAGTTAAGTTTTATTAGTAGTTTAAGCATCTTTTTAACAATGTGATTATTACTGACCTTCAATCAACTGCTCTGCCCTAGAAAATGAACAATTAGAACAATTAGAAGTGTGGAGTCTCATTTCTTCAGCAGTGAATTATTGTTGAACATTTTAAACATGTCAAATTTTAAATGTTTTTCTTGCATGCCTTCTCTTTAAATTCAATCTGTATTTTCCACTCTTTATTTCTCCTTCTGTACCTGATTTGACATTAGATTCATCCACACTAATTCATCCTCTTTCTCAGTCCTTTGTAATTTCTCAATCCTTTCAGTTAAGGAGATACATTCTTTGTTTCCTTGTTCACGAAGGTCAGCGAACCTCATAAGATTCTTTTATTAGTGGTGTCGTGCCGTCTATGAGGGGGCATTTGTGGTCTTGATTCAGCCTGATGATACTAAGGTGCTAAATGTCACCACCTACTGATCAAATTAAAATTGTCCTTCCTGTTTTCTGTTTCCTCCTCAATGCATATTTAACCACTGCTCCTCTTCTACCTCACTTACTTTCTGTTCTTACAAAGTGATCATCTTCTGTAATAAAGATTCCACAAAATCTTATTTTTCTTGTGTGTAATGTAGTGCTTCCAATTATTGCTCAAATTCATTAATTTACGTTTAAGCCCACTAGTATTTGTGGTTGCCCTGAACACTTGTAGCTTCAAGGAACTCCAATATCATTAAGTATCACTCTCTTCCTGCTCATGCCAGTTATTCTTTAAGTTCAAGAAACACTCTGCTAACTTAGTTCATTGTATATTGTTTTAGTCTTTGCAACATGCTTGAGCTCCATTTGGCTTCCCCCAATTTAGTCAGCCACAACTATATCATGAACAGTTAATACTCAGCAGCTAGGAACTCAGTATCAGTTTCAGCGTTTACTGATTTAAAACAGGTGCTGTTTCTGCTAATCCCTTTGGCAGACCTATAAACTTATGAACTGAGATAGTTTAACATACTCACACGTTGAATTCCTGCTCAGGCCAAATACTCTCTTTAGGTCAGTTAGTCCTCTCTCCAGTTGCTCTCTCATCTTTCTCATGTGTGAACTGAATTTTCAGGGGAGACTTCCTGAAGCAGTGTGGGGTGAGCAAGTGTAGAACCTTCTTTTTCCCCATCAATGCAATTCAGACATCTCACAAATTCTGGGATGAGTAGCATTTCCACACTGGTGTTTGCACATGCAGTTTAGAATATAAGGGGGGGTGGAGGGGTTAATTTGCCAATGGGACCCAGGCAACCTGACAATTTAAGAAGTGATTTTGTTACCCTGTTCAGAGACTCCAAAAATGGCCTGCCCGACCACTATCTTGAGCTGAATCCTACAGTTCAGAAATTTGGTACTCAGTTTAACCCAAGCTGAGCTTTTGACCCTACAGCATGAAGACCTCCTACATTCACCTTTGTAACTGCAACCTCATCTCTCCCATCTTTAGCTTAACTACTACTGAAATTGTCAACCATGTGTTACAGACAGGAGGGGTTTTTATTTAAATAGCCCTGATTTCTCCTCTCACCAGCTGTCTGTAAATTGCAAGATGTTTTTGATTTTTGATTTCCCCTTTATAAATGGTGGTATATTTTGTCCGACTCTTCAGTTTTGCAGTGATCCAATTCCCTATTAATAACCCCACAGAAAACTTGAGATAGGGTAAAATTTATTTTAAATACACACAAAATGCAGGAACAGGGGGCATCTCTCTGTAACCCCAGTACATTCACACAATAAAAGAGGGATAAGGGAAAGAAAGAGGTACAAGGCAAAGACCACAGACAATATGAGAATTATTGTTCCACTTGAGTCCAGAGTCCAGAATCAAAAATCCAATGGTGTACTCCTTCAGAGAGGTTAGCAGGCTGAAGCTGATGCAGGGCAATCTACTTTTCCAATAGCGCTGACTTCCACGATGGGAGAAGCACGTAGAGATGAATTAGTCTTGTAGTGGGCAATGGTACAGACGTTCCAGTAGAAACCGTGTAGATGAGGGCCAGACAATTTAAACCTGGACAAAGCTCTGGTTCCACTGATATTTGGTTGATGGAAGAAGACAGCGTGCCTCTTTTAACTCTTCACAAGGCAATATTAGATGTTCTAGCAGATGTTTGGGGGTTTGGGGGAGTCCATGTGACATAAGTCCCACTTCTACCCCTTGGTTTGGACAAAGGGTGTATATTCCTGGTCTGGATTCTTGAGGTGGTTAATGTTTTGTCCATTCATAAGTTTGAGGTTTCAGAGTCCCTTTGTTATCGCAGACGTAACATCTCCGTTGGCTGGAGCTCTGCCTTAGAAATGTAAAGGGTCTTTTGTGCATTTCCTTCGAATTTGATTTCTGCAGTTATAGGGGGCATTAGCAGCTCATTAAAGATAACAAGGTCTTTGCTGTTTTCTGGAGGCTAGAAATTCAATTTGTGTGAGTTGTAGCTAGTCAGGCTTCAGTCAGCCTAAAGCCTTTGTCCATTTTAAAAATAATAATTTTATAAAGTAGCCAGGGTGACATAGACATATATTTTCCTTCATGTCTTCTGGGCATGTACATTTCATACATGTCTGCCATCTTCAGATTGACTATTCTGATGCCTTTCTAGCCATCTTCCTATCTTTTGATAATCACTTGTGTGAAGCAGTTGGGATTTTGCATATTTAACTTTGTATTATAATACAAATGCTGTTGCAAGTTGTTGTTTTTAAACTTCTGCTGATCCAAAACTTTATCATTTTCTCATCATCCCTGACTGCCATTGGCTTCCAGTCTCTCAATGTCTCAATTTAAGAATCCCAGTCCTTGTATTTAAATCCCTTCATGGCCTTGCCCTGATTTATCTTTGTAATTTATGCCAGTGCTACAACCCCTTCCCTAAACTCTGTTCTTATAATCATAGAGGATGTTTGAGCTGTGATCTGGAATAGATCAACAGAAGGAGTGAAACATTGAAACAGTTGTCAAATAGTTTAATCCAGAAAAAGAAAGCATGTCACCTTGTTTAATTTTACTTCCATCTTCCTCAAGATCTCCATTTGTGACTGCTTTCCAGTAATCTGCCAGTGTGACCATCCACAATCTCTAATTCTACATAAGTCATTACATTATCTAAAGGAATACACAAGACACTACACATTATTCTTTGAGATTTGTTGGACATTCTTTAAGCAGGAAAATATAGGATTAACATTTTCCTACCTCCATTTTTTGGGCCCTATCACAGATGTAAATAAAACACACAGCAATATCTTTAGCTGCATCTTGCTCCGAGCTTTTTCTTCTTGCTGTAGACCACCCCATCTACAGTTCTTAAAAATGACAGGTTTTTAGCTTAAAGGCAAAGGTAACGGGTGGCAATGCATTACAGATGTTTAAGGTATGATTAGTTACATATGATGCAAGCATGCATACTAGAACAATAAATTTTCTGGTCCTAGCAGAACTAGAGTGGTGAGATTATCACTCAGCAACTCTCCACTAAGCGAGCCATCAGCATATTGTCGGAATTAGTTTTAATTTATTATTCATAAGGGTCCTGACCCATATTTGCTCTAGTGTTGGACATCCACCAAAAGGATGAGGTGGAAAATTGCACATCAACAACTCTTAAGGGCAAAAAAAATCCAGCCTTATGAATACTGTAGATACCAACAAGGCTGCACTTATGTAAAAATTATGTTTCCTTTTAAAGGCTGCGTGAGGGAAAGGATTGCTGGTAGCATCCAGTATGAACCAAGTTAAATAGAAAAAGAAGAATTTGACTCGGTGAGCATGTGATATAGCATCTTTGCACCTGAACTGATGATTTGATGGCTGGCAAAGTGAGCTGCTACAGTTAGATGTAAAATATATGGAAGGTGTATGCAACACTCAGTTTCCCATTGCTTGGCTGAATCACATTGATGGGAACACTGCTGGAACACTTACCTTGTGGAAATCTTAGTGGTTGTGGCTGTGTGTGCTGATTTAGTGAAGAGTTCATTGCATTATTTCAGTGTACAGATGTACAGCGTTCCTTACCTCGGCATTTCCAAGCTACACTAAAAAACAATGAAAACCCTTTGCCGAGCAATATTTTACTATGGCAGCTTGGCTATATTGTAAAAGTTTAACTGCAGAATCACCAATGCCTGCAAACTTGTTTACATGTTGTATAAGTTATCCTCAGTAGGTACTTGCATAGAGTTTTACAGCTAGAGCAACTTCCTCCTGCCCATCAAATCCAAACAGTTTTAAGGTGATCCCATTGGAACAATTTTTTTTGTTGCAATATGACATTTTGACTTTGGAAGCATTGATGTGTCTAAATATATTAATATATACTGAGGCCAGTGTTGTATTTGCAAACTATAATTCCATTTTGCCTGATACTGCAATATTTATACATTAGCAGCTAATTAAGAAAAATGTCAGTTTTCGGGGTCTCAAAAATTCACCCGCAAATAACTTTCTGTACTGATCATTAGCACCATAGAAGCTTGTAGCAGAGGAGAGGCCAGTTTGCCTCTTGTGTCTGTGCTAGATCCTTGGACCTCGTGGCAGTGCCCAGTGGCTGAATAAATGCTGAATGTTATTGTCAGTTGCAAGGGTCAAAGCTGAATAGCAGAAAATGTTCAAGTGGCTAAAAGTCCTAGTCCTGTCCTGGTGTTCCTTAAGCATAGCCGCCAATGGTGGGTGAAGGGAGAAGAGAATACAGAAGAAGTCAGGGGATTGCAGAGGTTGCGGAGGGTTGTAGGACAGGAGGAGGTTTCAGAGATGGTGAGTATCCATCTCATATGGACACAATGAGGTTTTTACATTTGAGACATTCAGAGACAGTGAACAGAACTTGATACAAAATAGGATACAGGCAGCATGATTTAGGTTTAAAGAAAACTTCAGCCATTGTGGCAGTAAATAAATATTAATTCGTCTAAGATACACATGTCAAAATGTTATGTCCCTGCACTAGGTCTCAATTCCTATTCTTAAAGTGTAAAATGAAGGTTGTACAAATTGGAATCCTAATCTTAAGGCTAAATCTAGGGCAAGTCCAGATTTTCATTTTAGGAATTATGATCATACCATCTGGTAACTTAAATTGGAGGTAAATAATGTCTGAGGAAATGTCTAGAAATTTTCATGGTCGACAATAAGATTGGATGATTAAAAATAAAATACAGCGGATGCTGGAAATCTGAAACAAAAACAGAAAATGCTGGAAAAACTCAGCAGGTCTAACAGCATCTGTGGAGAGAAAAACAAGAGTTAATGTTTTGAGTCCGTATAACTCTTCTTCAGATGGATGATTGGTGTATATCAGAAAAAAAAGTTATGGAACAAATTTTAAAAGCACTTTTCAAACGTTTAAAGTTTCTGATTTAAGCTGGTATCAAAGTCCATTATAAAAGATTTAATAGCTGAGCACGTGGAAAACAGTGGCAGAATCAGACAGAGTCAGCATGGATTTATGAAAGGAAAATCATGCTTGACAAATCTACTGGAATTTTTTGAGGTTGTAACTGATGTAGGGGAGCCAGTGGATGTGGTTTATTTGGATTTTCAGAAGGCTTTCAACAAAGTTGCACATAAGAAGTTGGCGTGTAAAATTAAAGCACATGGGATTAAGGATAGTGTATTGAAATGGATAGAAAACTGGTTGGCAGACAGGAAACAAAGAATAGGAATAAACGGGTCTTTTTCTGAATGGCAGGCAGTACCGCAGGGATCAGTGCTAGGACCCCAGTTATTTACAATATATATTAATGATTTAGATGAGGGAATTAAATGTAATATCTCCAAATTTGCAGATGACACAAAGCTGAGTGGGAGGGTGAGCTGTGAGGAGGATGCAGAAATGCTGCAGTGTGATTTGGACAAGCTGAGTGAGCGGACAAATGCATGGCAGATGCAGCATAATGTGGATAAATGTGAGGTTATCCATTTTGGTAGCAAAAACAGGAAGGCAGATTATTATCTGAATGGCTATAAATTGAGAGAGGGGAAAGTGCAATGAGACCTGGGTGTCCTTGTACACCAGTCGCTGAAGGTAAGCATGCAGGTGCAGCAGGCAGTAAAGAAGGCAAATGGTATGATTATATTCGCTGGAGTTCAGAAGAATGAGGGGGGATCTCATTGAAACCTATAAAATTCTAACAGAATTAGACAGGGTAGATGCAGGAAGGATGTTCCTGATGGTGGGGGATTCCAGAACCAGGGATCATAGTCTGAGGATATGGGATAGACCATTAGGACTGAGATGAGGAGAAATTTCTTCACCCAGAGAGTGGTGAGCCTGTGGAATTCGTTACCACAGAAAGTAGTTGAGACCAAAGCATTGTATGTTTTCAAGAAGGATTTAGATATAGCTGTTGGGACGAAAGGGATCAAAGGGTATGGGGAGAAAGCAGGAGCAGGCTGTTGAGTTGTATGATCAGCCATGATCATAATGAATGGTGGAGCAGGCTTGAAGGGCCAAATGGCCTACTCCTGCTCTTAGTTTCTATGTTTCTATAAAAGCTTAATATTTACTTCAGAAACAAACTAAGTTCAGCGAAAGAGAAAGATGTTGAGTCAGTGAGTGATTGTGTCAATGGTATAAGCTGTTATTTTGTACCGATAACTTTAATGTATTATAGTTTACAGAAAATGTACTTTTTTCTCAGTGCAAACGTTGAATTAGATCTTTGTTCAGTATATAAGTGCTTGAGTTTGTTTTTTTGTCAAATCATGCAAAACATTTTTGAAAAATTGTCGATGTATTTTTCTGTGGATGTAACGTTGGACTGGGAAGGAAAATTGGAGAGAAAAAGTACAAAGAAAAAGCAAGAAAGAAGAATTTAAAATATGAAATTTTGCAGTTATAAAATCTCCCAAAAATTCAAATATGAAAAAATAATACTCTACACTTGTAATAGTTATTTTTTAGTGTAGAGAGGTTGATTGCAGCAATTAACAATTATCATTGTTGTTTGATAGTACAGAACCTGAGTATTGATGAAAAAAGAGACATGTCGAAGCTTTTTGTCTTGCACTCATCAGGACACTTGGCAAGAATACCAAATATAAGGGGGGGAGACAATTATACTGTATATGAAGAAAGTTCTGATTGGTTGGCAAGTGGATTCTGGTAGAGGGGTTGCCATGAAGAATGCAACAGTGATAGTGACTGACAATTAATTGCCAAGCATTGTTTGAAATTCAAACCAGGCAGTTAGACCCAGGATGGAGCCCATTAAGACACGTAAGGAAATTATTACAAGTAGCTGCAGATTTAAATATAGCAACTGTATCATCTACATAGTGAAAATATGTGAGGAGTTGGAGGTTAGGTGTCATTCAGTTGAAGACACGTTTCTCATGTAACCCAGCAAACGCTAGAAATGTCCCCCCTGCCGGGGGTTGTGCGGGGGCGGGCGTAAACCCAATCGGCGCCCCCAGAATGAGAGTGCAGAAGAGGCCCTTCGGCCCATCAAGTCTGCACCAACACATGAGAAATAGCTGACCTACCTACCTAATCCCATTTACCAGCACTTGTCCCATAGCCTTGAATGTTATGATGTGCCAAGTGCTCATCCAGATACTTGTTAAAGGATGTGAGGTAACCTGCCTCCACCACCCTCCCAGGCAGTGCATTCCAGACCGTCACTACCCTCCAGGTAAAAAAGTTTTTCCTCACATCCCCCCTAAACATCCTGCCCCTCATCTTGAACTTATGTCCCCTCGCGACTCACCCTTCAACTAAGGGGAACAGCTGCTCCCTATCCACCCTGTCCATGCCCCTCATAATCTTGTACACCTCGATCAGATTGCCACTCAGTCTTCTCTGCTCCAATGAAAACAGCCCAAGTCTATCCAAAACAAAAATAAAAATACCTCGAAAAACTCAGCAGGTCTGACAGCATCTGCGGAGAGGAGTACAGTTAACGTTTCGAATCTGAATGACTCTTCAACAGAACTAAGGAAAAATAGAAGGGAGGTGAAATATAAGCTGGTTTAAGAGGGGGTGGGTGGGATGGGGTGGTGGGACAGGTAGAGCTGGATAGAGGGCCAGTGATAGGTGGAGATTGCCAAAAGATGTCCAACCTCTCTTCATAACTTAAATGTTTCATTCCAGGCAACATCCTGGTGAATCTCCTCTGCACCCCGTCCAGTGCAATCACATCCTTCCTATAAAGTGGTGATCAGAACTGCACACAGTACTCCAACTGTGGCCTCACCAAGGCTCTATACAACTCCAACATGACCTCCTTACTTTTATAATCTGTGCCTCGATTGATAAAGGCAAGTGTCCCATATGCCTTTTTCACCACCCCACTAACATGCTTCTCAGCCTTCAGAGATCTTTGGACACACACGCCAAGGTCCCTTTGTTCCTCAGAACTTCCTAGTGTCATGCCGTTCATTGAATACTTCCTTGTTAAATTACTCCTTCCAAAGTTTATCACCTCACACTTTTCAGGGTTAAATTCCATCTGCCACTTATCTGCCCATTTGACCATCCCGGCTATATCTTCCTGTAGCCCAAGACACTCGACCTCACTATTTTTAGCGCCCGGCCAATCTTTGTGTCATCCGCAAACTTACTAATCCTAACCCCTACATTGTCATCTATGTTGTTTATATAAATGTCGAATAATAGGGGACCCAGCACAGATCCCTGTGGTACGCCACTGGACACGGGCTTCCAGTCACTAAAGCAGCCTTCTGTCATCACCCTCTGTCTCCTACAACTAAGCCAATTTTGAATCCACCTTATCAAATTACCCTGTATCCCATGTGCATTTGCCTTCTTTATAAGTCTTCCATGTGGGACCTTGTCAAATGCTTTGCTGAAATCCATATAAACTACATCAACTGCACTACCCTCACCTACACACCTGGTCATCTCCTCAAAAAATTCAATCAAATTTGTTAGGCATAACCTCCCTCTGACAAAGCCATGCTGACTTTCCCTGATCAAACCTTGCCTCTCCAAGTGGAGATAGGTTCTTTCCTTCAGAATTTTCTCCAATAGTTTCCCTCCCACTGATGTGGGATTCACTGGCCTGTAGTTCTCTTGCTTATCTCTACAACCCTTCTTAAATAGTGGAACCACATTAGCTGTTCTCCAGTCCTCTGGCACCTCCCCTGTTGCCGAGTTCATAAGTTCATTGAATACTGATTCTCTTTCACATCAGTAGCATTCTGTGTTCGTGAGCTTATTTGTCATTGCTAGCCTATCCTCCAATGCTCCACTTAAGGAAGCCACAGATATTTGCACCGCAGCACTACATCTTGGCAATCTAGAAGCCATCATTGCATGAATCTGTATTCTCCTGACTCCCTCACTCCCCACCAATGTCCACTCCCCTCCCTCACCCCGACAGTGTTCCTCTCCCTCTCCCTGACACTGTTATTTCCTCACCCTCGGCCCCTTTCATCCCACAAAAATGTTCGAAGCCTTCTCCCCACTAGCACGTCCCCCCCAAACCTGCCTTCTCACTCCTTGATTGTGCCGACTATTTTGACATTGGCCGGATTGGAGCCAGGGATTCCAGAAGGTGAGTTTGGAGAGGGGATGCAAGAGGGATGAACTCTGTTTGGGTGAGTGGGGGTGAGCACTGTCCGAGCTGTCGGATGGGGTGAGCGCTGACTGGGGTGAACATTGTTGAGAAGGTGGGAGAGTGAACATAGTTTTGGGCGCTTGAGTGCTTTGACACTCCATCTGATTTACTTAGAGTTTCACTGGGTATTTGCTTGCATTGGGACTTCCGAGGGGTCCTATGTGTATCTTTCTGGGTACCTCCCAGTCTCTGAATAGTTGGAGACCAAAGTTCTGGGCCAATGAAAGTGCAAGTTCTGGATCTGAAGTTAAGAAATGAAGGCCCTAAGGGCACGCTGCTCAAGATACAGAGCTGTATGATGCACTTTTATTGTACTGTTCCTTAAGGTGCTACATTTGTGCAGTCATATAACTTGGCTTAGTGGATTTTACATTTGAAAGTAAATAATAGATAAACAGTATTAGACTAACACCTTAAGCATAGCCAGTCCATTGCAGATGAGATGCTTCATGTAGCCAATGTGCTCAGTTGAGTTTAATCAACTGTGAAGCCATCCATTTAAACTTACAGAAGATGAGCACTAAAATTAAAATTAATCACTGCCTTCAGTTGGGAGTTTCATTATGTATTTCTGGAAGCAATGGAGGGTATTAGTATTAAAAGTATTAACAGAACTAAATATTTCATTCAAAGCAATGATTAATGTTACTAAGCCAGCCTATTTTTTTCTCTATTTCCAGTTTGTATATTTGCTTCAGTTTAACTCGTTTTTCTAGCAAAACTGTGGTGATCCAGATGAAGACTAAAACTGTTGAAATGTTAATTTTGCCATCTGCTGTTGAGGTCTACTACCTTTTGGTATTTTTTCCCCCTCTACTCCCAGTGATCCAGCTCTGCTTTATGAATGTTGTGGTATTTCAGTTGTTTGAAGTTTAAAAACTTTGAGAATGATTTTGAGCTAGGAAAACAGAACACCACATGGTGTGACATGTTGACAGATGGTCTTTGATCCCCAGCGAATCCTTCCTTCCTTCCACTTCTCTCCCATTCCTCCATTTCTCATCTTTATATCACTGTGCAGTTGTTTTTTAAAGCAATGTATTTTGCTGTAAATATGGTCCAGTACTTAGCAGGTGGTATCCATGAAGTAAGAATACTTTTATGGATAGCAGATGCTGAGAAATAAGTGATTGTTAAATGCACCATGAATGTTTCTGTTTTTCATGTAATAATGGAGCAGAATGGTGAAGTTTAAAATGATAAGAAAACATATTTTTAAAAATATCATGATGACTAGTACTGTAACAAAATATCAACTCTTTATTTTCTAGTTTGAGAAATCCTAATTGTATTGAGCTGGGTTGTAAAGGAACCATGGATTTGGATTTATTTACCATTACCGTGGCCAAGTTGTGATGTTTAGTCTACTGGAGCTGGAGTTAAGACTTATAGGGTAGTGGCATCAGTTGTTTGAACTGTATGCACAGAATCTGAGAAGGCATTTTCTTTATTTTTTCCCTGTTCTGGCACTGCTAACTTGAGTTGTGTTCATGCTTAGTGTTTTTTTTCATTGTGGTTCAAATGGAGTTGTTGAAATATATGTTTTTTATGATCTCATTCCAGTGCCTGTATTTCATTAACGATGGACTTCTTTCAGGAATTGGGGACTTGAATATTTTTCAAATGACACTAATATAAGTAACAGCTGTAGAAACCTCAAACTGTCTCATTATGTGGTTTTTGAGGGTGTGAAAAGTAGAATTGTCCAAGATGTTTTACTTTTAAGTTTGCTGAAACTAAGAGCAGGGATGTATAAAAGTCATCTTAAAATGTGTCCCTGATAGAAGTAAAGGCAGATAATGAAATCTAATAATGTAAGCAAGTACTGACAATATAACTTTATAGCTGAAAACAGTTCTATGACCATTATTGGATAAATCTGTTTTTAATAGTTAACTTCTGCATGACATCCAAATTGTCAATATGTATCATAAATGGTCCCAATAATGCCAAGCATGTTAAATTTTCAAACATTTGCACCATTTGCAGAACTTTTAATGTAAATTTATTAAAACAAATTGGGTAATTCTTTTTTGACGATTACCCTTAGGGAGAAAAGTATTTTCTGCATACTATTTTGGACCAGGATATGAATAAGCTTGCTTAAGTTAGCATCCGTTGTATTGGGTATTTAGTAATTCCTTAAAATGAAATTAAATACCGACTAATATAATCTGGTGTTAATAACAATTGAAAGTTAGATTACCACAATTACATTTATGCCCTTATGGTATGTGTCAAATTCATTATTATATCCATACTTTAGGATTTATTTTTCTATCCCCCATCTCACCCCACCCAAAATTAATCACAACATATGATACCCTAATGTGGTGGTATTTTCCAGGATCCAAATATTTCCTAGAAGGCATGTTGATGGATTGAAAGCCTAAAATGCTAACTCTTAAAATGTAATAATTTAAATAAATATTTAACCTTGTCCTGTAAATAGCATCAACACAAAACTTTAAAGTATGCTGAGAAAATGATAGAATATTTTCATATTTAATTACCTCAAGGTCTCAAAGATATCCATACAATAATTATCAGATTTTCAATTCATGGAGCTCCAATTTATTGCCCAGTTTTTTTCTGTTCAATAATTTTCTTCTTTCATCTGAGTATAATGAATTATTATTGCATTATTTTACAGTGCCATAGTTGTTGGTGGCCACCCATTATATTGACCTGTAAACTACCACCTGTTCCAAACTCAGCTTTTTATATATTGTCATGCAAATATATATTTTCCCAGAGAGATAGAGAGAAGAAAGAAAGAATGACCCATATTCCACTTATAGCTTTCTCAAAAGTACAGTTCAATGTTCAAACAGTTGCATTTTGAAGCCAACTAACTGTTGTGTGCTTTAATGTCGATTAGAAAATACAAACCTTCTAATTGTTTACAGCTGCATTGTAAAAGCAATGCCTTTCATCATTCAAATTTGTTAATAACATTTTTTAAAAATAAATGCAAATTGCCTTCCTGTCTCCAAATTCAAAGTGTCCAAAAATCTAGGGCAACAATGCTGACAATGGGCTAACTGAGTTGGGATGACTTAGGAGCCCATTCTGGGATTCTCGTCCCCTTTCCTGGGCTCTCTAATTTTCTGGAGTGCCTTTAAAGGATGCAGGCTGGTTCCTGTCAAAAGCTCGCATTGGCATTCCTGACCTGGCTAGCTCCATTGTGGAGATAGGCATACCCTACTCCTCTGCAATTTTCAAAGTGTTTTCAAAGAGGATTCATAAACCCTAGTCTTCATGAGGAACCTTGTAAAAGATAAGTACAGAAGGTCCACCTCATGCCCTATATGCCAAGCTATGCCTCTCCACCAGCTCCCCATGGCCCCTCACACCTCCAATGCCAAGCCATAGCTCCTCATGCCCCCTATGCTAAGCTATGACACTTCCAAGCCATTTGACCCACCACACACTGTATAGGACCAATGAACCCTACAGTGACAGTAGGATGTGTAAAAAAAAAGCTTTGAAAAAGTTTTCATTCATAACTTTTCACTATGTTTAAAAAAAAGTCATTTCACTACAAGGCAATATATGTGTCAATCATCCAAACCCGTTAAAGTATTAATAGCAAAAACCTGTGAAACCACTTAACCTTGTGTAAATAAACACTATGAAATTGACCGCAGAGATCAGGGAGTCTGGGCTGTCAACCAAGCAATATTTTCTCTGGGGCGCAGCTGTTTCAACAAAAGTAATAGTTGCCTGGGCGTTGCTCCAGCACTATCCAATGAGGAGAATTGAAAATCAGTGGGAGGGTACTTCATTTTTAATTGTCTACCTATATTAACTCTTGCACCATGACTCAGCATCTGCTCCTTTATTCCCTTTTCCCCCATTTTTTCCTCCCTCTCTATGTGAAGAGCTTGGGGGTATTTTCAGCATTAAAGCCTCTGTATAAATGCTTGCTATTTTCCTTGTCACTGTAAATTTGAAGTGAAGGGCTAAAATTAGAACTTTTCAATGGGTGTCTCCGTGCAACATTATAGGCAGAATTTTGCCCCTTGGTGGGTGGGCAGCCGAACTCTGCCGCTGAAATGGAGCCCACTGTCATTTTGAGTGGGCGGGCCAATTAAGGCCCGCCCAGTGGCCTGCCTGACAGGAACTGCTATGCGCTTCCTGTGCGGGGGTGGGGGGGGGGATTCCCTATCTGTCAAAATGTGCTCTTTTGCGCATGCACGCGAAAGAGTGCACTGCTCCATGAGACTAAAAAAAACTCCGAAAATAGAAAAATATTAAAATTATTAACATGTCCCACTCATGTGACAATGTCACACAAGATGGGACATGTTAATAAGAAACACTTGAACTTTATTACATTTTTTAAAAACGGACATGAAACCTCATCCAGCCAGTCGATGAGGTTTCATGTATTATCAGGAGCCCGCCGGGGGCTCCTGGTCTGCCCACCAGCCTTAAGGTTGGACGGGCAGGGTCATTAATGATCTTAATTAGCCTGTCAATGGCCTTAGATGGCCATTGACAGGTCAGCGGGCGGACAGCTAATTTCACTGTCCACCCGTCTTCCTAAAAATTTAAAGGGACCGGGATGACATCGGGGGTTCCTCCCAACGTCATCCAGCGTCATTTTCTTGGCGGCGAGCGGGCCCCACCCCCAAATCGCTGACAGGAAAATCCTGGCCTATGAATCTGTATAGCTTGGTGGAATCTCAAAAGTACTAATTGGAAGATACAAAGGGTGACCTGTCTCAATTGTAGAATTGAGTACCTGGGAATCCTGACAGAGGCAACTTTAGCTAGAACACTGTTCTTAAAATTACACAGTAGATCCGCTAGCTTTTATAATCTTTAATGACAGAAATGTCTCAAAGCAAATGAGATCTGTGGAATATAAGGTGTTTGTCTTAACAGCCCTCCTTCATGATTCAGTGGTGCAAAACATGCAATAGAAAAACTTTCTTCAGTTCATGCTCAGAATCTAGGACCACAATGTGAAGTGGATTCATGGCCAAAAAAAAAGGGAAGGGGCTGCAGCAAGGAGGTGTACAGGTTGGTCTTGTTTTTCAGAACCCTGGAATGGAAGTTCAACTCTCATTGAGAACATTCAGCTGCCACTGCTGGAAGAACTGTATTAAACACTGAGTGATGAATAAGCCTTGTATGTAGTATTGGACCTGGATGCCCAGACTATTAAAATTCAAAGTTGATTGTCCTGCCATGTTGAAGGCAAATGTATAAAATATATATAATGATGAGGATACTTTGAGATGTGGATAATAGCTGTTGGAAGGCACCAGGAGTATGAGCATAGGCATTCTCACTCCCCCAAGCAAGGTTGGGTTTGTAGCTGAATTAGGTTAGTGAGGAACAATTGCTACTAAATTTCTGTAGACATATAGAACATTTAAGGTATAGAAGGAGACCATTTGGCCCATTATGTTTTTGCCAGCTGAAAAAGAGCTATCCAGCCTAATCCCACTTTCCAGCTCTTGGTCTGTAGCCCTGTCAGTTATGGCACTTCAAGTGCATATCCAGGTTTTTTTAAAATATCATGAGGTTTTCTGTATCTACTATGGTTTGAGGTATTGTAATCTGTTGATTGTACAGTAATTGAGTGTTTAATTTTATTCAGGTGGTGGGCATTACTGGGGATTCAAATGAAACTGAAACTACGGTTGTTGGGTTAAGAGGTGCATGTTTGTAATGTGCGCTTCTGAATAAAAGCTTGTAATTGTGGAAGACTAGGCTGCTTTCTATTCTTCATGGTCTGGTTATCTGGAGAATAACAGACACCAATATCCTCTGGGTGAAAAAAATTCTTCTCAACTCCTAATACTTCTACCAATTACTTCAAATCTATGACCACTGATTATTGACCTCTCTGCTAAGGGAAATAGGTTCTTCCCACTGAGTCTGTATCAGCCTCTCATAATTTTATACACCTCAGTTAAATCTCTCTTCGGCCTTCTCTGTTCCAAAGAAAACAACTCAACCTATCCATTTTTTTCCTCATAGCTAAAATTCTCTATTCCTGGCAACACATTTCTAAATTTCCTCTGTATCCTCTGTAGTGTGATTACATCCTTCCTGCAATGTATTGACCAGAACTGTACACAGTACTCTAGCTGTGGCCTAATTAATATTTTATGCTGTTCTTGCAAAGCCCCCTTGCTCTTTTATGTTATGCCTTGGCTAACAAAGGAAACTATCTCGTATGCCTTAGCACCTTATCCACTTGTCCTGCTACTTCCAGGGATCAGTGGACATGCACTCCAAGGTTCCTCTGTTGCTCCATGTTTCTCAGTATGCCACCATTTTTTTGTATTCCTTTGCCTTGTTTGCCTTCCTCAGATGCATTATCTCATACTTCTTTGAATTGAACTGAATTTAGCACATTTCTGCCACTTGACCAGTCCACCGATACCTTCTTGCCATTTACAGCTTTCGTCCTCACTATTGACCACACATCCAATTTTTGTGTCATCCACAAACTTCTTAATCATGCCTCCTACAATTAAGTCTAAATCATTAAAATATACCACGAAAAGCAAGGGACTTAGTACTGAGCCTGCAGAATCCCACTGGAAACAGCCCTCCAGTCACAAAAGTACCTGTCAACCATTACCTTTTGCACCTTGCTACTGAGCCAATTTTGGACCTACTTGCTTTTACACCAGTGTGCCATGGGGAACTTTGCCAATCACCTTGCTAAATTCCATGTATACTACATCAAATGTACTACCATCATCGACCTCCTTATTACCTCCTCAGAAAATTCAATCAGATTATTCAGACACCTTCCCTCAACAATTCCATGCTGACTTTCCTTGATTAATCCATGCCTTTCTAAATGATGATTCATACTGTTACTCAGAAACTTTCCAAGTAATTTTTCCACCACCGAGGTTAGGCCATATGGCTTATAATTACATTTTTAATCAACAGTTCAACATTAGCAGTCCTCCAGCACTATGCCTGTAGCCAAAGATGATGGAAAAATTATGATCAGAGCATCTACCATTTCCTCCCATGCTTCTTTTAACTGCCTGGCATAGGTTTTATCCAAACTTGGTAATTTATCTACTTTCAAAGGTGCTAAACCCCTTAATATTTCCTCTCTCAGCATGTTTGTGTCTTCTAATGTTTCACTCTCCTCCTGCTGAACAAGAATGTCCGCACCACCCTCCTCGTGTGAAGACAAATGTAATGTATTCACTAAGAACCATGCCCAGCTCTTTTGTCTCTATACACAGTTAATTTTACGGTCTCCAGTTGACTCTACCTATTCCTTAGTTATCTCTTGCTCTTTATGTATTTCTAAAACATCTTTGGATTTTCCTTAAGTTTACTTGCCAATATTTTTCTATGCTCTTTCTTTGCTTTCCAGTATTCTTTTTAATTTCAGCCCTGCACTTTCTATATTCTTCCAGGCATTCTACAGTACCCCTGACTGTTGGAATCACTGTTTGATGGATTTTGGTGTAGATTCATGGTGTGGTCAGGAGGATTATGACTGTGCACTTGCACATTTTATAGTGAGTTTGTTGCTAAAAAGGAGCTCCACTAAACTGTCACCTGGTTATTGATGACTCAAACCTGTGCTTGCCATTTGTTTATTGACTAACTAGTGGACACCGTCTAATTGGAGACATGGGTGGGGGGAAATAAACAAATAACCTTTGGAATCAAATTGACCGCAGTACTGCATGCCTTGGCGTAGGAGATTGGAAATGAGTCAGTCCTTTGTGGCAAATTTTGCAATCCTGAGCTTGGTAATTCATTTCAGTCAGGCTGGCTACTTAATGGGATCTGGAGAGTGTGGGGGAATCAAAAACCAAAATAACCAAATATACCAAATGACCCCCAAAAGAAAAGATAACCAACAAAATTTCCCTTTTTGTAATTTTTACTTGAACACAAATCAAAACCAAAGAAAATTAAATGTAAATTAACAGGCAAATGAGACTTCAGATAGTGCATACAACAAAGATGCATCTTATACAACCAAAAGCGCTAACATCACTCCCTGCAGACATGTGGCACCACTTGTGGTTCTAAAGTTCTCTAACTTGGCCTCTGGTAGGTAGGATCTCTCACTTTACCACTGAATTAATTCGACCCTCAGTCACATTTACCAGCAGCTGTCTTCCATCCGAGGTCTCCAGAATGGTAGGCACCTGAGCAGCACAGGCCTGTAGAACCTCCTTTGCTAGGTTCATGACAGTCTTGATGGCACAAATTCCCAGAAACTTCTTTGTCCTATCACTTTAAGAATCCCCATTAGAAGGTCTGGCTTGCTCTGGCAAAACTATAGCAGCAGCAGTAAAACTGTCCAATTCGCAATCCTTGCTCTAACCCTATCTCCAGCTTTCTGCTCTGTCTAACTGCATTACACAACACACAGCTCCTTGTAACTGTGCCTTCTCTGTTCTCCCCTCTGCTGCAACTCTCCTTTGTATCTGCCAGCCACACGGCATCTGGTCTTAACTTCCTTCCAGTTAGGACTGCTTCCAGGCCACATGAACCAGTATTTCCTATTTTCCAAGGCAATTACAATTGATCCCTTTACAACTGATGTGATGTCAAAGTTTGTTTTTAAAAAAAAAAGGTACTTGGATCTCTTGGGCTTCATGAGTACCACTAAAACATACCTGGGTTGGTTTAAATGTTTAAAGCATTGATGCTTCCTTGATGATACCTAAAAATATTTGAATTTTAATCAATGTTAAACCTTTCTCATTTTTACAGAGAATTGTTGTTCATTTCAGGTGATGTAAATGATATAACGTGTAGCTGAGAAAAATTCTGCAACTTCCAGTTTTAGACCAGTAGCTGCAGTATAAATACACAGTTTGTGCTTACCAACCATTCAGATCTGGAAGGTCCCAAGTTTCCAAGATGCAAAGTCCTTTTGAAACATTCTTAAACCAATTACAAATTCCACAGATATTTTAAAGAAGTTACAAATTTTCCTCATTGTAAGGCTTCTGGGTCAAAGGGCGTCACTGGAGTTCTACCATTACCAATGGCTGGGATTCTTTTCATATGTCTCGAAATCCTGAAAGACAATTGCCAAATAGCTAGGGTTGTCAGGCTTCTACATTATGCAGAAAGGTTATTGGTTTTCTGTGATGATAAGTTACATGGTTTTGGCCCACAAAATTCTGACAGTTCCTAAGGGCATTTGGGAGTCACCAAGCCCTTATTAAATTAGTTTAGCTTTCTGGTCTGGGTAAGTGAGGGTGAAAGTGTTCTTACATCACATGAAAATGAAAACAGTCTTTGTGGATTTATCAGTGGTTTTGAAGACTCTTGAGGATGTTGTTTGTTGTTGACTGACCCCACAAAACAGTTCATATTTCAACCAGAATGGTGAGTGTCAGTGGGCTGTTAGATTATGGGAAAAGGTGCCTTCAAGCTCATTCTGTCCTCTGGTAACATTCACAAGCATGCACTTGTCAACTTGGGCTGTTTCCCATCTCTCGCACCACAGCCCCACCCTCCCATCCCCATTCAGGAGGCACCGAGGCTGACTGTAATGCTGCTCATACTATCATGGTTGAGATCAGCTAATTTATCACAGATTGAACATAAGAAAAACTCAGAGTATTCAAAGAACTCAAAGAAAAGACCAGTTGACTCTTCAAACCTCATCATATTAGTTTTCCTCCTGAAAACTTGGGACCTTTCAGATCTGAATAGTTAATAACAAATTGTGCCATTATGCTGCAACTACTGGTTTAAAACTGGAAGTTGCAGAATTGTTTTCAATTATGTGTTTAATTTTTCTTACCACCTGAAATGAACAACAATTCTCTGTGAAAGAAAAAGGTTCAACATTGGTTAAAATTCAAATATTTTTAGTGATCATCAGATAAGCATCTACAATCCAAACATTTAAATCAATTCAGATGAGTTTAAGTAGCACCCTGGGAGGCCAAGAGATCCATAAACCTTTTCAAACAAACCTTGATACCACATTGTACTATGTACTTTATGCAGTATGAAATGTAAGACTATCTCCTCCAGGAATTCTCACATTCCAGACAGAAGCAACACGATTATGTCGTGACTCCAGAGCTCCGTTGCAATTTTAGAACCACTGTGAAGTAGAAACTACTTGAAAGCAGCATTAAATTGCAGTATAAATACTGCAAAAGTGCCATTGGGAAATACACTGCAAATATTTACTGTAGTGCATAGTTCGTACCTGCATATAACACAAAGGAAGTATTCATGGTTAGCTTATTTTTTCCTCTTCTCCAAAGGATGGAGAGCTGTGCCACGGGATTCAGTGGAGATGGCATGACTAATATAAATTTGTGGTGATCAGAATTCATCTTCCTCCAAATGGCTGGTGGATAATTGTAGTAATTGTAAGTTAAACCATTTCTTATTGTTATGGCAATCGTGACTATAGACAAATCAGCCCTAAGCATGGGGAATCTTAGGGGTGGAGCTTTTTAGCCTTGGTCTTGGAACAAGCATGCAGCATCATCTGGAGTCTGTAAATAAAGTTTACTGTTTCTTACAAGAAACCCATCCTGCACCCAAGTTTATTACAATAATGCAGTACATTTTGCAGATTTTGTGGATTTCTTCAGAAGGTACAAGGCTGGATCACTTCAGGCCAGAGGAGCCCAGTGTGGGTTACTGTGATTTCTGTCTAGGCCGGACAGGATAATGAACCATGAATTTCCTCAGTGTCCGTCCCATTCTTCCACTGTAACTGAAGCAGAAACCACATTTACATATGAAAGTTGTGACAACGAGAAAGAAGCACCAGATAAATTCTCTGCCTTGATTAACAGTCTAATTTACTAAATGGAGCAAAATGATTTTCAGTCACCATGGTGCAGACTATTTTGCCTTATTCACATTTCCTCCATCCCCGACATTAAAGAGGGGTTTAGCATATCATATATACCCACCGCACACCACACTATCTATTTACCCTGTAAACTTTCTTGTTAAATTTGGTACTTCCCCAATTAGACAATTATTAAAGAGCACCGAAAATACTGTGGAATTTTGGGCTTTAATCATTGACTCTCCCAATCTCTGTTGATGCAGGTATGCACATGGATGTATACTGATGCACATAAAATTTTCCCAAATATTCAAAATGATTTTTGTGATTGCCATGCACTATCAAAATTCAGTTATGTTATTGTTCTCTTTGTTCAGTATTTTGGGACTTTTTCATTGTGCTTTATCTTGTAAGTGCATGAGGTATGGTAAAAAAAAAGCTTGGCTAGCTGCAGGTGCACATAGCCGCATGGAAATACGGGGGAGAATTTTCTCCCTGTTGGGTGGGCCGGGTGGGCATGGAGCCGCCATTTTACGTGTGTAGGCTAATTAAAGCCCACTCAGCGTAACGCACACCCAGAAGCGTGCAGCACTATCTCTGTGGGCGGGGGGAGGAAGGAGAGTCGGACGTGCGCTCTTTCGCACATGTGCGCAAAAGAGCGCAGAAATCTCCCTAAGGCACAGAGTTGCCTCAGGGAGATTAATTTCATCATGAAAAATTGAATAAAAGAATTTTAAAAATTATTCAGACATGTCTCCTCATGTGACAGTGTCACATGAGCTGGGACATGTTTACGAATTTTAATAAAAAATTTTATTTAAGCTATAAACCCTTCATAAAACCTCATCCGGTTGACGGGCAGCCCCGACAATTACTTTAATTAGGTTATTAACAGCCTTTGACAGGTCAGTTCTGGTGTGTGCCCACCGAACGGAAGATCAGCAGGATGCACGGTGATGTTGGGACGCATGCCCTACGTCACCACGCGTCATTTTACGTATTGGCGTGCGGGGTCTGCCCCCTTACGCCGACCAGAAGATTCTGCCCATGATGTTGTGGCAATAATGGAGACCTGGTTCAAAAGGGGTAGGACTGGATACCAAATATTCCTGGAAAAAAGTGTTCTGGAAAGGTAGGGAAGGAGAGAAAGGATAAGGGTGACTACAATGATTAAGGAGAATATTAACAGTGCTGGAGAGGGAGGATGTCCTGGAGGCATCGTGGATTGAATCTGTTCTGTTGAAGGGTCATGAGGACTCGAAATGTCAACTTTGCTCTTCCTTGCCAATGCTGCCAGACCTGCTGAGTTTTCCAGGTATTTCTGTTTTTGTTGTGGATTGAATCTATTTGGTTAGGAACTAATCAAGGTATCATTACACTACTGTGTGTATTCTCTGAGCCACCAACTAGTGGGAAAGATATAGTAGAGCAGTTTTGCAGGGAAATTAGAGAGCTGCGCTCATCCAGGCAAGCTCCAACAACACTCAAGAAGCTCGACACCATCCAGGACAAAGCAGCCCGCTTGATTGGCACCCTGACACGCAGTAGCAGCGTGTACCATCTACAAGATGCACTGCAGGAACTCACCAAGGCTCCTTAGACAGCATCTTCCAAACTCATAATTGCTACCACCTAGAAGGTTATGGGTAGAAGATGCATGGGAAAATCACCACCTGGAAGTTCCCCTACAAGCCACACACCATCCTGACTTGGAAATATACCTCCGTTCCTTCACTGTCGCTGGGTCAAAATTCTGGAACTCCTTCCCTAAAAGCTCTCTGGGTGTACCTACACCACATGGACTGCAGCAGTTCAAGAAGGTAGCTCACCACCACCTACTCAAGGGAAATTAGAGCTGGGCAATAAATGCTGGCCCAGCCAGTGATACCCACATCCCGTCAATAAAAATAAGTCATCATCCAATGTTGTTGGAGAGGATGCTCCCAAGGTAGCAGAACTTCTGAACTGAGTTGAGAGGTACTTCTTCCTTGAACAGAGGCCCGAACAATCCCCATCCACTACTACTCTCCTCTGTCTAGCTGAACTTGTTCTCTCACTGAAGAATTTTTCCTTAAACTCCTCTCACTTTCTCCAAATAAAAATTGTGGCTATGGGTACCTGCATGGGCCCCAGTTATGCCTGTCTCTGGGTACACGGAACATTCCTTGTTCCAGTCCTACTCTGGCCCCCTCCCACAACTCTTTCTCCGGTACATCGATGACTGCTTCGGTGCTGCTTCATGCTCTCGTCTGGACCTGGAAAAATTTATTAATTTTGCTTCCAATTTCCACCGCTCCATCATTTTCACATGGTCCATCTCTGACACTTCCTTTCCCTTCCTTGACCTCTCTGTCTCAATTTCTGGTGATAGACTGTCCACCAATATCCATTACAAGCCTACCAACTCCCACAGCTACCTTGACTACAGCTCCTCACACCCCGCTTCCTGTAAGGACTCCATCTTATTCTCTCAGTTCCTTCGCCTCCGTCGCATCTGTTCTGATGATGCCACTTTCAAAAACAGTTCCTCTGGCATGTCCTCCTTCTTCCTTAACTGAGGTTTTCCACCCACGGTGGTTGACAGGGCCCTCAACCGTGTCCAGCCCATCTCCCGTGCTTCCCCCTCACACCTTCCTCTCCCTCCCAGAAACATGATAGGGTCCCCCTTGTCCTCACTTATCACCCCACCAGCCTCTGCATTCAAAGGGTCATCCTCCGCCATTTCCGCCAAATCCAGCATGATGCCACCACCAAACACATCTTCCCGTCAAACCCCCCCCCCCCCCCACCGCAGCATTCTGCAGGGATCGTTCCCTCCGGGACACCCTGGTCCACTCCTCCATCACCCCCTACACCTCAACCCCCTCCCACAGCACCTTCCCATGCAACCGCAGAAGTTGCAACATCTGCCGCTTTACTTCCCCCCTCCTCACCCTCCAAGAGCCCAAACACTCCTTTCAAGTGAAGCAGCATTTCACTTGCACATCCCGCAATTTAGTCTATTGCATTCGCTGCTCCCAATGCGGTTTCCTCTACATTGGAGAGACCAAACCACAGACAGGGTGACTGCTTTGTGGAACACCTTCAGTCTGTCCGCAAGCATGACCCAGAGTTCCCTGTCACTTGCCATTTCAACATACCACCCTTCTCTCATGCCCACATGTCTGTCCTTGGCCTGCTGCAATGTTCCGGTGAAGCTCAAAGCAAACTGGAGGAACAGCACCTCACCTTCCGACTAGGCACTTTACAGCCTTCTGGACTGAATATTGAGTTCAGCAACTTTAGATCATGAACTCTCCTCCATCCCCACCCCCTTTCCGATCCCCCTTTTTCCAATAATTTATATATATATTTCTTTTCCCACCTATTTCCATTATTTTTAAATGTATTTCCATCCATTGTTTTATCTCTATCTTTTAGCCTATTCTGATCCTTTACCACCACCCCCACTAGAGCTATCTGTACCTTGCTCGTCCTGCTTTCTACCCTTAATGTCACCATTAGCACATTTCTTAGCTGATATCATCACCATCAACACCTTTTTGTCCTTTTGTCTATGACATCTTTTGGCAATCTTCACCTATCACTGGCCCTCTATCCAGCTCTACCTGTACCCCCGCCCCTTAAACCAGCTTATATTTCATCTCTTTTCTATTTTTCCTTAGTTCTGGTGAAGAGTCATATGGACTCGAAACGTTAACTGTGTTCCTCTCCGCAGATGCTGCCAGACCTGCTGAGTTTTTCCAGGTATTTTTGTTTTTTTGAGAGGTACACTGTTGATTGTGACTGTGGGGTCTTGGAGTTTGTGGCCAGGGCCCCTTGTACAAGATTTTCCTTTTTCGGACTTACTGTTCACCCATTTTGGGACAAAGGCAAGCTTAGCATTCAGCAAGCTTACCCACAGGCTTTGGAGAGAACATGGAGTTTGTCTCAAAATAAAAATCAAAGTCTGCCAGGCAACTGCTCTCATTCCACTTCTCTGTGACTGAGAGGTATGAACAGCCTAATGGCAGCACACAAAGCGAATGGACGCATTCCACCTTTGCTGCTTCAGATCTATCTGCAATGTTAAGTGACAGGACAATATCCCTCGCACTGAATTTCTTGTAAGGTGCCTCATAAGTGGTATTGAGAGCATTCTCATCAGAGCTCAGCTTCAATGGGTCGGCCATATGGTTCACATGGAGGATTTCTGCATACCAAAGGCGGTATTCTATAGCTAGCTGAGGATGGAACCCTGCACCATAGGACATCCCAAAGTCAGATACAAAGACATTCTGAAAGCCAATCTCAGAGCCTGGAAATTGGACCCCACTACATAGGGGGATAAAAATAACACTGGACCATTCCAAATGGAGAAGTTTCTTTAAGCAAGTAATTTAAACATTTGTGGAGAACAGAGTCCGGTCCCTACAGGAGAAGTGAGCATGCTGCAAGCCAGTACCTCCAAAAGTAATTTCATATGTGTCATTTGCAATCGGATCTAAAATTCAAGACTTGTTTTAACATCGCATATGAGATGATAGCAACCTAGACCATGTACAACTGGTTTCCTCGCTGAATATTCATGTATTGAGGCAATGGGAGAATCCAAAATAATAATCATAAACTCAGAGAAAATCACTGAGGTTGGAACATACATCCTGTGTCAGAATGATTGGCATTCAATCCTACAGGCCAAGGAAACAAAATGGGGAAGAAGTTTAATTCCTCTGTACTATAATACTGCCATCTCAAACACAGCGGAGAAATTTGCTAGTGAAATCGTAAATCAAGTAGAAAGTATAGAAGTTTCCCAATCGTGTCATAATATACCCATTTTAGTTAAATTAATTCTCATCCTTGTCTAAAGCCCATAAAAGTTTTAAAATATTCTCAGCTTGTTTTGGTTTCCAAATATTTCAGAATTATTTTGAGCATTGTAAAAATTAAATCATGCATTTTGCTACAAATAAATGTCATGTTTAAGGCATTTTATGGATTTGGTATACTAGCTACATTTTTATGTTTGTAAGTTCTGTACAGTCAGTAAAAGAACAAGGCTGAATATAGAAAGGGAGATGAATGTTTGTCACTGAACCCTTCTGAATCTAAACAAAGAAAGGATTACCTAATAGTCTTGCAATGTATTTGAAGTTCACTCTGCTATTTGTTTGGGGAGGTGAGAGGAGTATGTGTTTTGAAATGTTTCAACAGCAGCAGTTGTGTTCTTTCAACATGGAGACTTTTAAACTGTCAAAAAGTGACAATTGATTTCTTATTACTCTGTCAGGAATCCTGATATCTTAGTGTTGCTGAAGACAAACATCAGACTGCAGTTGTCTGGGAAAACTGCTTGAAGTAAAAGCTTCTTTTGAGGTGGTGGGAGTTGAGAAAGAAAGTTCTAAGTAAATATGAAAATAAAATGTACAACTTATGTTTAGATATAGAAGTTGACTTTACTTGAATCAAACTTTCTGCCATAGATCAGATTTGTTGACTTTTATTGTTTTCTTTTCCTGTATGTCAATGATGATCATGTATCCTTCAGTAGAGGGGGCAAGGTGATCTGACTCGTGAATGACTTTGCGATTACACCATCACCAAAGTTTACCCATTGGAAAGATCAGTTAAAATATCAGGAACACAGATTCAAACTGCTAACATTTTGTTTGGGAGTGTGGTGATCTGGTATCTTGCCCATCCTTGCAGTACAGGCCACCATTAGGGTTGCCAACCCTCCAGGATTGTACTGGAGTCTCCAGGATTGAAGATCAATCTTCAGGACATTGCTATCTGCAGCCCTGGAGAAAAATCATCAAGACATTAAAAAGGATTTTTTTTTGTACTTTTCTTCTTACTTTTTTTCTTTACCAGATATAATAATATTAAAAATAGGAAAGAAGACTGTTTGGCTGACAGTCAAGCATCATCCAATTGGGTAATGAGTATTTTTGTTTTCCAGTTGGTGTAGGAAGGCTGTGACTCACAAGGGTGGATGTGTTGGTCAACTAGTAGCTGGAGTGTTGGGGGCAAGTTCTGTGATGAAACCTCCAGGAGTACAGTTAGTCATAGTTAACAATCCTAGCTGCCTTACAGGTTAATTTTTTTATTCCATTAAATTCCAATAAACAGTTTACTGATTTAGTTGAAGCTCGCACAATACATTTATTAAAATTAATTTAGCAGAATTCAGGGGTTAACTTTATGCATGACTAACTCTTGCTGTCCAATGTTACAGCACATTGTTATTGACATGCTGCAACACAAAGTGGTGGAATTCTTGAATGCCCAAACTCTCTTCCACTTTAGTTTATGAAAACTTTAAATAGATGACCTGGAAAACCAATTGACCAACAGCTTTTAAATCACTGATTTTTCAAAATACAGTCCTAATTATTTGTCTTATGATATGTAAAGACAGAACTTAAGTTGCAGGTAAAATATTGCAGGGAATAAACTTAAAAGTCTGAAGTACTCTCTATAGCATTGGTAGGCTTAGAAATTACCAAAGAACTTCCAATCACAGAAGACAGAAGATTTCTTTTAAGGGGATGTGGAATAGATCCCCCAGAAAATTTGTTTTTTTTTTGTTACGGTTTATGTGATACATATCTGGCATTTATCCAGGAAGAGTTGCAGATACATTAAGCATGAAAGTAGAAGTTGTGTGAGCTTTAATACAGCTTTACATGGCTCACCTCTTTTCACTTAGAATCTAACCCAAGACACACTGGGTAAATTACATGAGTTAGCACTTCTGCTACCGAGATTTACTCAATGGGAGTGCAGATTGGAATAGTTGCAGTTCTCCTGAATTTGTTGTTATTAATTTTATAATGATTATAAAGTAGTGAAGGCCCCACTTCAAGGCATGCTGATTTCCGGTTTATCCTATTTGTCCACTAGTTGAGCCAGACTTTGAGCTGGGGTATCTACTCCTAAAATTTTCCACATGCATGTTAATTTGTGAATTGAGACCATTTTTTATATTGTGCACCCCTCTAGTAATCTCACATTTTCACTAAAGTAAGGCTCACTGTGCCTTGACACCATGGCAGCCAAAGGCAGACCTGGACTGAAACTGATAATTTAATTAGTTTAAAGTGAACAATATTAAGTACCTTCAGAATGGGTAATAATATTGATACAAAATCTGATGATGGGCCAGATCCAAACATTAAACCAATCCTTCCATCTTGAGATGTTGATCAACTTGCCATGCATTTGAAATATTTTCAGCTTTTAAAACTCATGAGACTAGAAATTACTATTGTCCGATAAAAGCCAACAGTAAAATCTGATCTCATTGCTTCCATTAAAATATTGGACAGAGAATGTAATTCAAATGCAATAAGCTTCCATCTGCCACAGTCAACATCTATAATTGTTGTCTATGCGATCTGTTTATTTTTAAAAACCATATTCTGTAATTATTTAAACAAACTGAATAGCACAAAGATGTGGTTTCCAGCAACAGGCACATGGAGCTCAATTTTGTGCATTAAGATGGATCTGGCTCTCCAGACTGGAGGTTATAATCTATTAAACTTTTATTGATTATTAGTGCCATTTCTCACATTTCCCTGTGAATGTTGACTGAGTTCTAGCATGGATGTTTCCTGCCTATTGCACAGTAACTAAGTGATCTGCAACTGTGTAAACAAGCAGAATAGTTTTCAGAGTAGCGAAACATAATGGGTGCTACAATTCACACACTCAGCAGACAGGTCTCCTTCACACATCACCATAACATAATGTTGTAAATTTGTAAATCTCAGTATCTTTTTAAATTTAGTTAAATCCACCATCACTCAACCTCATTCTATATTTTATTGCTAAATTGTAACAAATCCAAAAATGTAGTTAATATATTCATGAGGGAACATCTCCATCTTCTTCTAATTTAAAAAAAATAAATGTCTCTTCAAATTAGATAACAGCCAGGCAATCCCAGAATGTTTATTTATGACAGTTGAATTCTTGGCGGTTGAAATCAGTCTTTGGCGAAAGCAAATTGGCCATCTGTTTTACACACCACTGCATTTTCTTGTCTATTAGTCAATGTAAAACAAAATTAAAGAGAATTTATAGCGGACTGCCAATTCATTTTTGTCTGTTTTGTGCGACCACCAAAGACCAATTTCACCCCTTGCTTTCTTTGGTGCCAAACATTAGGGCCAGGATTAGTTCCATGAAGTTTCAGTTCCTCTCCTCAAACTACTCTGGTTGATAAGACACTCTAGTTCCACCTTCCAACTGATTAGTTGATACTTAGAACCTCTAACCTATTGGAAAATACTGAGATGAATTAGATTCGGGAGTCGAATAGAGATCCACCGAGTTCAATTGGTTTGATTGACTGACACTTGAGAACAATGTTAGAGGCAAAGACCATAACTGCAGCTAAGACCCCAGCAAAGTAGAGCAAAAGGGGACACTGCCAGATGTTGAAGTAGCTGAAATGGATGTAAGTCACAGAAATGCAAGATAGAGGTTATTGCACAGGTAAAAAGGAGTGATGCAAAGCCAGGTAACCCAGCCCTCCTGCAACCAGGCTTACAGCATGAATCATAATAGCAGAAACTGTAATCCCTGTAATTACTGAGGGGCTTAACTCATCAATTCGCAACACTGGTGACCAAGGGTGTCAAGAGATGCAAAGCAACTTATGAATAGTTAGGATGTGCTGCATGATTCGAGGGGAATACTGATAGTGTGCTGGCAACAAGACATGCCTTTTAAACTCCTGGTCAGAAGGTTCATTTAGTGAACAGCTGCATTACAGCCTGCCAAAATGCTACCAACAGTAAAATGAAGGGTCAAGGACCCTGCAACAAGTGGCCATTAATGACATAAACAGTGAAACACAAGTGGAGAAGATGAAGGCTGTTCTGGAGGTTGAAAAAATGTAGTGTTTTTGCTGGCTCAGTAGAATAATGAGTCACAAAACAAAAAAAGGTACATCAGACTGACCTTTGAAAAACCTGGTGAGTCCAGAAACTGATTGCAAGTGGTTTATCTTTTTAGTTCTTCCACGACAGAATTAGAGGAGGAGTACATTCCAGGCATGGTTATTCAATTCTGAAGTCCTAAGATTTTAGCCAAAGCACAGCAGAGTGCAAAAAACAGCTTAAAAGCGTGGCAGGTATCTCAGCGAAAGTATGAAGCCATCTGCATCAACTTTTTAGAGGATCCACCAACTTTTTTGAGTGTCCTCTCTTCAAGTTAGCCATAACCATTCAGCAAGCAAATTTAACCAGCAAGATACTTGAAAAACAAACTTGTGCAAAGATGGCTGCATCAAAGAGACGAACTGTAGCATCTTATGAAAATACAGAGACTAGCAGTGCAAATGGCAACAAGGGTGGCAAATGGGGTTGGAAGCAAATGGAAATCCTCAAAATCAACCTTCTCTAATCCAGGCTATGACTTGTTCCCTTTCCTTGCACAGACATGAGTTGGAGTTTTTGAAGACCATACAGAAAAGCAGTGCCCTGATGGCGTTAACATCGGTGTTAGCTGTGGCTCAGTGCTCTTATCTTGAAGTCAGACAGTTGAGTGTTTCAAACTCATTCCAGGGACTTGAGCAAAAAATTATTGCAACACTGAGGACGTGCTGCACTATCGGAGGTGCCGTCTCTCAGAGGCATGAAACTGAAATCTTGTTTGCCCCCTCTGGCCAATGTAAAAGATCCCATGTTATATTTCAAAGAAGAGCAGGGAGTTCTCTTCATTGATATGGCCTTGGTCTTCAATCAACACCACCAAGATTATTTGGTCAATACCTCATTCCTCTGTGGGGCTTTGCTATGCGCAGGTTAGCTATTATACTTCCTACATCAACAGCAGTAACTACACTTCAAAAGTATTTAATTGGCTGTAAAATGTCTTGTTTGTGAAAGATATTTTATAAATGCGTTCCTTTCTGTTCCATCTCTTTCGTAAAGGAGACTGAGATCACCAGTAAAGATTGATTCAGCCTGTTGAAATGGAGCATTGTTAGATCAGACAGTAAAGAGGGGCAAACTCTGCTGATTCACCACAGCTTGGAGTACAGCAACATCAATGCCTTTGCTACTGCCTGTGGATTGAAGCACGTGGGAGCCAAAGTTTACCTGGAACAAGGGGCATAATTCAATATTGTGTCTGTCTACGGTTCACTAGGGACTCATCTGATATCGTAAACCGATTTCTTTATTCACTTTTACAGGATGTGGGCGTCGCTGGCTAGGTCAGCACTTATTGGATATCCCTAATTGCCCTTGAGAAGGTGGTGGTGAACTGAACCTTCTTGAACCACTGCAGTCCATGTGGTGTAGGTACACCAACAGTGCTGTTAGGGAGGGAGTTGCAGGATTTTGACCCAGTGACAGTGAAGGAACGGCGATATATTTCCAAGTCAAGATGGTGACTGACTTTGAGGGGTTCTTTCAGGTGGTGGTGTTCCCATCTGTCTGCTGTCCTTGTCCTTCTAGATGATAGTAATCATGGGTTTGGAAGATGCTGCCTATGGAGCCTTGGTGAGTTTCTGCAGTGCATCTTGTAGATGGGGCAGTAATTGGCCTAGTTGGATTTGTCCTGCTTTTTGTGTACAGGACGTACCTGGGCAATTTTCCACATTTCAGTTAGATGCTAGTGTTCTAGCTATACTGGAAAAGCTTGGCTAGGGGCATGGCAAATTCTGAAGCACAAGTCTAAATAACTATTGCTGGAATATTGTCAGGGCCCAGAGCCTTTACAGTACAGTATGCAGTGCCTTCAGCTGTTTCTTGATGATATGTGGAGTGAATCGAATTGGCTGAAGATTGGCTTCTGTGATGCTGGGGACTTTTGGAGGAGGCCGAGATGGATCGTTCACTCGGCACTTCTGGCTGAAGGTTGTTGCATATGCTTCAGCTTTATCTTTCGCACTGATGTGTTGGGCTCCCTCATCATTGAGGATGGGGATATTAGTGCAGCCTCCTCCTCCAGTGAGTTGTTTAATTGTTCACCAACATTCAGAACTGGATGTGGCAGGATTGCAGAGCTTAGATCTGATCCGTTGGCTGTGGGATCACGTAGCCTGTCTATCACTTGCTGCTTATGCTGTTTGGCATGCAAGTAGTCCTGTTTTATAGCTTCACCTCATTTCTAGGTATGCCTGGTGCTGCTCCTGGTATCCTCTCCTGCGCTCTTCATTGAAGAGGGTTGATATCCTGGCTTGATGATAATGGTAGAGTGGGGGATATGCTGGGCCAAGAGGTTGCAGATTGTGTTTGAGTACAATTCTGCTGCTGCTGATGGCCCACAGTGCCTCATGGATGCACAGTCTTGAGTTGCTAGATCTGTTCGAAATCTATCGCATTTAGCATGGTGGGAGTGCCACATGACATGATGGAGGGTATCCTCATTGTGAAAACGGGACTTCGTCTCCACAAGGACTGTGCAGTGGTCACTCCTACCAATACTGTCATGGACAGATGGACCTACAGCAGGCAGGCTGGTGAGGATGAGGTTTTTTTTTATTATTCAAGGGATGCGGGCTTTGCTGGCTGGGCCAGCTTTTATTGCCCATCCCTAGTTGCCCTTGAGAAGGTGGTGGGGAGCTGCCTTCTTAAACCGCTGCAGTCCATGTGGTGTAGGTGCATCCACAGTGCTGTTAGGAAGGGAGTTCCAAGATTTTGACCCAGCAACAGTGAAGGAACAGCGATATATTTCCAAGTCAGGATGGTGACTGACTTGGAGGGGATCTTCCAGGTTGTGGTTTTCCCATCTATCTGCTGCCCTTGTCCTTCTAGATGGTTGTGGTCGTGGGTTTGGAAGGTGCTCTGGAAGAAGCCTTGGTGAATTCCTGAAGTGCATCTTGTAGATGGTACACACTGCCGCTATTGTGCGTCGGTGATGGAGGGAATGAATGTTTGTGGATGTGGTGCCAGTCAAGCAGGCTGCTTTGTCCTGGACGGTGTCAAGCTTCTTGAGGATTGTGGAAGCTGCACTCATTCAGGCAACCAGGCAAGTGGGGAGTATTCCATCACATTCCTGACTTGCACCTTGTAGATGGTGGACAGGCTTTGGCGAGTCAGGAGATAAGTTACTCATCGCAGGATTCTGAGCCTCTGACATGCTCTTGTTGCCACTATATTTATATGGCTAGACCAGTTCAGTTTCTGGTCAATGGTAACACCCAGGATGTTGTTAGTGGGGGATTCAATGATGGTAATGCCATTGAACATCAAGGGGAGATGGTTGGATTCTCTCTTGGTGGAGGTGGTCATTGACTGGCAATTGTGTGGTGTGAATGTTACTTGCACTTGTCAGCCCAAGCCTGGATATTGTCCAGGTCTTATTGCATTTGGACATAGACTGCTTTATATATCTGAGGAGTCACAAATGGTGCTGAACATTGTGCAATCATCATTTAACATCACCACTTCTGACCTTATGATGGAAGAAAAGTAATCGAAGCAGCTAAAGATGGTTGGGCCGAGAACACTACCCTGAGGAACTCCTGCAGCAGTATTCTGGAGCTGAGATGATTGACCTCCAACAACCACAACCATCTTCCCTTGTAGGTATGACTCCAAGCAGCAGAGAGTTTTCCCCCTAATTCCCATTGACTCCAATTTTGAGGGCTCCTTGATGCCATACTTGGTCAATTGATGTCAAGGGCAGTCACTCTCGCCTCACCTCAGGAGTCAGCTCTTTTGTCCATGTTTGAATCAAGGCTGTAATGGAGCTGAGTGGCCCTGGCGGAACCCAAACTGGACATCAGTGAACATGTTACTGCTAAGCATGTGCCACTTGACAGCACTGTTGATGACCCCTTCCATTACTTTACTGATGATCGAGAGTAAACTGCTGGGGTGGTAATTGGCTGGGTTGGATTTGTCCTGCTTTTTGTGTACAGGACACACCTGGACAATTTTCCACTTTGCCGGGTTGATGCCAGTATTGTAGCCGTATTGGAACAGCTTGGCTATGGGCGTGGCAAATTCTGGAGTACAAGTCTTCAGTACTATTGCCGGAATATTGTCAGGGCGCATAGCCTTTGCAGTATCCAGTGCTTTCAGCTGTTTCTTGATGTCATGCGGAGTGAATTGAATTGGCTGAAGACTGGCATTTGTGATCCTGGGGACCTCTGGAGGAGGCCAAGATGAATCTTCCACTCAGCACTTCTGGCTGAAGGTTCTGACAAATGCTTCAGCCTTATCTTTTGTTAAGTATGTTTTTTCCTTTTATTAGTTCCCTCATCACCTGCCGCAGACCTAGCTAGCAGCTATGTCCTTTAGGACTCAGCCATCTCAGTCTGTGGTGATGCTATCAAGCCACTCTTGGTGGTGGATGTTGAAGTTTCCCACCCAGAGTATATTCTGCACCCTTGCCACCCTCAGTGCTTCCTCCAAGAGTTGTTCAACATGGTGAAGTACTGATTCACCAGCTGAGGCGGGGAGTGGGTGGGAGTGGTATACATGGTGATCAGCAGGAAGTTTCCTTGCCCATCCTTAACCTGATGCCATGAGACTTCATGGGGTCCAGAGTCAATGTTGAGGACTCTCAGGGCAACTCCCTCCCAACTGTATACCACTGTGCTGTCACATCTGCTTGGTCTGTCCTGTTGGTGGGACAGGACATATGCAGGGATGGTGATGGTGGTGTCTGAGACATGATCTGTAAGGTATGATTCCAAGAGTAAGACTATGTCAGGCTTGACTAGTCTGTGAGACAGCCCTCTCAATTTTGGCACAAGCCCCAAGATGTTGTTAAGGAGGACTCTGCAGGGTTGACAGGGCTGGGTTTGCTGTTGTCATTTCCAGTGCCTAGGTCACTGCCAGGTGGTCTGTCTGGTTTCATTCCAGAAACATATCACTGATCCTGGATGACATTAATGCAAAGCAACTCTTTTGTGGAAGACTGTCCATCACTGCAGTCAGAGAACTACTAGACATAACTGAGGATCTTAGCCACAACACATTGAAACCCCATTACCCACTTATCCACAGCACTTGGCCTCACCATTGCAACGGACTGTGGCCAGCAAGTGCTCAAGCCTAAGGAGGGAATTGTGGAGTGACAGTTTGCCAGATCTGCCTTGCTGGATCTGTCTGCCTAATTGCAACCATCAAAACTAATAGGTGACTCCAGCTGCACCCAGCAGAGAACATCACTGACCTGATTGTGAAACGACTATAACCAATAGCATGCCAGTGAAAGCAGAAAACAGTTGAAAAAACATTGAGCCACAAGCCTGTTATTTATCTCAACACATCACTGCCTGATTTTGTTACCAAAAGACTGAGGAAGGATTATGTTGGAATATGACTTGTAAATAACAACATGAAAGAAAACATCTGCAGTAGGTTATTTATTGTAGAAAATTTGAACAAGAGTAAGATCCTGATTCTGACATCAGACCCATGGACCAGAGTCAATGCAAGAACATACAAATGCTACAAGTAGGTTAGATCTGCAAAGGTACCTTTCTGCATATGTTAGCTAACAGCTCTTACTGAGGACTAAAGGAATAAAGGTCGCATTATAGAACTAGCAAAGAGGAGAGATGCTGTTTCTATTACTACTGACTACCAAAGGAAACTGCTACTACTACCAGAAAAACTGGCTAA
Organism: Carcharodon carcharias; assembly: GCF_017639515.1. Taxonomy (NCBI): domain Eukaryota; kingdom Metazoa; phylum Chordata; class Chondrichthyes; order Lamniformes; family Lamnidae; genus Carcharodon; species Carcharodon carcharias. The sequence continues at coordinate 54,207,228 of NC_054487.1, forward strand.
TTTGCATGACCTATGTATGAGAGAGCCTCTTACCTTTGTGTGTCAATCATCCCCAAAAATCGATGTTTCCTGGGAGGTCTTTTGAGCCACAGAAGCATGGATTTCTAGACATGAAGGCACCCGTTAAAGCACCCACCGCCTCCTTAGTTTCTTAGCCTCATCTTTACCTAAGGGTCCCACAGAAATTGGATGACATCCATGACATGTTTATGATTCACTAAGTGCTTGTTCCCTGCATCTGAGTCTTCAAATTGGCTTTATGACCTCAACAAGGCATGCCTTGTATTTACATAAGCTGTCATGGACTTAATTGCTTAAAAGCTTGTAGCTCAATGAGCTTGGAAGCCCATGTTGGCCAGCAAATTCTCAGCATTTGGTTCAACTTCAAATTAACTGGGCAGCTTTCAAGCTAAAGCTCTATTTCAAACACACTTCAGCAGCTGACAGGGCATTTTGCTTATCTTGAAAGCACCCTTCATGCAATATATGAAGCAATGTTCTTACAAATGTATCCTGAAATGAATGGGTGCACATGCTGTGCTGAGGGGGAAAAAGAGGCAAGATGAAATAGGCTGGTGCCATGTTGAGTGGAAAGCAATGCATGAACTGAGGAAGGAGACATGAGCGAAGTTCTGTAGAAGGTTAGGTAGTGAGAAGAGAATGGCTGCTGCAATGGGAACAAGAAGCGATCAATAGAAAAAAAATTGAGCAGGTTCTAAAACAGGCTGCCAATTTGTTATTGCGATTAATCATTTTTTTGATACTGCCAAATACCAATGTTGCACCATTTTATCTTCGTTTGAATTGCTTTAAGATTGCCAGAATCCCAAATTCTCATTGCACAGAATTATTTGCATTGTGATTCACAATTCCGTGTGCAAACACCCCTCGTTCCAGAGATAGCACCACTGGCAGAAGATAAAAATTGAAAATCGAATTTTAAGTGAAGGGAACAATTAAGTCTCACAAGGAGGGGGACAAAAATTTTGAAAGCATTAAAAGACATCTTACCCATCAACATCTTGGATTAAGAACTGAATGAACCAAAAGGGAGCCATCCCGTAAGTCAGTATTACAGCATGCCTGCAAGATGATATGGCCAAGTTTCAGGCCACAGCTGACCATTACTTTCCATACACATGTGCAAACTCTGTACTGCATGGTACTCACTGCTAAGTTACAGTCTAAGCTGCAAGTGGCAGAGTTTGGCATCTGCCCCACAAGACTCTGCAAAAGTAGGTTACCACATTGATTTGCCAGGGCATGCAAAAATAGTCAGTTGAACCTTTACGGGTGCAGCCAAACGGACATCCATATGAATGAAAGGGTTTTCACTCCCTGAATTTGCAACTGATGTGTGATATTATGTGGCACAGCCTGCTGATCTCCTTCAGATTTTCTGGTAGCTGCCAGGTACCTTCAATCTGTGCAGTCCTGAATCCCCCTTTCCGTTCAACTCTTGAATGTTGGAGTCAGAGAATGGCTATTTGGGGACAAAGCCTCCAAACCTGGTTTCTCTTAAGAACCCAAACACAGATTCAAATATGAGCACAATCAATGCCATGTCTCCATTTAAGCCCTGATAGAATGGATTATACCTAATGGAATTAACCAACTCCTTAAGAAATTCTTCTGCTACCTAGATAGGTCAGAAAGTGTCCTGCAGTATCATTGTCTGCTGCATATCTGCACAACATCACTATCCAGAGGGGCCAGCCCATTGCACTGCTTGCAGAGGGATATGTGAAACATATTTGTCCTTTTGGGAAGAACAAAGCCCACCTATCTTGCCAGTTCTTGAACAGTAATCATCTTGGAGCATTGCTGCTGTAAACTTTATATTTCCCTGCATCAATGGTCTCTCCCAACTTCAGTCTATTGACTTCAATGGAAATAATAATGGGGGCGAGATGTAAACCCATCTGCTGATTTGCTATTGCCCATTGTGCAAAGTCAGAATTACTCCAAAGGAGCTCTGCAGCACAAGGATTTTGAAAAATAACATAATTTGATATGATCATTGCACCCTTTTGAACTTATCACCTCACTGCAACCCTCCAGTATATGTCAAAAGTGCTCTTCTAGCTACTCAATAATGCTACAAGGTTCTCCCCAAATGATTTTGGATATAAATGGTTGCTGGAGGGGACTTGAGATTGCCATGGCTAGTGAATTCAAGGAGATTGGGCCTTAGAAATTGAAAGATTGTTTGCTGCTGGAGCAGGATGGCCAGCTGGCTTTGTGGTATTGAACAAAAGAGTGATTGGGAGCTCTTACAAGGCCATTGACTCTCACATAGAGCAGTTTCGCATGCTCACCACTTCTGAGTCACTGTCTGCATGAGAGGGTAGATGGTTTGTTTGTTGCTGCGAGGAAGCGATAGGTGTATGGAAGAGATAATTGTGAGAGCGGTGGCAAAGTTTGGAAGTAACAGCAGGAGCAAAGCCACAGGGCATTGCTGTGTTTGGATGAGGAAAGTGACATGGGCAAGGTCAATAATTTCATTGTCTTACAGTGAGGATAAAACTGAAATTTGGGGGCATGAAAAGGGACAGTACTGGATAAGTTGTCCACTATATGCCCTATTTCATTTTCCTTTCCCTTAACTTTAAGGAAAAAAAAAACCATGTTCACTTCCTGTATTTCACATTTCCTTTTGTCAGTCACTCATCTGCTATTACAGTTTAAGTTTATTATCATGCATTGAAAGTTGTAATACCTCAATTCAATTTCCTTGCACCTGATTGACCGTGCGACAATTTATTAATTGTGATTGACTCATACATAGATTTCTTGCCAAGTGGAAGGCAAACTAATCAAATCGCTCAGAATGCATGCCATCCTTAATGACAGGTCCAAATTCGTATCCATTGGACAAGCCGCTCAACATGACCAGACAGTCTTGCTCGAAAGTAAATTTTAAAAAAAACACTTGCTGGATTTCTGTAAGAGCAATGATCCACCACGTGATATACATGACAGGATTCATCCTCACGGTTCATTATGCTTGTGTATATATGGGCTGCCCAAGACACACAAAAGTGATGTCTCTTTACGCCCTATCTTATCTATGACCAGTTCTGCACAAGATGAATTGGCCAAATTGTTGGACAAATTGTTCCAACCAATTTTGACCAAGTTTTTCACATATACGGTGAAGGATTCCTTCACATTTGCAAAGGCCATACAGGACTTGCAATTCGATACCAATGCTGTGTCCATGTGCTCATTTGACATTGCTAGCCTATTCACCAATAGGAAGCCATAGATATTTGTGCTGCCGCACTATATCATGGCGACCTAGACCTGGCACCAATACGTGAATCAGTATTCATTGAACTTATGAACTCAGCAATTCACACAGTTGAATCGTTTTAATTACATTGTGTATACCCAAATAGATGGTGTTGCCATGGGATCCTCTCTAGGCCAAGTTCTCAAAAACATCTTTGTTGGGTTCCATGAGAAATTTGTCTTCAATGGAAGGACACCTAACCTCTTCCTCCTTACATATTTCCAATATGTGGATGATACGTTTGCTATATTTAAATCCTCAGTTGCATGTAATAATTTCCTTACATATCTTAACAGGCTCCATCCTGTGCTCAAGTTCATCTTTTGAAATGGAGCAGTCAAATGAACTCCCCTTCCTTGACTTACTAGTTGAGAACTCTGCCAGGGGGTTTTCTATCATGTCTACCTTCAATACCATGCATTGGGATTCTTACAGTTCCACATGCTTTCAGATTGGTCTTATCGGCAATCTTGTAAATAGCATCCAAGCCATTTACTCACCATGCAGGCTTGATGCTAAAGACATCAAAGATGTCAAAGACATCCTGAGGGATAATAGCTACCCTGACCAGATAATTTCATGCTGTATATCACAGAAACTCATGAGTGTGCCTAAGGCTGTCATTTACAGCCCTGAAAAGTGCCCTGTCTACTTCCGATTACACTGTAAGGGCAAACATTTGAGCAACAGGTGAAGCTAGCTGTTTTACGCTGCTACTATGCAGGAGCAATACAAGATGTATTCACCACTAACAGGATGCTGCCGTCAAGCCAAAAGAACATTCTGACTATCACACACAAGTAATGTGGTATATGAATTTCAATGCCAATGTGATTCTAGGTATGTAGGCAGTACATCTCAAAGACTGGTGGATTGTATCAAACAGCACATCCCAGCCACTGTTCGCAACAGGCAAGGTACAGACTATACCCAACCAGCCTGTACTTGCAAAACTTAAAACACAGTGCCCAATATTAAATTTGATTCCGCGATTGGATACCATTTCCTAATAATCCTCAGTGTGCTAAGAATTATGCTGAAAACCAATTTAAGATTGTTAGTTGGGCATGCAGTGTGGCGCATTTGTATGTACTGGAAACTGCATATATTAATACACAGGGCCCTGTTCTTTGTAGACAGAAATAACATGCACACACACGCTGTGCCTGTTTCAGCTAAACAAAATAAGTGACAGCCATTCACTGATTCATTCCTCAGGGCAATGTTTTGACAAATCAGGGTCAGGTTGCCTGATTTTAAATTCAAACAATGCTTGGCAGTTAACTGTCAGTCACCATCACGATTGCATTCTCCATGGTAACGCCTCCACCATTCAGAGTCCTCTTACCAACCAATCAGCACTCTCTTTACACACAGTATAAATCGTTGTTTTCCCCTTGTGTTGGTATTCTTGCGAAGTGTTCTGATAAGCACAAGAGGAAAAGCTTTGAGATGTCTCTTTTTTTCAGCAAAATGAACATTATCCTTTATCACTTTGAGTCCCTTAATTACATTCGTTTCAAAGCCTGCACATACTTTGGGGCTAACGCTGAGGATCAGCTTAAGGGACGTGCAATCTGAGCATGCGCATTGTACAGCTTTCCACCAAGCATCACTCAGAATCTTTCAATCTAATTGGAAGGCTGTAATCTGCCATCCTGTAACACTATCCTTCAATTATTTAGTTTTACCAAATTATTTGAGCAACTAGAAAATTAATTTTAACATTTTTTTCATATTTAAACAATTATGAAGTGTTGGATATTTGCCTCAGAGAGCTTAGCTTATAAAGACCCAGCCAATAATTTGAACATCAGCTTTTACTTATGGAGTTCAAAACAATCATTGTATGTTTTTTTTCAAGTGAGAATTAAAAGCTGTGCCTTCGCTCACGGTTTAACAATAACTGATTTTCAAATGATTTGGAAGCAAAGTGGAAGAGGAATTTAGAAAGTTTTATGAAGCTTAAATTTCACATGAACTTGTAACTTTTTTTAATTTAGAAAACTAGACGAGCTGAAAAAGCAAAGAAAGAGACTGGCCTCAAGTTTAAATAATTAGAATACCTGTCCTCTCCTTGTTTTATAAAACAATTGGTATTTGCACAAGATTTGTTTATGTGGCTGCAGGAAGTGAGAGAACCAGTTATTGACACTTCTTTTCAATATACTCCTATCCACCTTTGTTTTCATGTGGGTGCTGGATTGCGCAATATGAGACATCAACTAATTTTTCAGGTTGTATTTATATATGCAAGCCACGTGTTTATTGCCTTTTGGGGGGCTATATTAACCTGCCAAGGTGGGGGTTTTCTGTGCGGGCGACAGATTAAAACACCAAAAACTGCTGGCAGGTCCAGAAGTCGGGAGGGACCCGCTGATCATTTGCCTTTAACCTGAAAAATTTCTTCAGTTCATGGGTTAGTTTGGTCTAACGTTTAAATGTGTTAAATGGCCATTTACAGCAATTCTAAGCAAAAAACCTGTCTTTAACTTTGTGTGCACAGGTTTTCTGGACTTCATTTAACTGGCCAGATAAAACAAGGTGAGATGACAAGGGGAATTGATATGATTAAGCAATTGACAGACAAACGAGGCTTGTCAATTTAAATACTGTGATATGACAGCTTCTTTCTCTCCTAAGTTAAAGACATTTGTTCATAGGACTTGTTTTGATTGTGTGCTTTCACTGCTTTGGAGCTGATTTCCAATATTTTGGAGGACATTTCTGCTAACTTAGGATTTTTTTGCCTTTGATCTTCACTTCCCAGAAGTCAACCTTCACAGCAGCTTTGAGGCTGCTTACATACCTCTACCTTGGGCCTCTGATGAGGAACAGAACAGCAACCATCTCCTCAATCATCTGCTGCTCCATAGGAGAAAAGGGAGGAGCACAGAGCTCCAGCTCAGTGGAGATTCTGCCCAACACTGTATTCATGCTGTGGATAAGCTTCCTGGACATGACTTAAGGACCAGTGCCTCAGGAGGCTCAGATGTTACCATCAGGCAGTAGCTGACATTTGTAGCCTCTTGGAATCAGACTTACTTCGAAGTGGACCAGGTGGATATGCATTGCCACTAACAATCAAGATCACCATAGCGCTTAATTTCTTCACTCCTGGCTCCTTTGAGAGAACTGCTGGTGACACAAGTGCACCTCCCAGTTGACAGACGCCATATTTGCCAGAACTGGCATTTGTGTGCACTTCATTAAGGTTGAGCCCAGTCAGAAGGAGAGAGTCCTCAGGTTTTTTGCTGTGGCTGGTTTCCCACAGGTACAGGGAGTAGATTGCACACTCATGGAAATCAATGCAACAATAGATCACCAAAGAGTATTTATCAACCAAAAAGGATTCTGCTCCATTAATGTTCAGCTAGCATCTTGCATACCTCGTTAACTAAACATTTACATTGCCCCTTGTTCAAAAAAGGGTGTAAAGTTAATCCCAGCAATCACAGGCCATTCATTTAACCTCGGCGGTGGGGAAGCTTATAGTAACCATAATTCGGGACAAAATTGATAGTCACTTGAGCAAATGCAGGTTAATTAAGGAAAGCCAGCATAGATTTGTTAAGGGCAAATTGTGTTTAGGTAACTTGCTGGAGTTTTTTGATGAGGTAACAGAGAAGATTGCTGAAGGTAATGCTGTTGTTATGGTGTACATGGACTTCCAGAAGGCATACCACACAACAGATTTATAGGTAAAGTTATAGCTTGTGGAATAAAAGTGAAGTAGCAACATGGATACAAAACTGGCTGAGTGATAGGAAACAGAGTAGTGGTTAATGGATGTTTTTCGGAATGGAGGAAGGTTTGTTGTGGAGTTCCCCAGTGATCCATGTTGGGACCCTTGCTCTTCCTGATATATATTGATGACCTAGACCTTGGTGCACAGGGCACACTCTCAAAATTATCAAAAATTGATAACAAAATTTGGAAACATTATGCACTGAGGAAGCTATTTTAAAACTTCAAAAGGATATAGACAAGTTGGCAGAATGGATGGACAATTGACAGAAGAAATTTAATGCAGAGAAGTGGGAAGTGATTCATTTGCTAGAAAGAATGTGGAGAGACAATATAAAATAAAGGGACAATTCTAAAGTGGATGCAGGAACAGAGGGATGTGGGTGTTTATGTGCTAAATCATTGTAGATGGCAGGACAGTTGAGAGTGTGGTTAATAAAGCATACAGCAAGTATGATTTTGACCTCATTGCTTACCTTTTAATTCCTAGGGGCATAGAGTACAAATGCATGGAAGTTATATTAAAGTTGTATAGAACACTGGTTTGACCTGTTATGGCACATCTGATGTAACTGCTGAGCTGATCAAATCCCAAAGGGAAACTTGGAACAATTGCCACAACTGTTCTGCAATTTGTATAAATTTTGAGATGCATGCCTTGAATTCAGTAGTAATAAGACCACTAAGTCTTATAGGTTTCTTACAGGACTAAATTAAACCTTTATTAATAGAAAAAATGATTTTAATTACACACACAGATCTACAAATTACTACTATAATAACTTTTAAATCCCCTAGTTAAGTTAACTGCCAGTTACACTTTTGTTAAGGCAACAGTAAGAAAGAAAGATTTTAAAAGACCCAAGCAAAGAAACATGATACCCTGAACAATCTAATTCAAACTGAGTTTTCTTAACTTCAGTTCTTTGTAGACAGCAGCTTGAGGCATAGATGCTGAAGGCTTTTCACACTTGTTAGATCTTAGAATGCCTACCCTTACACACAGCCTTCGCTCCTTTATACATATTTTCCCCTTTGAATGCAAATTCCCATTGTTTCACTATGTCTTTGAACTTTACCTTTCTAAAAATAAAAATCTCTCATAGTACCAATTTTACCAGTAATCTTTGGGTAAAATAAACAGACTGTTTCTTTACCTCCCCTGGCTAGGTGTAATATTCACACTCTCTTTTGAAATCATTCCATTAAAAATTCAGATGTTCCCTTGACATGTATGTTTACCTACTTAACATTTCAAACCTAGTTTATCTTCTATTATATCAAAACCTTCAGACCAGCTGCCTTCAATTCAATTAAGTCTCTCTCTCTCTCTCTCTCTCTCTCACACACACTCACTCACTCACTCACTCTCTCACACACACACCACTATTACTGTACTTTATAATAAATTGCAATAACATTACAAAAATTATTATATCTTGCTGACATGCCTCAACTGAAGTATTGTGTCCTTTTCTGGGTGCTGCACTCTAGGAAAGAATCGAAGCCATTGGAGACCATGCAAAAAAGATTCACAAGAATGGTCCTGGGGTGAGGAACCTCACTAGATAGATTGCAGAAGCTAGGACTGTTTTCCTTGGAGAAGAAAAGGTTGGAAGGAGATTTGATAAATTATTCAAAGTCATGAGGGACCTAGACAGAGTACATAGGAGAAAATCCATTGTTAGAAGGATCAAGAGCAAGAGGGCACACATTTAAGGTAAATGGCAAAGAAGCAATGGAGACATGAGTAAAAACTTGTTAACACAGCGAGTGGTTAGGATCTGGGGAGTGGTGGAGGCAGGTTCAATCGAGGCAGTTAAGAGGGAATTGGATTGTTTTTTGGAAGAATGTGCAGGGCTATGGGAAGAAGTCTGGGGCGTGACACTAGGTAAATTGCTCCTATGGAAAGTTAGTGCAGACATGACGAGCCGAATGTCATCCTTCTGTGCTGTAACAATTCTGAGATTGTGTTCAAGATAGCTACTGAGTTGCCATGATGATTTCATCTTGTGTGAGGGCGAAATTCCCGTAGAATTTCAGCTCTCTAAGCACAATCAGCTGATGGCTCCTTGGAGTCAAGGGCTACACTCTGAAGATACCTTTGAGGAGCCCTACGATTGACATCCAGGAACAGGACAACAGAAGCCATATGGGCAGAAGAGTTGTAATTGAGCAATAACTGGTATACTGGATATGATTCAGTACCTGGAAAGATCTAGGGTTGCCCATCCATATAAACCAGCAGGGGCTTCTAGAATGGTCATGGTCTGTCACAACTTGTATAACACTGCTCAGCAGCAAGAGCTGGAGGAAAAGGAATGTGATGAGCACTCTACAGCTTCAGAGGAGGAGGAGGAGGAGAAACAACAGGAAGAGGAGGAGCCTGATGCTGCTGCTGTTCACTAAGCTGCCAGGGATGCCTGGAACAGACTGATTTCAGGCATGCCTATCTGAAGCATTGCAGCCACCTGGCACACCAATTCTGATAGGATAGTGGGGCTTTGAAATAAATTTGAAGTTTCATAGACATTAAACAAAAATGTGGTAGTGTAACATAGTGTTAAGCATCCACTATACAAGTCCTTTTTTTTCCTTTTCCTCCTACATAGTGCAACACCTTTAACTACAGCAGAGGTAGAGCCAGGCAGTTTCTTCCCCCTACTCTGATTGCTCTTTGCTGACATTCTCTGGGCTTTGGAGCCTAGGTGAGCCCCACCAAACTCTATCTCACTTGCAGTTGTGCAGTGCAGTCTTGGCCATCATGACAGTTGCAGCATGGGAGCCTCAGAGTCACTGGTGGGTGAATAGAATGCTCCTGTAAAGCACCTTGGGATGTTTTATTACTTTAAAGGTGCTATATAAATATAAGTTGTTGTTGTGCATAGAGCAGAGTCTCCACTTCCACATGCTCTTTCTCCATCTTCCCATGTGAACAGTCAGATAAATCAGCAAAGAAAGGGATCAAATTAAACTGCACTAAATACTACTCTGAAATGTCTTTTGGTCATCTCCTTGGTCTTTCCATTATGTTGAACAAATGCTAATTAAAGTAATGGGTAGATTTTCTTCTGGTGTTTGTTCAGCTCACTAGTGTAACAACAGCAGTTGAGGAAGAAAATCAGACGGCAAGCTGTTGTTCTGATTCTCCACCACCAGCTGCTATTTCTGGGATTTCCTGCCAGAAGTGACAACAATTGTCCAATATTTTCACTCAGATATGGGTGGCCATATTCTAAAATTCACAAAATGGAAATACATCACACAATATATTTCCTGACTTTTGCATCATAGCAAAACTAGATGGTAGAAACATCAGCATAACCATTGACTCACTGTGAAAAAGCCATGGGGGATCTACTGGTCTTCTGAAAGTATTCTGTTTAATTTTATTAAAACTGTCAGTTCCACGGTAACTTTTATAAACAAGCTAAAATTAAATTTTCCCAAAAGTATTTTGTAACTCAGCTTTCAACTGAATGGGGGCTGTGTAATGAGAAAGAGCTTTTAGTTTACCTAAAATAACTTTTGTATACTTTCACATTTGTTTGACATTTTTGTCCGCTAACAATAGGATACCTTTTTATGTGAAAAAACACCAGAAGTTTCCAGGCTAGAGTCCATCTGGTGTTATTCCTTCTTGATAAATTGTACTGATAATTTGCTTTCAACTATGGAATTTCTGAATCATTTGCTTTTGAAATTGGATAGCCTGTTTATTCTCATAAGGATTGGTTTCTTTGACCCCTCCCTTTTATGGCATTGTGCATGAAACAATTTTAAGTTTTGGAAATCACATTAGACAATAAGAAGAATGTTCACCTATAAAAGTCAAACATTACAGTTTTATGCTTTCTAATTTCAGTCACAGTAAAAAATGAAAGTCCATTAAAATGCAACAGGGAAAGTATTAGTGTTGTGTATATACTGAACTTTTTTTTCACATAAAGTATTTGTAGCTGTCAGAGATTAGTTTAAGTCAGTTTGTACTATTTAGACCTTTATTTATAATCTTCAAACAATTAAATGCTTGAAGTTTGGTAGTTGCAGTAAACTTGTTAAAAGTGTCTTTGTGAATAGCGCCATGGAATTCTGTTCCTAGAATTTATTATTATTTTTAGAATTGTATAATAACAACTAAAGCATACAAGAGAAAAATAAAATTGGCAAAATCACTGTATAAAGCATAGTTTTGATATAGCAACAATCAGTTCATAGCAATCACAAGTCTGAGGCAGAATTAATCCAAGCAACAATAATGTATAATAAGAGAGAATGAATATTTTCAACAAACACTTTCATTTATTGTTGAATCTATAGGGCTTTAAGTCTCTGAAAATTGGATCACTATCTTGCCTGCCCAATAAGCCTCGGAACTGCACCCAACACCATTTTGGATCAAGTCTCTTATTAGGTGTCCAGTGTACCTGCTTGAAGTCAAAGGACACCTATTTAATATGTAAATAATAGTCATGTGCTAGTTTAAAGGCCCAGATGCTACGTTGTAAAATATTAGCAAGCTATTTGGCAATTCTACAACAGGCGCTCAAATTATTGACAGAAACAGTTGAGAGGGCACCATTTTCGCTATTGTTGGAAGTAATTTTCAATTGCTCTCGGGTAAAGTGGAAATCATGAGCAGATGAGTGGCGGCTCCTGGGCCACAAGATTGTTATGCAGAGTATGTGAGAAAGAAAATTTAACATCAATAGTAAAGGAGAGGAAGATGGCCCACAGGACACCTCCTCCAGTTTGCTATCTACCACACTTTGTATTTTTCCCGGTCTATTACGTTGATGACTGTTAGCTCTTGCATGTCTAGTTCTCTGATTCTCTAGATCTCTGTTCTGTTGTGTTCCAGCTTGTCCTTGCAGAAGAGTGGGAATTTGCTACCATTGGCCTGTTGAAGGGATATGAAGATGAAGATGGCAGCTTAGCATGGTGAGAGATAAAGCAGTAGGTACAGAGAAGAGGGACCAATAATTGTGAGGTTAGTGAAGTGTGATGGTGTGCAAAGTAGAAACAGGAGTTACAATGATTGGAGGAAAGAGAAAATAAACGTATGTTAGCGCTAGGGTTAAATAGAGGCCTGCAGGGATGTGCAGCACGTAATAAAGCTGTGAACAGGAGTCCTACTTTAGCGGTCATAGTCATTGAATTATAGAATGGTAACAGCACAGAGCGAGGCCATTTGATATGTATTGTCTGCCGTAGTTGTCGTAGAATTTCTTTCTACATTATTGCCAGGCTTGTCCACTCTTGCCAACTTATCTGCCAAGGCACTGAATGTCCATCTACAGAATTAAGACCTTCAGGTTGCATCCTCCACCAAGAACTGCATAACACTATTAGAGAAAAACAAGGTTCTAGCAGAATCACCTCTCCAAGGCACTGCCCCTTTAAAGGATGGACAAGATGCTAATTGCCAACCTGATGATGACCACCACCTCACCACGTAGAGGAGTCTGCTTCCAGTCTTTCTGGTATCATCTCTTAGAAGATCAGCACACATGGCCAGACACTGTGGGTGGACATCCTCTTGGGTGCTGGGATTAATGTAGTCAGATCTTTGATGACCGGCATGGACACGATGGGCCGAATGGCCACCTGTGCTGTAGACACCTATGAGAATCTCGTGTAAAGTCTCCTTTCTCCCACTTTTTTTAGAAATATGCAGGCTTATAATACCTTTCTCAAAAAAATATCTTATTTAGGTGAATTGAGCAACAAAACTACAAGCCTCAAATGTCACAGAAAGTACAGTGATAGTTTGCTCTATTTTGCTTGATTTCAGCGGTTATCTAATTAAGCTGTTCCATGATTTTCCTCTTACTAGGAGAATCATTATTAGATTGGAGGCTCCATTCTACTCCAGAATTATCTGGGTTATCTAGATTCATGACAGTGATTCTACATTTGGTGTCAGGTCATCTTGGTTAGAGAAGAGAAAATTAGCCAGTAACTGATAGCTGTTCACTGATTCCTGTTAGAATTGTGAAGAAATGATTGATTGTAATTTCATATGTGGTTGAAATAACCTGGTTACGCTTACTGGCAGACTTCTTGTATGAATAATGAGTGCTTTTGTGGAGTGCCAGAGGGTTCCAGCCAGGAATCAGGTACATCAGAAAAGAGCCCAGGGTTGGGGAGGGTGAGGGACACAATTATTGACTAGAAGAAATGATGATCCAGAGTTAATAAAGCACCAGCTGTGAACTCAACATGCTGACAATGGAGAAATTTGCCAATATCTGTCAAATCCAACATGAAATAAGTTGTTATTTAATTTTGTATTTGAATTGATGTAAAAGTAGATAGTTGGCTAGTTTAGATGAATGCATTTTTAAATTTTCTCAGAAAGGCTGCATTCATCTTCAGAGAAGTGATTAGACTATTTCAGAAGCCTCTTGTCAGGAGTTTTCTTTACCAGTTGCCAGAACAGGAAGTTGGATATCTACAAAAGGCTGAAGCAAGGCAGGCTCTTTCAAAAAATTGTGCATGCCTGTTGATCTTTAGCATAGCATTATGGCAAGACAACATAGACATAACAGAAGACATTATTGCAATGCAGAAATTCTGAAGGTGAAACATGAGCAATTATCTTTTGTCTGACACATCACTGTTCCACATTAGGAAAAAAGACAACTTTGTTGGATTTGGGTGATAAAATATTTGCCAAGAATATTAGCTGAAAGCAATTTTAGTTGACACTGCATATCCAGAATGTGTTGTATTCAGTGCAAACATTCCTACAACATCTTTTCAACAATTTACTTCATAATGATCTCAAAGATGTATATTGCTACTAAAATATTGATGACTGATTTTCCAGCACTTTGCAAGAAACAGTTTGGAATATTCTTGAGCCTCTTCTCTGTGTATGGCTGGGAATTTGGGATACTGGTGCAAAGTGGTACAAGCCTTGTATATTCTGAAGATATGATTAGATTTTTGAAAGATAGGTTTGCACTTGCACAGCCCTAGTCACTTTGAAGGGTGTCAAAGTAGTCAAGTGATGGCTGTTAATCAAATCTAGCAGCCATTCTTCAACAACATCCCACAAACAGCAATAAGATAAGCAATCAATTGACTTCTTTTAGGTGTAGCGTTGGTTAAGTGGTGAATGTTAACTAGGATACAAGAATTCTCTTTCCTTCTTTGTGCAGTTGCGTTGAGCCTTTAGCAATCATTTGAAGCTCCAGAAAAGGCTGACAGGCCTTGATTTAACCTTTCAACTGAAAAACGGTTGCACATTCCAAACCAAAAAACTGCATGAAGCTATACACTGCATTGACCAGACTTGGTCGATTGTCTGTTTCAATTAGAGAAACTTTTCCCGTAATTGCAACATTTATCACTTTTTGTAATGGTTCATACATAGGGCTTACTCATTACAATATTCAATAAAAATCTGTCCACATGTTCTTCACCAGAAGAAGTGAATATGGTAAGTCTAAAATACCAAATGAAGCTGCCATTTCATGCTGCTTGCCATCCTGCAGTTCAAAGTAAGCTTAAATCTTAAAATGAGGAATGAGGAAAAAGGAAATCTTATTAACCCCATTTTCTTTTATTTATTCTTTCAAGGGATGTGGGCATTGCTGGCTGGCCAGCATTTATTTTCCATCCTTAATTGCCCTTGAGTGGGAGGTGGTGAGCTGCCTTCTTGAAGCTTTGCAGTCCCTGTGATGTAGGTATACTCTTAGTGCTGTTAGGAAGGGAGTTCCAGGATTTTGACCCAGCGACAGTAGAGGAACTGTGATATAGTTCCAAGTCAGGATGATATGTGACTTGGACGGGAACTTGCAGGTGGCTGTATTCCCTTGCATCTGCCCTTGTTCTTCTAGGTGGTAGAGATCTTGGGTTTGGAAGGTCTGTCAAAGGATCCTGGGTGAGTTGCTGCAATGCATCTTAGAGATGGCACACATTGCTGCCACTGCTTGATGCAGCCTGTCGATCAAGCGGGCTGCTTGAACCCAGATGGTGTTGAGCTCCTTGAGTGTTGTTGGAGCTGCACTTGTCCTGGCAAGTTGTGGGTATTGCCATCACCTCTGACTTGTGTCTTATAGATGGCGGACAGGCTTTGAGGAGTAAGGAGATAAGTTACTTGCCGCAGAATTCCTAATCTTTGACCTGCTCTTAGCCACAGTATTTATATGGCTGGTCCGTTTCAGTTTCTGATCAATGGTAAGCCCCAGGATGTTGATGGTGGGGGTTTCAACATTGGTAGTGTGAAGGGGGGATGATTGGATTCTCTCTTGATGGAGATGGTCTTTGCTTGGCACTTGTGCCGTGCAAATATTACTTGCCAATTATCTGCCCAAGCCTAAACATTGTCCAGGTCTTTGTTTTATATGGACAGGGAATGCTTCAGTGACTGGAATCGCAAATGATACTGAACATTGTACAATAATCAGCGAACTTCCTACTTCTGACCTTATGATGGAGGGAAGGCCATTGATGAAGCAGCTGAAGATGGCTGGACCTAGGACATTACCCTGAAGAACTCCTGCAGCAATGTCCTGGGACTGAGATAACCGACTTCCAACATCTTCCTTGTGCTAGGTAGATGGGGAAAATAGACCCAAAAGTACAGTGAGTTTAACTGAGAGACATTTGAACCAGACTACAAACTCTCCAGATAATTTCTGTGGAGCTTGCATATTAGAAATCCCAAACTGCAGAAACTAAGCATAAAGGAAAAATTCAAAAATGTGTGGAAATCATTCCACCATGAGGGCTGCAGTTGTGAAAATAAACAAATGCGATCTAGAAAACAAAAGCAACCTGCTGTGGATGCTGGAAATCTGAAATAAGAACCAAAAATCTTGTAAGTGTTCAGAGATCTGGCACCACTCTGACCTCTCTGTCCTCAGCCTCCTATACTGTTCCAATGCATGCTCATGGAACAGCACCGCATCTATTGATTAGGCACTTTACAGCCTTTTGGACTCAATATTGAGTTCAATCATTTCGGATCATAGCTTCTACCCCAGTTTTGTTTTGTGCTTTTTGATTTTGTTACAGGATGGCAGCTTTTTGTGATGATTTCTTTTCACCCATTTACCCATGTCTTCTGGACACATTAAGTTCTCCCTTTATCACCATTATTGCTTTGCACCATCATCTCATGCAATTTAAATTCTCATGCCTTCCACCGATCTGTCCTTGTTTTCTTTCTCTACCTCAATACTTCTCTGTCTCTGGACTTGCTTACAATCTGTTACATCCCTAACCTTTTTCCAGTTCTGATGAAAAGTCATCAACCTGAAATGTTGGATCCGATTTTAACTCTGTGTAATCAAATGGGTTTGGAGTGAGTTAAAATTGGGCCTGACAACCCTGCTCCTTCTTGCTATAAAGGGAGTGCAGCGAAGGTTTACCAGATTGATTCCTGGGATGGCAGGACTGACATATGAGGAGAGATTGAGTTGGTTAGGATTATATTCACTGGAGTTCAGAAGAGTGAGGAGGGATCTCATAGGAACCTATAAAATTCTAACAGGACTAGACTGGGTAGATGCAGGTAGGATGTTCCTGATGATGGGGGAGTCCAGAACCAGGGGTCACAGTCTGAGGATATGGGGTAGACTATTTAGGGCTGAGATGAGGAGAAATTTCTTCACCCAGAGAGTAGTGAGCCTGTTGAATTCGCTACCACAGAAAGTAGTTGAGGCCCAAACGTTGTATGTTTTCAAAAAGAAGTTAGATATAGCTCTTGGGACAAAAGGGGTCAAAGGATATGGGGAGAAAGTGGGAACAGGCTATTGAGTTGGATGATCAGCCATGATCATAATGAATTACGGAGCAGGCTCGAAGGGCCAGATGGACTATTCCGGCTCCTATTTTCTATGTTTCTCTCTCCACAGATTCTGACAGATCTGATGTGTATTTCTAACATTTTCCAAACTCCAGAAAAGGTGTGCAAACATTCGACAAAGTAGGTGCAAGGGGCTAGAGTCTCATCTAGTACTGAAGCAAAATGTTAAAACATAAATTATCATGAGTGCTGCTTAAAAAAAAACAGACACTGCTAGAGAACTGTGTGCAGTTCTGGTCGCCACGCGATAGGAAGGATGTGATTGCATGGGAGAGAGTGCAGAGGAGATTCACAAGAATCTTGCCTGGGCTGTAGCATTTCAGCTATGAAGAGAGACTGGATAGGCGATAGTTGTTTTCCTTAGAGCAGAGAAGGTTGAGGGGGGACCTGATAGAGGTATACAAAGTTATGAGGGGCGTAGATAGGAAGAAACTTTTCCCCTTTTAACCAGGGGGCATAAATTTAAGGTAAGGGGCAGAAGGTTTAGAGAGGATTTGAGGAAATTTTTTTTTCACCCGAAGGGTGGAATTTGGAACACACTGCCTGGGGCGGGGGGAGGGGGGGGGTGGGTGGCGGGCTGGTGTTTAGAGGCAGGAACCCTCACAACATTTAGGAAGTATTTAGATGAGCACTTGAAATGCCATAGCATAGAGGGCTACGGGTTAAGTGCTGGAAAATGGGATTAGACTAGATTGGTGCTTGATGGCCGGAATGGGCACAATGGGCTGAAGGGCCTGTTTCTGTGCTGTATGACTCTATGACCCTAACTATTGTTCCTCCATGCGTTTGTTTAATTCCAGAAAGGCACAATGCCTGGATGTATTCCTTTTGCCTTGCATATGAATATATATACCTTCCAGCAAGCGTAGGTGAACCACATTGCAAACACAACTGACAATCTTAGGAGTGAATGTTTAAGGTGATGGATGGGGTGCGTGCAAAAGAAGCATGTCCAGGCAGTGTGTCATTTTTGAATTAAATAAAAGCATAGTGGACAATAGGTCTCCTGGCAATGTCTCAACCAATCAGAGTCAACTTGCCAACCAGTCAGCACATTTTTCTCAGTCAATGTAAATTGTTGACCTCTTTGAAATTTGAAATGTGGTTGACTCTGAACTGCCCTCTGAAATGACCTAGCAAGGGCAGTTAGGGATGGGCAACAAATGCTGGCCTTTTAGCAATGCCCACATCCCATGAAAGAAAATAAAATCCTCACGCCCGTCTTGATGAGTGCAAGATTAAAAAGCTTCAATAGCTTGTCTAGTTTTTCAGCAATACTCAAGTTCTATATTACCAAACGACTATCATGAATGCAGTGAGGTAATTGCAATATTGTAAACTCCTGCATTTTTTTTTGAGACATTCTTGGACTTCGTCCTAAGAACAGTTAATATTAGAGCCCAGGACAGGATTCAGTTAAATCAGGGATGAATGAGATGGAATAGAGCAGTGTTATGACCGGGATAGGAGGAGTGCACGAATTATCAAGCCTCACAACTGGGCAGGCCATACTATTAACTTAAATATTTAATTTTCTCACTGAAATAGCCAATTGTGTTCCAAACCTCTCGTACCCAGAAGAAAAGAGATTCTGACCAGACTTATTTCAAAAACTCTTTCTGTTGAAAGTTCCAATAAATAATGACAGTGTTGTAATTTCGAAAATAGATATTGACTACTGATTAAATTGGTTTATTGTTCTGGTGGAATTTAAAAGCTATGTAGGAGAATAAAATAAAAAATGAAAGATATTCGAAACAATTAATCAATCAAGCAATAAAGAATAATAATTCCTAGATGGTGACAAAATTGAGGTGAGGAAGCTTTTATACATTGAGAAGTTCACAGGCTAAAACAGAGAGTGAACCAGAAACCACTTATAGTAAATAGAGATGCCCTGTGACATCATGGGCTTGATTTTAACTCTGTGCATGAGGACGAGTTTTGAACAAGTTAAAATCTCATCCCATGGATTCATGAAGTCTGCCACTTGAAGTGCAAAGGAAACAATATTCAAATGAAACAGGGACAGAATATTTTGTATGTTATATTAGCTAATAGACTACCAGTGAATTAATTGTATGGGGAAAGAATGTGGAAATGCGATTAATTGAATGGCTCTTTGAAAGCAACACGATGGGCTGAATGGCCTT
This sequence comes from Carcharodon carcharias, assembly GCF_017639515.1. Lineage (NCBI taxonomy): Eukaryota > Metazoa > Chordata > Chondrichthyes > Lamniformes > Lamnidae > Carcharodon > Carcharodon carcharias. The sequence goes on from NC_054487.1 coordinate 54,226,243, forward strand.
TTACCTTGCTGTGCTATTCTACGATTCTGTGAATATCCAGAACAAAGGTAGACTTGGAGCATTCCAAGTGAGCAGTAAGGCTTCAAGATTTCCCTAGCAGTGAATTAAGTAGAATTCTCTTTAAATCTACATAGGGCAAATGTCTCCGCCTGGAAATCTCCAGCATTACAGATGTCAGTCTTTGACCAGTTTGATCACTCCACAATATCAAATAGTTAACAGCACTGGATACAAACAAGGCATTGGGCCCAGACAATATTCCGGCTGTAGTGCTGAAGACTTATGTTCCAGAACCATCTGCTTCCCTAGCCAAGCCATTCGACCATAGCTATAACACTGGCATCTCTGTTAATTGTTCTTGTGGGTCTTAGATATGATTGATATTTGTGGGTCTGGACTTCAGATAATGGTGGAGGCAACTCTATCTTTTATTGAACATTATCCTGTTCTGACGGAGTCAACCCATTCTGAAGTGGTGTGGAATGGTAACTCAACAGTGTTTAGTCAATATAATTTTTTTTTCAACAAAGCTTTGACCGTTCTTACTCCTCTCTTAGCCTCGCCATTTGCTTGTGGGTACCTGGGAGAACTAGTTGTGTGAACAAATCCATAGTCTTCTGTAAATTTCTTGAACCCTTCATTCACAAACTGTGGACCATTGTCTGAAATGACAAAATCTGGAATGCCATATGTGGCAAAAATTTCTTTGAATGAATTGATGACTGCTTCTGAGGTTGTTCTGTGAAGATGTTTATCCTTAATCCATTGAAGTAATAGTCAACAACTATGAGGAATGTCTTCCCCTTGAGCTTAAAAAAGTCTATTCTGAGATGTTCCCATGGTCCAGATAAAAATGAGGATTCCATCAATGTTTCTTTTTGCACTTGGCGATGGATTGCACAGGTAATGCAGCTCAAAATCATGTCCTGTAGTGACTTTTGAGATTCTTGGCTGCCAAACTGGATTTTGCACCCAGGTATGACACTTCGTAATGCTTCGGTTTCCCTGGTGTATTCTTTGAAGGATCTCGAGTCTGAGCACCTTTGATATGACCAACATCTCGTAGATTAATAAGTCATTCACAATATTGAGGTGCCTGTGTTGCTCAAAGTACTGTTTCAGAATGAGATTGTTTGGAACATATTCTTGTCATCCATTCCTGCAGTTTTCTCTAATTTTAACACATTCTTCATCTGTTTTTGGTGCTTGCCCTATTTCATGCAGCCTCTGTGTGGTTGCTGGTAGGAAATTGGCATTTGGTGAGCTGTTTGACTCTACGTCCTCAACAAGATTTATGCCCTTTTGTTCAGGTTTCACAACAGGACTGCATGACAATGCATCTGCTGCTGTTTGTCTTGTACATATTTGTCTGGTTCCTTCACCTAGGAAATCTTCTGTCTGGTTTCCTGAAGGTTTTCCAGTTTATCTCCTTTAAAGATGAGTTGTAGATCTGTGCAAGATTTTCGACTTAACATTGAACATTCTTGATGATGGATTACACACAATGTTTCTGCGATTTTGCTCCCTTTGTGCTGGAGTTTAGCGATCAACTGTCTCTTGACTTTCAGCTGAATGCCTCCTGGACCATGAAGTCTTATGGCCAATGGCTGAAGTGCATCTGGTTTTAACCACTTTTTTGTGTCTGAAATAATTGAAACTCCTGCTACATTGTGTAACTTGAAGTTTGTTTTACGTCTGTTGACCATAATATCAGCACTCTAATAGTTCCCATTTGATCCTGTAATTTCTGCCAAGAATGATACTGCTGGTTGTTTTTCTTCAACTTCTTGAATGTCGTCAATTTCTTGAATGGTCCTTGATCTTGGTTGTTTCTCCTTTAATTGTTTGCTTAAGAGCTGTTTGCTGATTTAAAATGGCCTCTCTTCTTGCAGGAATGGCACTCTATTTTTGGTGAGGCATTCTTGATGCAGGCTTTCCCCACCACAACAAGAACACTGAATAATCTTTTTTCTCTATTTCGGTTTAGGTGCATTACAATTTCTATGTGCTATTAGCCAGTTTTCTTTACGAGATTTCTTTTTTGTCCAGAATTAAAATTTTGTTTTCTTTTCTTTCTTCTGCCTGCCTTGCTATCTCTACAACCTTTAATAGGGCCAAATCTCCCCTTGACTGTAAAAAAAAATCCGATAGTGTCTCTTCTAAGACTTCCATAATAATGCAATTCTGATTTAATTCATCTTTCAGCGCTTTGTATCCACAATTTTCAGTTAATTGATATAGCTCATTAACAAAGGAATATATGCCCTCTCCTGATCCTTGGGTGAACCTATTGAATTTTGCTCACTCTATAATGGCGTTTCTCCAAAGACTGAAATAATTATTGATGGCTTTAATAACTTCTTCATATGTGGCTATATCGTTGTTTATGCCCTGTCTAAACATTATGTCATCTGAACTACTGCCTATAGCATAGAGTAAGGTACTGGCCTGCTCCTTGCTAGTCTTCTCTAGTCCCAATGCTGTTCTGTACCTAGTAAACCTGCGACGCCAGTTCTGCCACTTCTCGGCTCGATCTAGGCCTTCCACATGGTCAAAGCATTCTGGTAAAAGTAAGATTTTTTTCTCTGTCTTCCTTTTGACTGTTGCCTTTTCTGGAATTCAGTTGAAGATTTTCCTGCAGTCTCCTTGTCTTGCAGTTGTTTCTCTTGCTGCTCTTTCCAGTCGCTGTGCTCTTCACTTTTTGCTCCATTTGTGGTGTTTTTCCACTGTCACCATCTGTTATTGTTGTTGTGGGTCTTCGATATGGTGCTAGTTGTGGGTCTGGACTCACAGATCATGCTGGAGGCAATGCTGTTAGCAAACTCTAGCTTTTATTGAAATGATACTAACTGTTTACAATATAGACTCATCACAAGGCTTTACATAGAACTATCTCTCGCCTGCTTTGTTGTTGTGTGATCTTACATCACTAATGATATAGACTATATATATTTGTATATTTAACATTAACCATTTATACTACAGCATCTACCTGTCGATGTAGAAAATTTTTATTTGTTCTTGGGATGTGATCGTCGCTGGCAAGGCTAGCATTTATTGACCACTCTTAATTACCCTTGAGAAGATTGTTATGAGCTGCATTCTTAAACCACTGCAGGCCATGTGTTTAGGTATAACCACAATGCAGTTAGGAAGGAAATTCCAGGATTTTGATCCAGCGATAGTGAAGGAACAGTGAAATAGTTTCAAGTCAAGATAGTGTGAGATTTGGAAAGCAACTTGCAGGTGATGCTGTTCCCATGGTCTTTGTCCTTCTAGGTGGTAGAGGTTTGGAAGATGCTGTTGAAGGAACCTTGATGAGTTGCTGCAGTGCATCTTATAGATGCACATACTGCTGCCACTTAGTGGTGGTGATGGAGAGAGTGAATGTTGAAGGTGGTGGGTGGAGTGCTTATCAATCAGGCTGCTTTGTCTTGTTTGGTGTCAAAGTTCACTTAGAGCTGCACCCATCCAGCAAGTGGAGTATACAGTATTCAGTCGCACTCCAGATTGTGCCTTGTAGACAATGGATAGGCTTTGTGAAATCAGGAGTTGAGTTTCTGCTGCAAAGAGTCTCCTCTTAACCTTCTCTTCTACAAAACAGTTGCAACTTCTCCAATCAATCTACGTAACTGAAGTTTCTTATCCCTGGAATCATGCTTCTAAATTTTTTCTGCACCCACTCTAATGCTTGTTACAGTCCCCATAGAGTCTGTTAACATTTAAAGAGAAATTCAAACACCCAATGATTAATTGAAAAACATTATGTCACAAGATTTCACAGTTTTGAACAAAAACCAACTTTATTGTATATTTAAAAAATTAAGAAAGTAAATGTTACTAACAACACTATAGTTTATAATTACATATGCTATGAATCCAATTTTACTTTTACTTCCCCTCAAGAGATCTCTTACCATAGGAAATCTTGAAGGTTCATTCACTTTTCCTGGGACCAGCCAAAGTCCTCTGGAATTTGCTTTAATTTAGTTTGTTATTCTGAGGTATGAAATTTCATGGGGATCCTTCTATTAGCTTTTGGCTTAGCAGTCCTCCAATTTCTCTTCAAAAGCTCATGACTGTGCACTTCTCAGATCAGGCAAGCCTCACTACCTTCTTGTCCTGCCTTTGGACAGACACAAGCTACTTTTTCCCTGTTTGCTTCCACAGCTGCTTTACAGCTCCTTCCAAGCTAACTGTTCAAGCTGCCTGCTTTCTGTCACAACGTTAACTGCTTTTCATTGTGAGGATCACTGTAGATCTCTTCCTCTATCTTCAAGCTAGGCAAATCTTCCAGCCTAGTTCCCCCTTACATGAACTCCAAGTCTCCAAACTGAGCTTGAGCTCCAATGTGCATTCTGCATGGTGAACGATAACATTTAATATTTTCTTGGCTTAAGGTGCAGACCTGACTAACTTTCATCTCCTGTTGCTCCACTGACTAAGTGAGCTGCAGGCTTCACAAGACCAAAATTACATCTGTTATGTGTGAGAAACACCCAGATACATTAAACAAAGGAACCTCCTAACCTAACCCTCTCAGCCCATCTGCATGACAACATGGCATGCTTTTAGATACCCCAAACAGAAGTACACAAACCAAACCCTTTGATTCTGTGACCCATATAAATAATCCATATCTCTAATGGATAAAATCACCCTCACTCCAAACTCCCTGGTTCCACTAAGAAGTACAGAGATGGGTCATCCATTGTTTAAGTTTATTCACTTCCAACTGTGACCTTGCAAGATAAACCACAGGTTACCTTTTAACTGTTATTAACCCAGGCTTGTTTGATTTGCTTTCACTTTAAGGTTGTTTACTAGGTTCTTAACCAGTTTTCCATTTACTTCATAGGTAACACTTCAATCTCCAACCTAAAAGTTATATTCCTTAAACTGAAGGTTAGACTTCTAAAGCACATGAATTATGGAATTAATTGTTCGTAACAGTCTTCACATTCTTCCTAAAGTGTGGTGCCTAGAATTAGATGCAATACTCCATTTGGGGCCAAACCAGTTTTTAATACAAGATTAACATAAATGCCTTGCTTTTATCATCTTGAAAAAGCCTAGGATTCTGCTTCCTCTATTAACCACTCTTTCAATTTGATGTACCACCTTCAATGATTTATTCGCACGTACACATAGGTCTCTCTGCTCCTGAACCCCTTTTAGAATTGTACCCTTTGTTTTACATTGTCTCTCTGCATTATTTGTACCAAAATGAATCATTTCACACTTCTCTGCATTTAATTTCATCTGCCACTTGTCCACCCATTCCACCATCTGTTCATGTCCTTTTGAAGCTCCATACTATCCTCAAAGTTCACATCTAAATGTTTGGTATAGTCTGCAGATTTTGAAACAGTTCCATGTTCACCAAGGTCATTAATATGTATCAGGGAAGAGCAGGGGTCTTAACACTATCCCTGGGGAACTCTATTATAAACCTTTCTCCAGTCTAGAAAACAACCATTAACTACTAGGCTGCGTTTACTGTCACTCAGCCAATTTTGTACCCATGTTGCTACTGTCCTTTCTATTCCATGGACTTTAGCTTTGCTCACAGGTCTGTTGTGAAAGGAAAGGAAGGTGGTTGTGATTATTTGAGGCCAATCATCACAGCCCCAGGACATTGCTGCAGGATTTTCTCTGGGCACTGTCCGAAACCCAACCAGCGTTAGGTACTTCATTAATGACCCTCCCTCCAACATAATGCTAGAAGTGGGGATGATTGCTGATAGTTTCACAGTGTTCATACCATTTGCAACACCCTGGGATACTGAACACTCCATGCTTGCATGCAGCAAGACCTGGGCAACATTCAGGCTTGAGCTGATAAATAGCAAATAACATTTGTGCCACACAAGTCCCAGGCGATGACTATCTCCAGGAAGAGAGTCAAACCATCTCACCTAGGCATTCAATGGCATTACCATCTCTGAACCCCTCACTATCAGCATGCCGGGTGGAGGGGCAAGTGGTCACTATTGACCAGAAACTTAACTGGACGAGCCATATAAATGCTGTGCCTACAAGAGCATTTTACACACTGGGACTGCTGCAGTGAGTAACTTATCCCCTGACTCCCTAAAGCCTGTCAATCATTTATAAGGCAAAAGTCGGTAGAGTGATGCAATATGTTCTACATGCCTGGATGAGTTTAGCTTCGTCAGTGCTCAAGAAGCTCATTCTGGACAAAGCACCTGATCTATCACATTAAATATTCCCTCCCTCCACTACCAACACTTATTGGCAATAATGCGTACCATCTACAAGTTGCACTGCAGCAACTCACCAAGGCTCCTCCATCAGCACCTTCCAAACCCAAGACCTTCATTACCTGGAAGAACAAGAACTAGGGCAGCAAATGCATGGGAACACCACCACTTCCAAATTCAACTCCAAGTCAAATTCCATCTGGACAAGTTTCATATTTTGAGAGAAAAGCTGAATGAATACAACATGATTATGGGTATCAACTTTATTTTGAGAGTGATATAGATGCCACATTATTTTGTTGTAGAACCTTTATTAAAATAAAGCAATGTTGCTTCAGACATTTCTCAATATCTTGGAATAGCTCCTTAATAAAGCTGTGTTCTAAAACTTCTTTATAAAATGGTTGTGGAAAATTAAGGCTTTTTAGTAGGTATTTCTTAGGGTCAGTGGCACCAGTATTTCCAAAATTGATCTGAGCATCTTACTTTTATAAGAGTTTACTCACACTGTCTAACATTTAATTGATGCAATCATATACCTGAACAGTACTCCCTTGTGACCATAAATGTACATTTATGTACCTCTACAACCTTTTGAAAGGTGGACTGTGAATCCCTTGGGTAAAACATGGATACAAACTAATAAGCCATTTTACTTCGCAGTTGAACACACAGAAAAACATTTAAAATATGACTCACTCAATTCAATCTTTGTGTAATAGTACAAAATCAAAAAATTAAATGCTTCTCCATAGCAGTGAGTCACCTTAATAACCTAAACAAGGTATGGAGTATTTCTAAGCTCTCGGTCTGTACAAAGGCTCTCACACCTTTCCCTTTAAAATTCTGAATGCATGTTTTTGTCTCTTAGGACCTGTCTAAATGCCTATGTCTATGTTTGATCACATTCTGGTCATAGCTGGAAAGGGATCAAACGCTTTTCAGAAAGATGAGCTTTTTTCTCTGATCAGGGCAGGCTAATGAATTGCTTATTATTTACAGTTTATAGAAAAATAACATCAAAACTAGCTCATTAACAGCTTGTCTATTGTCTAGACCTTTTTTTTAAACTGCATGAATGTGATATTTTTTAAAACCACATGTTTTCCAAAATCTTTTAATAAAAAATGGGCAGAATAAACTTGAGATATTTGTGGCTTGATTGTCAATATTTAATTAAATTTCCTGGAAAACAAATTATTTCTCATCACGATCACCTACTTCCACATGTTTACCATCATCCAACACCACCTCTGCCTCAGCTCATTTGTTGCTGGAACAACCAGCCATGCTTTTGTTGCCTCCATATTTGACTGTCCTTGTGCTCTCCTGGCTGACCTCACATTTTCCACCCACACAAACTTGAGCTCATCCAAAACTCTGCTCTCCACAATCTAGCTCAGACCAAGTACCATTTATCCATCATCACTGTGTTTGTTGACTTATATTGGTACGCTGTCGGACAACATCACAATTTTAAAATTATCATCCTTGTTTTCAAATCCCTCCAAGGCCTTGCCCTTTCCTCTCTATTTAACATCCTCCAACGTTCCAGCCTTCATTGGGAGCTGCACGTCTGGTATCTTGAACTTCTCTGATTTTAGTTATTATGCTATTGGTCTCATGCCTTCAAAATGCGTAGTTTCCAAATTCTGGAATTGCATCTCTAAACCTCAGCCTCTACCTCACATTCATCTTTTAGGATGCTCTTTAAATCCACTTATTTGACCAAGTTTATGGTCATCTGTCCTAATATCGCGTATGTGGCACGTAATCAAATTTTGATTGATAACAATCCTGTAAAGCACCTTGGAATGTTTTACAACATTTAAAGGCACTATATAAATGCAAGTTATTATTTTACCTCTTTTAGATGATAAATAGGTATACTTGGAGATAAAAACTTGCATTTATTTCTCATTATACCATCTTGAAATTTCCAGGTCTTCCTCTTTCTTAACTTTGCTACCATCATCCCAGTAAATTATCACAGTGTTAATGTCACTTGACTAGTAGTCCAGAGGCCCAGACTAATGCTCTGGGGGACATGGGCTCAAATCCTACCACAGCAGCATAACTTGAATTGAATTTATAAAGCTAGTCTCAGTAATGGTAACCATAAAACCATCGTTGATTGTCATAAAAACCCATCTAGTTCATTAATGTCCTTGACAGAAGACAATCTGCCATCTTTACCCAGTCTGGCCTACATGTGACTCCAGTCTCACAGCAGTGTGGTTGACTCTTAATTGCCCTCAGAAATGGCCTAGTAAGCCACTCGAGGGCAATTAGGGATGGGCAACAAATGCTGGACTTGTCAGTGACACCCATATCCCATGAAAGAATAAAGAAAACCAAAAAAATTGTATTTTCGGAAATTCTGATTATTAACCAGTTTTTTTGGGGGATCCCTCTAGTGTCCCAGGAATGTGTTGACGGGTGTGAGTAAATAATTTAAGAAGATTTGTAAGAGAAAGGCAACTACTGAGAGGAAATACAGTTTCCCTCAATTTGCAGTGTAAGGAGAGGCTTTGGAGGGAAGTAAAGCCGGATATTTGGTTTGACATTTGTAAGTGACACATTTCTGGTTGGCTGAGTCAAAGGCATTCATCTGATCGATGAAGGCAATATAGAGAGCTTGGTTTTCTGTGGGGAATTTCTCTTGGATCTGCCAAAAGGTAAAGGTTGGATCCATCATGCCTTGTGATGCTCTGAACATAGGTTGGGATTCTGTAAGAACGGCTTCTGCAAGAGTAGGCGGTCCAGCAATATTCTAGCAAGGATTTCGCCTGTGGTGGAGAGTAGAGCTATGCCTCAGTAGTTGTCATATTCAGCCCTGTTTCCTTTCCAGATGATTGAGACAATTTTGGCGTCCCTTAGATCTTTTGGGACTCTCACTTCATGCCAGATTTGCTGGAAAAGCAATTATAGGCTGTGCACAACTGAGTGCTTGACAAGCTTATACATCTTAGCTGGGATACCTTCTGGCAGCCTTGTTATTTTTGGCTTGTGCAATATGGCTTGGTGAATTACATCCAGGGATGGAGGTTTGGCGAGGGACTCATGCTCTGGGCGCTGGAGTATAAAGGCAAGAGTGGTGTCCAAGACCATTGAGTTGCAATTGAGAAGACCATGAAAGTGCACTCTCCACTTGGTCCTGATAGAGTCAATGTCTGTGAGCAGGGTGGACCTGTGAGCAACTGGGAGGTGTGTGGGTCTGGATGGACATGAACTGTGGACAGCTTTCATGGCCTGGTGGAAGCTTCTTAAGTCATGCTTGTCAGCATACATCCGGATGTCTTTGGCATTCTTTTGCCAATTGAGAGATCAGTTGTTTTTATCTCTCAGATCACTGTCTGGGCTTCAGCCTTGGATTGTAGGAAGGAGGCTTTTAAGGAGCTATTTCTGGGATCATTTTGCCAAAGGCTGAAGGCAGTTCTCTTCTGATGTAGCACACTTTCAATTGTGATGTTATTGTCCACAAGCCAGTCCTGGTGGACTGGTGGAGCCTAGTATTTCAGCGTAGGCTGAAAGGATGCTGGTCTTGAAGCTTTTCCAGATGGCTGGACCAGATGCACTGGCTTCAGGGAGAGCAGTGAGCTTGGATTGGAGGGCTTGCTGGAAAGGCTCACAGGTTGTCTTTTCCTAGAGGGAGTTTGTGTTGGATCTCCCATGGGCAGCCTTTGTCTGTCTACACTGACATCAGGTGGGCTGGAAGTTCATGATCAACTTTACTAGACAGTGATCGGTCCAGCAGCCATCAGTGCCATGCATCGTTTTTGTGATGCAGACATCTCTTCAGGCGATGACATAATCTATCAGATGCCATTGTTGGGAATGGGGTGCTGCCAGGTCTTGTACCTGTTGCATTGTCAGAACACTATTGGTAGTTAGGAGATCGTGCTCAGCGCCTTTACTCAAAAGTAAGATGCTGATGGAGTTGAAGCATCCTACTGCCTCTTTCCTGATCATCCCATTCCAGTCTGAGTAATCATGTCCAATTCTGGCATTGACATCTCCAAGCAAGACAAATGTGTTGTCTTTTGGGACACCATGCAATGAGCTTTCTATTTCTGCACAGAGCAGTTCCTTTGTGGTGACCTCAGAATTCAGTGTCAGGGCATGCGCACCGATTACAGTTGTGATGCATCTATGCAAGAGGCAATGTCAGAGGGTCATCAGTCATTCACTTAGCCCTGTCGGTTGCCCCAGCAGCAGGTTGACAAGGTCATTCTGGATGGCTAAACTGACCCCAGGGATGCGCTTCTTCATGGGGCTTTTGCCTTTCCAGAAGAAAGTGTAGCCAGCGTCCACTTCCTTCAGCGTACCTTCCCCAGGATGCCTTCAGTGATATTGATCTTTAGGTTCACAAGTTCCCTTTCAATGATAGCAGTTCGTCTTTGGGTGCACACATTGTCCTTGCTGTCCATGAGGGAGTGAACATTCCAGGTCTCACAGGCTAGGGTCTGCTTGCAACCCTTTCTGGGATTTTCAGTATTCTCATTTTTACGACTGCAGATGGGACAAACCTGTTGGATGCAGTTGTCTAACCAGGAGCAGTAAGACAGCCTAAGTGCCTATGCTTAGGGCACCTTTTCTAGCTCCTTCCCCATGTGGGGTGAGCAGAGGGGATCTGAAAAAGGCCTGCTCAGTCATGATATCCACTGCCAAGAAGCGCCCCTGTCTTATCCAGGTGCTTAACAATCATCAGTATACTGTTGCCTATGTGCAGTTGATGAAGTAACTGACCCACCATCGTTCTCTGCAATGGAATGGAATCTGTTGCCTTTCTCATCAGAACTGGCGTCAAGCAAGGATGTGTGCTTGCACCCACTCTTTTCTCCATCTTCTTAGCACCACCCCCGTCATGGTCAAGGATGCCCTCCCAGCCCAGGTCCAAATTGAGCACAGGTTCAGGGGGAAACTTTCCAACTTCTAGAGTCTGAAAGCGAAGACTAAAGTCTCATGCACGACCATAACAGATGACCTCTATGTGGATGACTGGGTTATCTTGGCACACACCGAAGATGACCTACAGGCCACTCTTGCCCTGTTTGAAGAAATGTACTGAGCCCTAAGGATGCACCTGGATGCCAACGAGACAAAGATCTTCCTCCAGCCAAAACTGGTGCTTGCACCAAATATCCCTAGCATAACGGCTGCGGGTTGCCACCTGGAGGTGATTGACCACATCTGCTGTCTTGGTAGCCATGTGTCCCAGTCAGCAACCATGGACTTGGAGATCCTGTACCGGCTCCTCCTTTGGGAAGCTACACAGATAAGTCTTCACTAACCATCACCTATAGATGGACACAGGTTGCAGTCTACAGAGCAGTTTTCCTCCTGACATCCCTTTACAGTTGTAAAACCTGGGTGACATATTGTCAATACCTGAGAAACCTCAAAACATACCATCAACATTGCTTACAGATGATCTTTCATGTCATCCAGATGGATCGACATACAAACTTGAGTATCCTTAAGGGGCTGTGGTTATGTAATAGCATTGCCACTGGGCTAGAAATCCAGAGAACCAGGGTAATGTTCTGGGTATCCAGGTTCGAATCCCACCATGGCAGATGGTGGAAATTGAATTCAATAAAAGTCTGGAATTAAAAGTCTAATAATAACAATAAAAGAACTCATTGTCAGTTGTAAAAACCCATCTGGTTCACTAATGTCCTTTAGGGAAGGAAACCTACCATCCTTACCCGGTCTGGCCTACATGTAACTCCAGACCCACGGCAATGTGGTTGACTCTTAAATGATCTCTGAAATGGCCTAGCAAGCCATTCAGTTCAAGGGCAGTTAGGATGGGCAACAATTGCTGGTCTAGCCAGCAACGCCCATATCCCATGATCAAATAAGAAAAGTCCTCCAGGACAGGCCACTGCATCAGAATGCCAAACACCGTCTTTCAAAGTGCGCTGTCTACTCCCAGCTCACTGTCCAAGACCACAAGGCGGCCAGGGGAAACGTTTCAAAGATACCCTGAACGCTTACTTGAAGAATATTGGCTTTGATCTCAACACTGAGGAAGAGAGTGCACTGGTCTGCCCAGGATGGTGAGTCCTACTTCACCAAGGTGTAGCTGATTTTGAAGCAGGGCAGATGACAAAGCTGAAGACACGAGAGCAAGAAGTAAATTCAAGAAGGCTCGCAACTCCTCATTGGCCACAGACTGGACAACTGGCTGACTAATGACTGACTGCTGATGTGGAATTTGGAATGTGGAATTTGATTTCCACCCCCCTCCCACTCCTTAATGTTGTTTCCCCCTTAGCCTTTACCTTTCCCCTTTTCACCTCCTTTACCTTGCATGAACTTCTGCTTCCCCTTTTTTCTCTCTCTCTCTCCCTCTCTCTGATCTAGGACTTTGTGGCAAATGTCCTCCTTGCTCTGAGGGACCACCATTAGTTTATAAGTTAGCGTCATGATGCAATATATACAGCCTACAATGGTTAACATTAGTTAATGTAAAATGTTATTGAAGTAACATTTTTCTAGTTGATATTAAAAATGTTCCGCAGTTTATCGTTAAGTTTCTTTTGCTGTCTGTCCTATTGTAGTCGTGCGTTCGTTGCCTGATTTCTCCTGATCTCAAGACTGACATAAATACATTATGAGCACTAATTGATCTTGAATGCTTAAACCTTATTTTTTCTGCAGGCTGCCAATTACCCCACAAGGTGAGGTGGATCACAGGTTTGAATGGTACCAACAAGTTTGCATATATTAAAAACATTGAACTTGTGAATAACCAAACAGCAGTTTTATTTAATTCCAGCTGGAAAAGCCCTACTTTAAAAATGTATTTTTATTGTATGATATACCGTTTACTGCCTAACACACACCTAACAGACTGCATTTGCTCATTAACAGTCAAAACCTACAGAAAAATAAAACAAATTATCAAATTTCAACAAAAGATTAAAAAAGGAAATAGTGAAAGAGCAGTTTACAAAATCCATGTAAATGTATCATGAAAGATAATGAATTTTAAATATGAATGTGATACAAGTGCTGCAGCTCCAATGTTCAACACTGGTGCCTCGTACATGTTGAGAAAGTTAATCCGCAGCATGTAAGCCCTGTTTTGGGGATCTCCTTTGGAGCTGGAGTTCTGTGCGCACTCTCTCCGCCCCGTGGAGCGGCATATGGCTGAGGAGAAGGCAACTGCTGCTGTTGCTTTTGGTGTTAGTGTTGCTTCTCGTCTTGATTCTCATCAGAGTTGCAAGATAAAGTTGCATAAGCTGCTTGCCTGGCCTGATGAAGCCTGACGGCATGGAAGTCCACCTCTTTATTTTCACTGTTCAAAGGCTCCCTGGCCTGTCAGTTTCATTGAAGGAGCACTCCCATCTCTGCAGTCGCCTGGTTGACACTGGTGAGTTGCTGACAGCTTGAAAATAAGTCCGCTGGCTGTTAAAGCCAGAAGATTGGGTTAAACGCGTACCTAATTACCTATTAGAATATTTAAATGACTTGCCCAATAGCTGCCTGGGTGGGGGATGGGTGAGGTGGAGGTGGGTTCCCAACTTGTCTGCCATCCTGCCCAGGTGAAAACCAGAAGTTAGTGGGATGTTGTCACAATCCTGACCTGACATTACTTTTAGGGTATTTAACTCACAGCACACAACTAAACTCCCCTCCTTCTTCCCTTAAAAATGCCACCTACCCCTCTTGTCATGTTTCAGATACATATTAACTAATGTGGTTACCAAATGAATCATCTAGGGAAATTATGCATTTGTTGAATTCGTTTTTGGATTTCTTCAGTTTCTACTTTTGTTACCATTATTTTGAGGCACATGTTCATTCCAGAGCTCCTATACTTAAATCTGGATTGCCTTATCAGTGAGAGTTATGGTTTTTACTGCAGTTTTTTTTGACTAATATGACATTATGCAGTAGAGCTATTGGGCTGTAATTTATGAATTCCAGGGTGTTGTATTGGGAGGGTACCCTGAAGATGCGCTGGGGAATCCCCTTCAAAAGTTCACAAGTAAGGTTTACATGGCAATTGCCCAGAAGTGTAAACTTCCCCTGGACAATTGTGATTTAAATCACAGGCTTTGGATGGTTCCAACTGGGTTACATCAATAGTTGCGGAGAAAAAGTTAGAAGAATTAAAATCACTTCTAACATCTGGGTAACTATTGTACAGAGCCCGAAAGAATCCCCATGGGAACACCTCCTACACCCCCAAACCCCAAGGGACTCTCCCCACACTCTCGAAATACCCCATCTCAGGGGTTTCCCTTTAGCCCTTTAGTTCCCTCAACTAATCCCCACCACAGGACCACCTGACCCCCAGGAGGGTCTCCCGAATCCTGCCACCCCCCCCCGACTACTCTGCTTACACAACTTCCCCCACTCCCAAGGGGGCTACACCCCCTGACAGGAAGTCCCCAACGCATGGAATTCCCCCACCCCCACAGGGACTCTTCCTCATCTCACTGCCAGGCCTGACCCTCACTCCCAGAGACCCCAGTACCAACCCAAATGGACCCACACCCCCATACCTACCCCACCCCACCAAGGCCTGACACCCTTCTCCCCCTCCTGACCCCCCCCCCCCACTGCCCTGAGACCCTCCCCATCCCCCCCACCCCTCCACCCCTACATCTGAGGCCTGGACTGACCTCCCCCCCCACCCCCCCCCCCCCCCAACCCCCCGACCAGCCTTTTTTCCCCACCCTCCTCGATCGAACACTCTTTCCCCACCACCCCCCCTAATCTGACCAATCTGCCCCCCCCACCCCAACTGACGTCTTCTCTCCACCCTGACTGATCTATCCCACCCCCAACTCAACCGATCTGTTCTCACCCTGACCGATCTCTCCCCCATGACCCTGACCGACCACCTCCTACCCCCCACCCCTTCCGACTTCTTCTCCCCCCCACAACCCTGACTGACCACCCCCCGTCATCCCCACCCCTCGGCGTCCCCATCCCTAAATCTTACCTGCTTATACTTACCTTCTCCCTGGTCTGTCAAGGGCCTTTTAAGCTTCAATTGACCTTTGACTTATGGCAGCTGGTGCCATAAAAAAGGTGTGGCCGTCTTCCTTTCGACAGAGCTGCCCTTCAGGGTTGGCCCTTTGATGTACTGCAGTATTCTGATCTCCCATGGCCTGAGTCAGAGGTCAGGCAAGTCAGGTTGGGAAAAAATTTAGGGTAAGAAACAAGGAGCGGAATGGCAATCCGATGCTGATCGCCACTCCGAGGAAATTCAGGTACGGGTTATTTTTTAACCAAAACGTGTGGATTTTCTGCATGTTGGCACTCCTTTGCTGCCCATCTTCAAAAACAGTATTTTGATACCACTAATTGTCACAATGCTCACTATAGGCATTCCGGTGCCCTGCCTATGGCTGTCCAAGATCTGGGGAAGGAGCAGTAATTTTTGTAGCAAGAGGAAATACATATTACATATGACTCAGAACTTGAGATACAACGCAGAAACAAATACTTGCGCATGCCAGCAGGGATTTTCTTTTACTGTCTATTGTTAACCAGGGATGCAATCACTGAGTTGTGCTGTCTAATGGAGAATGACCTGTGGACTACATCAAATGCAGGGACAATGCTGACTATTGCAGTCAATGTTAACGCTGCATTGAAGTTGTCTGTTATTGTTATTTTCAAACCACTATTAATGTTGTTTGTCAGACCATTCTCACATCCGTACATTGTTACATCAAGTAGCAAAGTGACGAATAACACTGATTTCAGTCACTGAAGTCTTGTTATCCAGGAGTGACATTTTCGTCACTTGCCCAGTGGAAAGGAGGGAACAACCCCGGAGGATGCAGCATTTCCATCAGGTAATTTGTTTTCCAAAGCGCAGGGCTTTGCTGATGATGCCCCTGCAGCCAACAACTACTCAGTAACATACATGAATTGTACTGGATTTTATTTTAATCATTGATGAAATGGTCTTAGAACATCACAGCAGAATTTGTAGGTGATGGTAAGATACTGGGCAGTAACCATTATGTTTCATCTTGGATCAGTGTGTCCAAGGTTGCCATCACTTACATTTGAAGGATGTGAAAGATTTGAAAGATTTGAAGGATGGCTTTTGGGAAACCAGGGCTACCTTTGCTGCATGAGCTCTATACAGCAGTCAGCAACAAAAATAGTCACTTTGCTACTTGATGTAACAATGTATGGATGTGAGAATGGTCTGACAAACAACATTAATAGTGGTTTGAAAATAACAATAACAGACAACTTCAATGCAAAGTTAACATTGACTGCAATAGTCAGCATTGTCCCTGCATTTGATGTAGTCCACAGGTCATTCTCCATTAGACAGCACAACTCAGCGATTGCATCCCTGGTTAACAGTAGAACTTGTTCTACTGCTGAGAACTTATTCGATACGGTGCCCATTTTTTTGGGAGCTACTTGGATTACGAAGGCCTCAATATGGTGAGTAGGAAGCCTGTGTGCACCTCTGGCTGGAAGTGTGCCAGCTGCCATATTGGTTAAGGACACAAAGTATACATCTGTTACAGGCATTAGAACCTTTCCGTCTGCAAACAACGTTCCCCCACATCAACATCATAAAGACTCCATTGACATATTCTGTCTTCCCAGCTCCCTCCTGCCCCAGCTATAATTTCTCTTTACTCTCTAACTTCTTTCCGATCTCTTCTCATGTTCTCAGCTCATCTTGTCCACAAAACCCACCTTATGCTGTCTTGATCCTATTCCCATTAAACCATTGATCACTGGGTTTCCCTTTCTGGCCTTCACACTGTCCCTTTCCTCAGGTCTCCTTTATTTCAAATTAGAAGTCATTATCACCCAACCCCAGCTCTCAAAAAGTATCCTTAATCTTTCTGTCCTGGCAAATTACCACTCTATTTCCAACTAGTCCATCCTCTCAATTTTTCAAACATATTGTCAACTGTCAAATCCATGCCCAGCATTTCCAGATTTCCAATTAGGTTGCAGTCCCTGATACAGCATTCAACAACCCTAATTAAAATGACAAATGACAACCTTTGTGCATGATATATGACACCTCCACATCTTCCTTGACCTGTCTGCAGGGTTTGGGACCGTCAGCCATGCTAACACACTCTAATGGTTCTCCTGTATTGTCACGCTCAGAAGGGACTGTCTTTTTCCTATCCAAATGTAGATAGAGCATCTCCATTAATGGTTTATTTTACTGCCTCTGTACTGTTGCCTTTTGGAGTTTCCCAAGGATCAATCCTTGACTCTGTCCCCTTCCTTATCTACGTGTTTATGCTTGTCTATGAGATTGATTTGTGCGTGTGCAGTTAAAACGAAGCTGTCGTTCTTCATAACCTCTCAAACCCACCTTCTATGCTATCAGAAATTCAGTGTTGTTTAATCAGCAATGTCCTACGTTAATCATTGACAAGATCAACGTCATTCCCTTCAGCCCCCTCCACAGACTTCATATACTCGCTACTCATTCCACCCAAGTGAACAAAACTATTCACAACTTGGTGTTGTATTTGATCCCCAGCTGAATTTCCACCTCCAAATCCCCTCCAACGCAACCACCTACTTCCACCTCCATAACATTGCCTGCCCTCACCCCTACCTTATCTGCTGATAAACTCCCATTCATCTCTTTGTCACCTAAAAACCCTATCATTCCAATGCTCTCCTGGCTGGCCTCATACTCTATAATTTCATCTCATCCAGAAACGAGTCCCATTCATCCATCACTATGTCTTTGCTGACCTATATTAGTACCTGGTCCCCAGCACCCACAGTTTAAAATACCCTCGTTTTTAATTTTTTTTTTTGATCTTTAAGCTCCTTATCTCTGTCACCGCCAAATGGTGTAACTGTGCCTCCAAAACTCTCCATTTGATCAGCTATGGCATCCTGTAGTTACTCTCCTTCCTTCGTCCTATCATTTGGCAGCCCTTCTTTCAGCCATCCAGATCCTACACTATTGAATACTGTTCATAACCTCTGCCTTTCAACCTTCCTTTCTTTCTTCAAGATCCATCTATTCAATGAAACATTTACTCACCTTTTTAGATATCTATTTCTTTGCTCTGTGTCCATTTTTGTCCAATTACACCGTTGTGAAGCTTCTTGGGGCACTTATAAATAAGTATGTATATGTATTTATGTATAAATACGTAAATGCAAATGGTCGTTGCACTGAGCCAACTTGCTAATGTTACTTTGACAGGTCACTGCAATCTGTATCCTTGAGAGAAAGCAGTAACGTCATGTGAACAGCACTTTTGAGTCTCCCTGTTAACATAGGAAATAGGAATAGGAGTAGATCATTTAGCCCATTGAGCCTGATCCGCCATTCAGACAGATCATGGCCGATCGTTTATCTTTATGCTATTTTCCCCCAACATTCCCATATCTCGATGCCATTGATATCCAGAAATCTATCAGTTTATGTCTTGGACATGCTTAATGATTGAGCTTCCACAGCCCTCTGGGATAGAGAATTTCAAAGATTCGCCACCCTCCAAGTGAAAAAATTCCTTCTCTTCTCAATCTTAAATGGCCTACCCCTTATCCTGAGATTATGTCCCCTGGTTTTAGGCTCACCAGCCAGGGGAAATAGCTACCCTGTCATGCCCTGTAAGAATTTTGTAAGTTTCTGTAAGATCACCTCTCATTCTTCGAAACTCTAGAGAATACAAGCCTAGTTACCTCAATCTCTCCTCATAAGACAATCTCGCCATCCCAGGATTAGACTGATGAACTGCCTTTGAACTCTCTCCACGGCAAGTACACCCTTCCTTAGATAAGACGACCAAATGCAGTCTCACCAAGGCTCTATACAATAGCAGCAAGACATGTTTATTCCTGTACTCAAATATCCTTGTGATGAAGGCCAACATACCATTTGCCTTTCAACATACCAACATGACATTAAGTTGCACAGCATTCTCACTGGGATATATATTTCAATTCCATCATTATCAATTGGCTAATATACTAGACTTATCCCCCTAACAATGTTTTGGGAGCACCATCAACTCGAGGGTTGTAGCAATTCAAGAAGGATGCCTGCATCACCACCTCATGGCAAATGGGATGGACAATGTGTCATTCATATCCTGAGAACAAATATATTTTAAAAGATCAGCACTCCCTGTTTGTTCAGAAAATTCACATGGAAATTATTTAAATAAATCAACCCTGTGAAATCTGGTGGAGTCTACTACTACTTGATCAGTGAGGGAGTGCCATTTGTAGTATTACGATGTTCAGGACTAGAAAGGTTAAGGTGGGACTGGGAAAACAGTACCACTACATTATGATATAGAGACTCACATGGGAGTAGTAGAGTCTGGTAGAAGTCAGAATGAAGATAGCACCTGGTCAGGACTATGTCCTATATCCATTAAATAGAAGCCTCTGGACCTCTTCATGAGACAACCTTACAACATGATGGCAGCAGGTGAAGGACCCCAAAATTCCTAAGAAGAAGTAAAAAAACTGCAGCCGGACTTGGTACTTCTAACTTGAAGGCCTCAAATACACAGCTGAAGATCACCTAAGAAGCTCCATTAAAGATGTGGAAGCTAAAGGGAAGAAGAAAGATCCACGGTGCAGTGCAAAAGAACTCATAGAGCACATAGAAGTCCATTGCTATCTTGTATGTCATAATGATATAAATGCACCAATCATTCAGTAAGGATTGTGCAAACATGTTGTGGGCTTGTTTTTTAATTTTAGGCACATGTGAACATATATATATGGATAGAAAGCTTGAACACACAAGTTACAGAGCTGTCTTTGTTCTTCTCCAGGCCGAAGTGAAGCTGAGGCTGGATCACATGACACACTTCCCTTAAAGTAATGGCATGCTGTTATCCCTTAAAGCCATTTTACAACATCCCCTTTTTTTTTGAAGATACTTTCCCTCTTTCCAATGAAATATAACAATTTACAATACATGTTCATGTTTAGTTCCATTACCTAAGTGTATAGGACTGGTGAATCTGAGTCGCTAAAGCATAGAGATAATCTATTGGTACACCAGATCTTGCAATGGTAACCTTGTCCGGAGGTGTTTTTAATTGCTCACAGTGATCTGTGGGATTGTCATTCTTTGATGTCATCCCTGGTTGAGTTTGGGATCTTGTCTTTGATGCAGTAGGACTGCACGGTAGTTGAGGAGCTGGAATGGATCTGATTTGTCCTCGGTTATGCCTCACCATTGTGCCTTCATGTGTCATGACTTCATAGAAGCTTGGTTCTGAACAAATCCTTGTAACCTTGGCTGGTTGCTATGTACCTTCTGTTGGATCCTGGATGCAAACTTGTTGTCCCTACTGGAAATTTGGCAATCCTGTACCGACATTTTTATCTTGTACGTTGATCATCTTCTCTTGTAGTTTTAACAGTTGCTGTCTAGTTTCTGAGAGAGTAGAATGGGTAAGAATAGATAGATTAGTACTCACTAGTCTGCCAAACAGGAGCTGTACTGGTGATAGAATAGTTGCACTTAAAGGTGTTGCTCACAGATGTAATATTGCAATGTGTAGGTCTTGCTTGGTCTGTCTATATTTGCAAATTAGAGATTTTACTGTGTAAATCACTTGTTCAGCTAGGCCGTTAGATCTAGGGTAATGAGGAGAACATTCAGTGTGATGCACTTCCACTTCTCACATATCCTGAAATGGTTTACCAATAAATTGTGGACTTTTATCTGTGATGATCCCCTCATGAACACCAAATAAACTGAAATAGCACTTAGTGTGCGCGATAATTGTGCTTGACATATAATTGTCAAATAATGGGGTACCTGGTAAAGTAGTTGATGATGACCATGACACCAGTGCCATGGACTTGAACAAGGTTGGAAGTGATTTTGGACCAAGGATTGGTAGGAACTTCATGGGGAATCAATGGTTCTTTGTGCTGACTAGGCATATACTCTTGACATGCCTCGCAGATCTTGACGACTTCAATGTCATTGTTCATACCCGGCCAATAGACTCTCTGTCTTGTGAGTCTTCTCGCCTGATCCATGCCCATGTCTGAGTGATAAAGTTATTGAAGAATATCAGCTCGCAAAGATTCTGGTATGGTGACCTGCCTCCCTTTAAAAATAAATCTCCGGGAGATGCCTAGCTTGTCCAGGTAAGGCCAAAATGGTCATACATGATCGTGGACATGCTGAATCAAATCAGGCCACCCGATGTGTTCAAGTTGCCTGGCTTGTACCGAATCTCACAGTCATAACTTTGAATTGAGACACTGCAATCTTTTGCCAATAGATAGATATGAAAATACATGATTCCAAACACTAAAGCTAATGTTTTCTGCTCAATGTTGGAGTAGTTGGATTGCGTGACAGACAGAGAATTTGAAGCAAATACAATCATTTTGCCTTTTTCTAAGTACACATGCCCCAAGACCTTTTTGTGAGACATCTATTAGCAGGATAGTTGTCTCCCGAGGGTCATAATATTGCAATGATAATAATTGTTTTGGTGTTTCGGAGCGGTATTGGTGGTCATCGTGCCACAGGAAAGGCACATCCTTTCTCAGCAATTCTCTCAGCAGCAAAGATTTTCGTGCAAAGTTGGGAATGAATGGAGACAGGAAGTTAAAGAGACCTGGACATCTTCGAAGATTGCTCCTATCTTGAGGAGTTGGCATAGCTTTAACATCCTCTGTTTTACTTGGATTGGGATATATGCCAGCACTGGAAGATATAGAACCGAAGAAATTGATCTGCTGCATATTGATGGCACACTTCAGACTGTTGAACACCAATCCTTCATTTGTGTGCTTTTCCAAAGCTCCATCTGTATTAATCACAATCTCCTCTGACCCGATTTTAATGAAGGTTTTGTTTGTTTTTTTGTTTTGTTGAACTCTCCCTCACTACTATCAATCTGGCCCACACCCTGGTCACTCGCCTTTCCCAACTGAGCTAATCTGGAGCTGGTCCTCTTCACACACTGCCCCACTCGTTAACTGACAAGCTCTGCACTGCAATCTCACCAAGAGGAACCCTTTTGCTTACCAGCTCTTTACTGGAGCTGTGTATCTTCAAAGCTTTTCTATGCAGTCACCCCATGCTATGATTTCAACTCTGACGCTCCGACTCTGTTGCAGTCTGACCAAAACATCAAGGGTCATCTCTTGCCATGTAGCATGATCTAAAACTGTTCACTTGTACTTAGTGCTCAACCTGGCAGCAAGATTATGTGGTTTAGAAGGAACCACTGCTACACACCAAGTCGTGTGTGTTATAATGATGTAAAGACACCAATCGCTCATTAAGGATTGTGCAAACACGTTGCGGGTTCTTTTATTAATTCTAGACATGTGGACAAATATACATGTATAGAAAGCTAGAGGACATCAGCGCTGTGTGTCTGTGTCCTGCTCCAGGTGAAGTGAAGCTGAGACTGGATCACATGACACACTTACCTTAAAATGATGGCATGCTGCTGTCCCTAAAAGACATATTACAACAGTTGCAAGATCCGATCAAAATCAGAGGTAAAGGACCCAGCGAGATCGCAAATGGGTGACCAAAAGAAAAAGCTGAAATAAGCTTTTAAATTCAGTGCAATAATCAAACAGCACTGGCAGACCAATTGTTTTAATAGCCTGGCTTGAAGAATGCTGCAGCCCAGATCCAGAGTCAGCACCATAATATGTCAACCCTGCGTGAATGAAAAGAAAATTTAAAGAGAAAGCAGAGCAAAAAATTGGCTTCAATTCAATTCTCCAAGCTTAGAAAAGCAACTACTGGCCAAACGATTTGTTCAAAAGATTTTCTGCAGAATTGCCCAAGTTTAAAATGCCTCCACAACCACCATAGGGGCTTTACCAAACCTGACAAGCATGGGAAGAAAAAAAACAATTACTGCAGAGCCTTTTTTGAAAAAAAAGCTGAAACCCCTGTGTTGAAAACAGCCATGGATGGTAATTCAACACTGTCAGACCAATTACGGCAGATGGGAGTGTCAGACCAGGTGCAAAGTTGCACACTATGGAGTGGAATGTTTTTAAGATATATGATAGCATCAGGCTTGAATAAAAAAATCAGAGGCTGAACAAGTGCCTACGCTATTATATTCAGTAGGTCCAATAGCTGAAGACAAGGAATAAATGAATCTTCCAACTTTGAAAAGGTTATGAAGTCTTTTGACATCTACTTTAACCTAAGAAGCAATAAAACCTTGGAGCAAGCAAAATTCAACAAGAGAGTCAAAAAGCCTGAGGAACCCACAGACTCTTTCATAAATGAGTTATACAGATTGGCTGAAAGCTGTTGACTATGGTGACCTTACGTCAGAGCTCATAAGAGACAAAATAGTGGGGAGGAATGGTCGATGACACTCTTTTAGATGAACTCCAATCTAAGGAAGATCTGACGTTGGAAAGAGCCATCCAAATTGTCAGACAATCTGATGTCCACCAGCAAAACAAATCCATTTTGTGTAGCGAAGTTAAACTGTGGTACAGAGCAACCCCAACAGTCCAGCTCATCAAGCAACGAAAGGGCAAGGAGGCTCCAGGTCAAGGAAAGCAATTCCCAAGCAGAGCATGAGATCATGGCAGACAATGTCAACACTGTGGTGCCAAAAGACGTCACAGGTGCAAGCAGTGTCCAGCAATCACTATACAGTGCTTTCACTGTAACCTCCTGGGACACTTTGGAAAGATGTGCAAGTCTAGAACCTCGATATGTGGAGGACCCCAATCGAGTTCCATGAGATAGATGAGCCACGCCAAGATGTCCTCAAATGATGCTTCTTGGGAGAAATTAAGAATCCCATATTCACATTTTGGAATTGCGACATATATGTAAATGGTTACCACCTCAATTTCAAGTTAGACAAAGAAGTCAATGTGACGGTTCTGTTGGATCAGGAACAATGGCTAAAAGATCTTTGGCTACGGGCGACAGACACACCACTGCCTGGTCTCGGAGGAATCCAACTACCGATCATAGACAGGATTCAAGACTGGCTCCAATATGGCAATAAGCAAATAGTCAAAATTCTGTATGTCATCTGCAATCAACCCTTTTCTCTCCTGAGCAGAGCTGGCTGTGTTGCCCTCAACCTCCTCAAAACAGCAGAAGATGTCAAAACAACTACACTGAATTGGAGATTCCAATTCCCCCAGAGGTCCACCAATGCTGATGATCTTGACTGGGACTTCAGTTCAGAATTGTCCTTGCTCTTTGCAGAAACAGTTATTCCACTCCTTTGCAAATGGTAAAACTTGCTCGTCTTCGGTCAGACCAGCTAAACCTCCAGATGAGCTCCAACATATTTAAAACAGGAGAAGGAGCAGTAACGTAAGGTTGGGCCCAGACTTCAGAGTGAAACAGCTGCTGTCCCTGGACCAAGAAAAACTACAGCAACAAAGTTGGAGCTTCAAACTTGCACACACAGCATGAGGTTGATCCTGGAGCAGGAGAGATGTGACCACCAACTCACCAAGACAAAACTCAGGGAGGCACAGTACACATGAAGAAACAGAGTGCAGCATTAGAAGCCAAACTGCAGTTTGAGCTCAAGGATGAGGAAATACAAACATAAGGGATGTAAACCTTTAACTGCCAGGAAAAGCCTGGTATATCCCACCGAAAAAGAAAAACCAAGTCCACTCCATGAATTAACGGAGCAAACATTCCCTCTGGAAGGAGAGGGATAAGTTCATGGTATCCAACAAAGGAAGACAGATTGTCGACAAAGAAAAATACATCACTAAAGAGCACAAGAAGCAAACCAGATGTTCACACCTGCATATTTGAAACAGAAAGTACAACAGCTTCAACTCCAGACCAACAAAGTCAGCCCAGAGCAGTTGAGGCTACCACTCCTCCAAAATTGAAAAGAGCAAGATCTTGAAGATTCATGAAGCCTCCAAACTATCTAAATCTGTGAAGTTAGAGACTTGGGTTGGGGGGTGGGGGTGGAGGTTTGTGGTGGGGGGTGGGGTAGTGGGGGCAGCATTTAAATATTACTGTAAATATGTTTCAGTAAAGATTGGGGGGGTGGGGGAAGTGTAGTATCAGGGTGTTCAGGACTGTAAGGGTTAATATGACACTGGGGGAACAGTACCACTCACGTTATGATGTAGTGAGCCAGATGGGAGTAAAAGAGTATAGTAGTGAATCTGGTAGAAGTTGGCATGATGATAGCACCTATGTATCAGGTATAATATATGGACGTGTGAGATTTTGTGTGTGGGTATGTATATACATATGTGTATATATACATATATTAGTTATGTGTTATTACTAAGCAGTCATTGTTCAACCATACAAGCTTTTAATCCTGTTCATGGGACAACATATAACTCTACAACACCTTTTGTGTGCTGGGAGCAAGGCCCTTTTTTTGAACCCTTATGGAACTGGCCCTGCTAACTATTGTATTTGAATAAAATAACTTTGTTTCCCCATAAGGTTAATTGGCCATGACATTTAAAATTACAATCAGAAACTGTAACATAAGCAAACTTCTAACCCATATGTATCAGAATTGCGCTGAAAAGACTTATTCTGCCACGGCTAATAAACCATTGTCCTGAAAGTAGGCTGATCTACAGCGCTACTCTGATGAAAGTGAGGATTAGAAGGGCTAAGCTAGAACATTGGTTTCACGAACAGTCACACTTAGGCTTTTCTTTGGAAGTGTGACTGTGGTCTTATACCAAGTATGTGAAAGAATACCTTCTGATGACTTACTGAAGGAATGGAATTCAAGATTTCGTGAAGGCATTTACTGGATTATCCCATTACCCTAAGTAGGGTAGTTTTAATACCACTCTTTTTTATGTAGACAGGCAGCTTTTGGGTCATCTGTTCCTGCTCCATACTTGCCATCCATAATCAGTGAACTCTTCACCTTCCTGTTCCATTCCACCTGCCTGCAGTAGTTAATTCAAAAGACAGATCCTATTATTCCTCTTTACATGCTTCTATAATTACTGGCCACAGTTGTTGCCCCTATATATTGAAAATATAGGCATCCACAAATCAACGTCAATGGAACGGACAATGTCAGAATGACCAAAAACTGTCTTCCCCATCAGGTCCTGTTTTTTGAACTCTCAAATGGCTAATATTCCAGGGGAGGATAAAGAAAACACTTCAAAGACACTCTGAAGCTCTCCTTGAACCACAGCAGAATTGACATTAATAACTGAGGAGAAGCTTGCTACCAGTTGTTCAGAATGGCGATAACTTGTTCATCAAACTGCATCATGCTTTGAGTCTCAACGTCTTAATAATGAGGCAGAGCGGCGGCAGAGAAGGAAAGGAAAGGAAGCAAATCCTGTACTCTGGCTCTCACTACCTTGGGTGTCCTGCCCCATGTGTTCAAAGGTCTGTGGGTCAAGAATCAGCCTGTTCAGTCATGTGAAGACCCATAGGAGAAATTCACAACCATGAGTGAGATGCTCTCCTCGAATTGAGGGACTACTGCTGCTCCTAATAACTGGAAATTGGAATTCTCTTGTGATTATAAGTGTTCCCACTTCCAGTTTCTACAGGTAGCAATCTAAATTATTGGTGCTGGAAACATACAAAGGGGTGGTGCAAGGTAGAACATGCATCAGTCACTGGCAGGAAAGATATACCAACACGAGAATGTATGGCAAGCAGAGGGCAGCAGAATGCAATAGTAGGGGAAGAGTGCAAAATACTAATGAAAGAAGGGAGGGTGGTAGAGAAGGTTGTGGATGGGAAAATGAACACCAATTTGACCAGGGAAGAATAACTCTTTTTTAGCTAGTTGATAAGGCAAGAAGAATGCTAAATTAAATTTGAGGAGAAGAGAAATGATGGCCAGTACGAACCTGGAGGGTGGAAGCAGATAATGTTTTTGTGAAAAGATGGGGACTTGGATGGGTGCAGTGTCTTTCTGAATTTGGATGGGATAAAAGTGTTAAGGGTGTGGGGATGGGGGGCACACAGTGAGGTGGACTGTTAGGCTTACCAATGCTCCATTTTCTCAACTTTAATTTCCCTCCCCCTACTTCATTAGGACTGCTGCAGGTTACTCTTTTCCCACTTCTCAAATGCAAATGCCCATGCAGGGAGATCAGGAGCCAGGTTTCTGATCCATTTTCCTTACCTTAGTCTTTGTTCTCACCACTTCTCAGGACTGCCTGGTCATGGTTCAGAATAGCAGTAGGGATGCAATGTGGCAAATGGAGTGAGATGGCCTAACAGAAGCTTCATGTCTTTCCAACTGTTTACCGGCTGAAGACTTTGATCTTGCTCTCTCCCTTTTTGTTGGCCTAATCCCCAGGGGCCTATGGCCCCTTTATTAATACTTGCAGCAAACCTAATTTTCTGGGGCCCCACCAGTTGGCTCCCACTTGCTGGCAGGGCCCTCATGCCTCTCTGAGAATCTGCCCATGGTCCCGGCAAGGCTAGGACAGTTCTAACAATTTCCTGAAAGGGCATATCCTCAGATCTCTCTAGGAAAGATATTTTGAAGCACCGTAGCTCACCTCCCACTTCTAGAATTTAAAAATTCAGTAACTTTATTAATGGCTGCTTTTCAGTGATACATTCTGTGTTGATTGCCAGGATTTTGGGGACTGTCAGCTTTTTTGAAGCTGTTCATTTAACTTTTCCAAGTTTTGTATGTAGATGGTAGGAATGCTTGGTTGGCATTTTTTTTTAGAAAAGTCATGTACTTGTGTGGGGAGGTTCTGGTATTTAATCAATTTGAAGTCATTTGGTTTGTTTTATTGTCTCTAAAGAAATGTTATCCGTTACATATTAAGATAATCGGAATACTACTTTCCATATTGTCACCATTGTTCTTTTTATTACCAAAATCTCGCTAATATTTATGTGCCATTTAATTCATGCTACATGAAAATGTTCTCTTTAAATGGAATAATTGGTTCTACCGTCAGTTGGATCACTTTAACCTTCTGATCTCATTTTTAGCTTTTATCTTCACATTGTCTGCTACATAACGAGTAAACTGCTGTGTGGAGTAGTTGCTTGTGGAACTCTTGCCATTCTTGGAGCTTTGATTTTTATCAGGTTAGCTAATTCAAATAAATTTTATGGAAAGAAGGATTTTTTTCCAGAAGCACAGCTGAACCTAATTTAACCTATGATGTCTTCGGTATTCACTTGTTAATCATTTGAACTACCTTGGTAGCTTGAACTGACCAACTTCAGTCATTTTTATTCTTTTATTTTCTCGCACAAACTTGAATTTCCTGCTGTTCATGATATTTCAGTGTTTGGCATTCTTTAATGAGCAGGTATCTTTAGGCTATAAAGGTCTTCTGCTATGTATCTCCTGTATTATCATAAAGTGAACTGAGGTCTTTCTACTATTTATCCACATATTTTCTTTTAATTTTTTTTATTCTTTTATCAACTTGCCTATGAAGTATAATTGGTAACATTTTGAAATTTGAGTGTTTTCATCATCTAGCTCTTATTCGCATTGGTCTGTGCTTCAGGTAATTTATGTGTTTTTAAAGTGCAAGATGCACAATTAAGTACCTTTTAATACACTGAACGTTTAAAATAATGTAAAAATCTAGTTAAAATAAATGTGTAGGATAAATAACCTATCAGTTTTTAAAATAAATACCATCTTTTAATGCTTTATTAGTTGCTGTGTTAAACAGTATCATGTAAATGAACAAAAATGCATCTCTATACTGCGTTATCATTTAAGAAACTATTTCCAAAAGTAAAGCTATAATTGTACTGCCTATTGGACAAAAAATATATTAGATTGTCTCTTCAGTTCAGTACATGATTCCTTTTAGTGCTTTTTGTCACTTCTACAATAAAGATTTGACAGATTTGCTTAGACGTGTTTTTATCCCACATAGTGTTTTAGAGGAGCAGTCAATATATGAATGCCAACAGCAGCAACTTCCATTTCTATAGCACCTTTTAAAGTAATAAAATCTTCCATGGCACTTCACAGGAGCATTATCAAAAATTTGACACAAAGCCAGATAAGGAGCTATTAGGACAGAGGTACGTTTTAAAAGGAGAGAGATGGAGGGGCAGAAGGTATGGGTTGGGAATTCCAGAGCTTCGGGCCTTGGCAGGTGAATGCACTGCCACCAGTGTGGTGCAATTAAAATTAATGAAAGCTCAGGAGGACAGAATTCGAAGAGCGCAGATATCTCAAAAGGTTGTAGAGTTGAAGGAGATTACAAGGATAGGGAGTGGGGAGGCCATGGAGGGTTTTGAAACAAGGATGAAAAATTGAAAATCAAGGCATTGCTTAACTGGAAGCCAATGCAGATCAGCAAGGGACGATGGGTGAACGGAACTTGGATATGGGCAGCAGAGTTTTGGATGAGCTTGAATCCATGTAGGGCGAAAGATGGACAGCTGGTTAGGAAAGCATTGGTATAGTTGTTTAGGGATAAAAAAGGCAGGGGTGAGGATCTTAAAAGCAGATGACCTGAGGTAGGGTAGAGTCAGACAGTACTATGGAGGTGGAAGTCGGCAGTTTTGTTAATGAAGGTTCTCTCACATGTATATTATCTTGGTTTCATTTAATGTATTGCCACTCTTTGTTTTGCTGTTTTGAAGCCGTGGCATGTGATCCAATGCCTTATCATTTAGATTACAACCGTCTACAGAGAATTAAAAGGTCTTCAAATATTGCATTGCCTGTTACATTCTGCAAAACAAATTGCAGTTGTTTGAGAGAAAGAAATAATGATGGACTAATAAAAGTGTACAGATATTTGTTATACCCTGCAGTCATTTTTTCCTAAAAATGATTGGGAACCTCTGTTATATGTTCACTTCTGAGTACAGGGAACCATTACTAACATAAGAAACTTGATGCCACCACAACTTCCTGAGGGACATCGGGAGGATAAACTGATCCTGGTTGGCAAATCAATTAAATTGGAGTTTCTAACTTCTAATTTGCACTTGCCACCTTTTTGATTTATGTAAATGTGTACTTGCATATATAGCCAGTCTCCCGTGGCATCGCACATGGGGAGTCAAGACCAAGTATAGTATTCAGATGAAATAGGATAGCGGATAGAGGGTAGGGGATAGCTATCATACATGCAGATGTAATTCAGCCCTCACAGTAAAGTCATACCTTCTGTCCTTATTTATATACTTTATATTACAAATTCCTAGGTCCATAATTATATGGGAAAACACTGACATTGCAAATCTTTTTATTCATTCGTGGGATGTGGGCATCGCTGGCTAGGCCAGCATTTATTGTTCAGATGAACCACATTGCTATGGGTCTGGAGTCACATATAGGCCAGACCAGGTAAGGATGGCAGATTTCAACAATGGTTTCATTGTCACCATTGGACTTTTAATTCCAGATTTTGGTGGGATTCGAACCCGAGTCCCCAGGGCATTACTCTGGGTCCCTGGATGACCAGCCCGGTGATAGTACCACTTTGCCACTGCCTGCCAATCTTCTCACATATTCTTGGCTGTTTACCTAACTTATTTACATATTTCCTGAACAGTCCATATGCAGGTGTTCAGGACACTTTGGTTTCACACCATTATTCCAAAAGGTTTCATATCATTAGCTTGACGACATTAAATTCACTTGAATCAATCATTAATCTTGCACCTTATTTATTCAAATGAGGCTTCAACCTGATGCACACATTGGGAGGAATTTTAAGTAGCTCCCTCCACCCAGCGCCCCACTCCAGGGCCTGTACCCCTAATGATTGCCTGTTTGATACCCTGCTCCTCTGCCACCCCAAATGTTTGATTTTTTCCCAGTTGGGTATGGTTTCCAAGCTGTGGCCTTCTACTGCTGTCTTTCTGCCATGGATTGACAGGCTGGCTTGACAGGTGCTGGGCAGGAAAGAAAGTAACAAACATAATAATGGGCTTGACTTTGCTCTCATTCTGACCAAATGGCACTGTTCGTTAAACTTTCATTTGCCTGCAAAATTTTTATTGGATTTTGCGCTGGAATTTACTTAAATTAGGCAGCCAAACTGTGAAGGCAGCCTTTGCAGGAGATGAGGCACCAGTGTGAACAGGGCAAACAATTGTCTATATCATTAGCTGATCAGATTGAAGAATCATTAATGAGTAGAACAGAGTCTGAACCAGAAAGTGTCAGAATATTTAGTTCAATGTCAAATCAGGAACAGAAAGCAAAATAAAGATGGCAAAAAAGATTGGACTGAGAGGTAAAAAAGCCAGAAAGAAAATGTTAGAAAAATTTCATTTTAAATTTTTTTAAGTCTCTTCAGAGAAGTTTGGCAGTACTTAATGCTTACCACACTATTAAAAGGATATTAAAGAGACACTGAAATGGACAGCCCTAATTTTTTTCTGGCAATTTAGTTCCTAACTCTTGAGGAAAGTACAGCAACTTGATGCTGATTAATGTATTTGATCGGTGTGTCACACAGTGAGATACTATTAAAACGCAACTTTTGATTTAATTGGATTTAGCATTCATTTGAAGCTGCTATCCAATTTCCACACCAGTTCACCTTTATTTCCATCGCAAAATCTTGCCCAATGCAGTTCTGATGCTAAATTCGGGATGACCTCTGCGATCCTAGGATATGCATCTGCATTTGAACCATCAACATTAAACATTAACTTTGTTTTTCTCATCACAGATGCTGCCAGTCCTGCTGACTATTTCCAAAATTTTCTGTTTTTATTTCAAATGTATGATGATGCATATTTAACATCGGAAAATAGCACCAAAATAAGGCAGAAAAATATTTTGGTTAATCAAATAAAACTTTACAAAATTTATTAATGGGCTTTCATTTGTTGAAATCTGCTTTCCAAGTGTTTAATTTATGGCGAATTCTGTACTTGTCAGCCCACACCTGTGTTCAAGAATACCATACCAATTTAATGCTAAAACTCCTGGGTCAGCTTTCGCATGTGCCACATTGCAAGTGAATGGCACCTCCTCAGAATAGTAACTAAGGAGTGACCTATTTGAAGAGTTTAACATGATAAAAGGATTTGATAGGGAAGACGACAATAAACTATTTTCTCTGGTCACGGAGTCCAAAACAAATGAGGGGGGCAGGAGTAGGAGGGATAATCTCCAAGAAAGAGTTAAGCTAATTAGGAGTGAAATCAGGAATCTTTCTTTCACATACTGCAGAGTAGAATTTTGGAACGCTATCCTCCCAAGTGCTGTGAATGCCTGATTTTTTTTTAATTAGATACAAGAGTGGTTAAATAGGGTTGAGGTGCAGAACAACCATGATCCAACTAAATGGCGGAACAGGTCTGAGGGCTAAAACATCTGTTCCTATGTTCCAGTGGAACCATGTACACTGCCAATATGCATTCTTCTATCTTGACACTGCAGTCACTTTTTTAGTCTTTGTTAGTGTGTTTGTCAATTAATGCAGAAATATGAGCATTCTTTTTCTGCATCCATTGTAAACTTCATTGAATCTACCCAAACTTATTTTATTTGGAAGCCTTCCATGTCATTGGTCAGGATCATATCTGAACTCAAGTTTTGAGAGGTGATAAGATAATTCTTTAGCAAAGCAGATGTTAACATTATGTTGTTTTAGATTTAGCATCCTTTTCTTTATTTGTACCTAGCACTAACTTTACAGACTTCTCACATAGATAATTTGATCATGATTTTTGTGGTTTATAGCTAACCATGCAATTCTCTTCCTTTCATCAGGTTGTGAATAGAGTTCATGAAGGCATCACCAGAAAATCTAACATCTGTATTTGTAAAAAGCAAACATATTACTTCAAAAAATTAAAAATGCTTCTCAGATTTGCAAAAGTCTAGAACTTCCCCATAGGAAAAGAAGGAAAATCAGGTCGGGGGGCGGGGGGTGTCAAGTGTCTCCTTAAGCTGCTCTTACAAATCCATCAGTAGCTAACCACATTGTCACATTGCCCAAGGGTTGGGACCTTGCATCCAGCCTATCTTTTCAGCCTAGAAGGTACGCAAGAACAGGAAGGAAAATGGGGTGGTGAAGGAAAATAAATCATAACAATGTTGTATTATTGTAATGTTGCATTGAGAATTGTGAATGCTGTCTTCTATAGTGTATTGCTTCTAGATGTATGCAAGTGACAATTTTACTTGCATTATGCTCATTGTAAAAGATGTTTCTAATCCTAAAAGGACTGACAACTTTTGAGGGCTAGGGGTTTGTCTAGGTAGGTGGCAATACCATTAAGTTAAACATCCTAATAAACATTTAATCAAATATCAAAAGAAAATTGAATAAGCAGAAGATAGGAAAACATGTATTTAATTGGATTGGTTATTACAACTTGAATATAAAGAACCGTAAGGTGCAAACAATGATCTAATGAACCAAACATTTTGTTAAATGTGTTTACAGTCTTGTTCAGTTAGCCGTTGCCCTGTAGTAATATACTATATAGTGTTTGACTATCCATTTTTTGATGAGAACTTTTTTAATGGGTTAGTCCC
The DNA here is from genome assembly GCF_017639515.1 of Carcharodon carcharias. NCBI lineage: Eukaryota > Metazoa > Chordata > Chondrichthyes > Lamniformes > Lamnidae > Carcharodon > Carcharodon carcharias. The sequence goes on from NC_054487.1 coordinate 54,259,886, forward strand.
AGCATTTTAATACTATTGAAATCTTGTTATTTTGAAATCATGTACTTTCTCCATTACTATCACTTATTTTTCTTTTTAGGAAAGATTCTGTTTCACTGACATTTAATTCCATTGCGACATGATAACTGCTGTTGATCAGTTTCACATAACTGTTGTTTGCTTGTTATTATTGAAGCTGTCATATAAATCTAATAGTATGCTATAAAGTGGTTGAATATCTTTGTGACGTTTAATATTTTTGTCTGATTCTGAACAGATGGTATTGTTTAATATTGTGCAGAACATGAGGCTCCAGGAACTGTTGGCTGTAGAGTATTAGGTTCCCACCTGGGGTTTTGAGTTTTTATATTTTCAACCAGCAGTAAAACTAAGCATTCCTCACTGGGTGAATATCGTTAATTCTCAGGGGAGATGCTTGTAGAGTGCTGGGTGCCACCAAACTTCATTGCATGAAAAAGAAAAACTGGCTAGAATCAATTCCGTGCTGCAGTACTGCACCATCTCTTGGCCAAAAACGGAGGAACATTATTGATAGCCTTGAAGAATTTTTGTCTTGGGATGGTCCATTTCTCCCAAATTGTTTGTACAAATGAGGAAGTAGCAGAATTACCATATAAAGAAAAAAATATAAATGTATGCACTATACCAATGTGAATACTTATTCAGACCCACAAACAAATTCATCTTTACACCTTCATTGTTTGGCTAAAAAATAATCCAAATACTGTGTTTTGGGCAATCAAATAGCCAGTTAATTAAAAAGGAAGCGGGAGAAGACAGACAAATTGCTTAAAATTAAACAAAAAGGTTAGATTATTATATTGAAAGGATATATTAAATGTAATTTAGGGGTGAGCAAAGATTAAAAAAGAAAACAGTTAAACAGAGGGTGAGCAGAACTAATGACTATATTTTGTTACAGTTTAAAATTGTGTTATTTCTGTAGCTTAGGGATACTATTTAGTAGAAAAGCTACCCTTAATAGCTGAGTGGCTTTATTAGTTTAATGAACAGTTTTGTTTCCACATCATGGTATGCAATCTAACTGCAACTGAAGGATCTTGGAAAACACTGTTTTCTTTGAATTTGTTTACCTATCAAAGAGTTAGAAGAAAAAAGAAAAAGATGTATAATTTGCAATACACTGTAGATCAGTCAGCATCTGTAATGTGAAAAGAGAAATCAATGTTTTTGAAGACTTCATTGAACTGCAAACTAGAAAAAAAAATTGTTTTATAGCATTTCCATTTTATTTTTGTCAAGTTCTATTACAGGCGCAGCCTATTGTATTTATGAATCACAATACATCTACAGGTAGAGAAGGCCATACAACTCACCTTTCATCCAAAGCAATGTTGTAATCTGCCTCCATGCTGCTTCTATTTGCATCTTTGATGATTCCAGGGTTTTTTTATCTCAACTGTTCTAACTGGAAATCTATTAAAAGTGTTGATCACTCTCCCTCTGTGAAGAACCAACCCCTGATATCAGCACTAGAGTTGCCTTTCACTAGTTTGACCTTGACTTATTTCACTGTCTAAAGTAGTGTCCAAATTAACTTTTTACATTACATTTGCTTTCTAATATCCCTCTGTCAAGTTATTTCTCAGATGCCTCCTTTGCAAACTGAAAAGCCCAAATCTCTCCAGTTTTCCCTCATAACTCAGAAACTCAGTACTGAGGCTACCTTGTTGTTCTTCTCTGTAATGCCTCCAAATCTTGAATGACTCCTTTATTTCTTGGTGACCAGTATTGGACACAAATCTCAAGATGAGATATGATTGGAGCACTGTAGAGTTTGATCACAATTCCCTCATATTTGTATTCTATATTTCTGGCGGTATAGTTCAGCATTCTGTTGACTGTCTTAATTGCTGGTCTGAATTGGCTGGACATGTTCAGAGTCCAGTCACCTAAGATTGTTTAAGCCCCTTTCAACTTCATCCTAAGCTATTTCCTGAAGTATGCATATTGCCAATTTTTCTTTGCTATTTGTAATATTCTACACCTAACAGCATTGTTTCATTGGTCATTGCTTGTCCAACTTATATATTGGCCCAAACGTTGCTGACCTTAGCCTCACTGGTATTTATGTAGTTGCCACAGCAATAGCAGGTGAGGGCAGGCATGCAATTTAATGTGGAAATCCAAAAGTTGCTCTCTCAGATGCGTCATTGTACCATTAGCTTTGCAGAAACTGCTATCTAGCTCACGACTGAATTATGTTGAGCAATATGACTTTCCTATACTTATACGATAGATAGGACTTAAGCACCTCAGGGTGTGAGGGCTTGTCCATTTCAGCCTAAGTGCTCTTTCGAGCAGTGTAATGACTGTTAATTCTGCCAGTCAACCTCTGGCACTGAAAATTAATTGTTCCAAATGTCGAGTCCCATTCGTTCCGATTTAAATTATTGTTGATTACTTTTCTTTCTGTCTCTTAGACTCTCTCTTAATCCATCCTTTCTTGGGTCCTCATTATTTTTCTTTTCATATCTAATTTGATATTTAATTCACCATACTACCTCACACTTCCTTGATCAGATTTTGCGCTGTTCGTTTTACAATCCTTCATTCTAGCTAAGATGATACATAGGGCAGGATTTTCCCGATGGGCTTCAGGATCCTAATGTCAAGGTCAAATGGGAGTCAAGAACCCTGACCATGTGGTAAGCAATCATCTGGTTCCAAATTTCCATGAATTGGCCAATTAATGGCTAGAGGGAGAGATCATCATAAGAAAGGCAGGTGGCATCTTGAAGCTGGAGGGTCAATTGAAGTCCCTCAAGTACTAAAGAAGCAGCATGCTGCCTTTTCAATTAAATGAGAGAGGGGGTGCCAGGGGGACTCCTCCACAGGGGGACCTGCAGCTACAGCTGAAGCCAGGCAGATTTTGAGGCTCTCCTTGCCTGTCTGGAGCATTGGTTCACTGTTCTGCTGCTGGGAGATCACCCGCAGGCAGCTACCCTTTTTCCACTGTTGCCACCAGGGAAAATTTCAGCTGCTCTCTGCCAGTGGATCTTAACATGTTTAATTGGTTACCTGCCACTTATGAGCAGATAGCCTTTCTGCCCACATCTCACATCTTGAATCTTGAACAATGGCCCGGGGGCTAGATGGTGCCAGTAATCTGGCACACCAGCCAATGTCATGAATTTTCATGTTCAACCACCTTGGGCACAACTCCAGCTGGGCTAAACCACCGCCACCACCACCACCCAACGCACCCCCCCCCCCCCCCCCCCCCCTCCTCTGTAGCTGCTTGTCCTTCTCACTCTGATTCCAGAAGTCCTGTAGAGGGTGTTATGCTGTTTTCATGTTGCATTTCCAGCAACTTGCAGTGCAAAATATCGCTGCCATGAAGCAGACATGTAAGTCTAACAGTGGGCATTGTTCATTGATCTGCCACAGAAAGTTTTGCAGCAATCTGCAAATTTGATCAATTTACAGTTTCCAAATCCAAATTAGTATTGTAAATTAGAAATAGCAGTGGCTCCAACTCTGCATCCCACTCAGTACATCCCCCACCTTGAAATTATCCTTTTAACTTTGCCATACGTCTCCCTAGCTTTGAGCTTGATTAATAATCTTTCATATGTAATGTTATCAAATTATTTTTGAAGTCTAGGTACACACAGTCATTTGGTTTAGTATAATCACCTTAGGCTGTCACTTTCTCAATGAAATCGAGGAGATTGGTCAGGCAGGATCTTTTTCATATAGAACCATTTCAATAGCTGTTTATTGGATTATTATCATAAGAAATAGGAACATGAGTAGGCCATTCCAGCCATTGAGTCTGCTCCGTCATTCGATAAGATCAAGGCTGATCTGATTGTGGCCTTAACTCCACTCTCCTGCCTAGCCCTCATAGCCCTGAATTCCCTTGTCAATTAAAAAAAAATCAGTCCAGCTCAGCATTGAAAGTACTCAATAACCCACTCACCACTGCTCTCTGCGGAAGAGAATTCTAAAGACTAACAAGGCTCTGAGAGAAAAAAATTCCTCCTCTCCATCTTAATGGAGACCCCTTATTCTGAAACCGTGGCTGCTAGATCTCGCTTGCTCTGCATGAAGAAACATCCTGCCAGCATCCAGCCTGTCCCTCAGAATTTTATGTTTCAATAGGATTACCTCTCATTCTTCTAAACTCCAATGAGTATAGGCACTGCTCAACCTTTTCTCTTAAGATAACCCCTTTATCCCAAGAATCAACCTGGTGAATCTTCTCTGAACTGTCTCCATTGCAAGTGTGCCCATCCTTAATAAGGAGACCAAAACTGTACACAGTGCTTCAAATGTGGTCTCACCAATGATCTGTACAGTTGTAGCTTGACTTGCCTATTTTTATACTCCATCCCCATTACAATAAAGGCCAAGATACAATTTTCCTTCTTAATTACTTGCTGTACCTGCATGTTAACTTATTGTGATTAATGTACAAGGACACCCAAACCCCCTTGTACTGCAGAATTCTGCAGTATCTCTCCATTTAAATAATATTCTACTTTTCTGATCTTTCTGCCAAAGTAGATGACCTCATATTTTCATACATTATACTCAATCTTCCTTTTCAAACTCTTTGTATCCTCCTTACAACTTGCTTTCTTACCTATCTTTGTATGAACAGTAAATTTGACTACAATATGTCTGTCCCTTCAAGTCATTAATATAAATCTAAATAGTTGAGACCCCAGTACTGATCCCTGCAGCGCTCCACTAGTTGCAGTTTTCAAACCTGAAAATGACCCATTTATCCCAAATTTGTTTCCTTTTGGTTAGCCAATCCTCTATCCGTGCTAATATATCACCTCCAACTCCATGAGCTTTTATCTTGTGCCGTCATCTTTTATATGGTACGTTATAGAATGTTTTTTGGAAACCCAAATACATTATGTCTATTGGTTTCCCTTTATCCACTCTGCTTGTTACATCCTCAAAAAATTCTAGGAAATTTGTCAAACACAATTTCCCTTCCACAAAACCAGGTTGACCGTGTCTGATTTGTATTATGGTTTTCTTAATGTCCTGCTACTACTTTCTTAATAATGGATTGCAGCATTTCCTAATAACACATGTTAAACTAACTGGCCTATGGTTTCATGCAGATAGTCCTCAAGTTTACTGCTCATCATTCCTATTATTATGGAGTTGAAGTTACACTAGTTGTCTATATCTGTTTTGTCACTCTTTTTGAAAATGGATACCATTTTAGCATCTTTCCATTCTACTGGTACCCCTTGGGTACCCATTGACTCCCTCGTGATAATTGTTAGTGCAGGAGCAATCTCCATGCTAGCATTATATAGCATTCTGGGAAGTTATTTGTCATAAGCCCTTTTAGTTTAGGACTTAAATTTCATTTAAGACAAAGTTCCAAATTTTACCTTGGTACTCCTTTTTGGAAGGGTATATTGTATGTCCTGTTCCTTGCTAATACTTTGTAGCATAAGTTGTTCATGATTTTTACAGTGTTGTGCAGTTTGAAGCCCATTTGTATTTTTTTAATGCTCTTACCTCTTCTTGTATAGTCCTCCTGCTATTGTAGTATGTTTTAGGAGGTGTTTCTAAACCCTTCAGTGCACATTTAACTTGCTGCTAATTTCACTCTAATGTCACTCCACTAAAAAGTATGATATATTTTGGAGAATGGGCAGAATCGTCCGTGCCTCCTGGCATTGGGTGTGTTTGGTGGAGTGAGTGGACAATATGATGAGTAGCCAAAAATAGATTTCACGACGTTGAGAAACCAGTTTGTGATCATCTACTCAGCCTGCCAATGGTGGGCTGCGTTTTCTGCCATCGGCCGTCAGGGTCCTCATTGTAAAACATCTGCGTTTCATTGTAAGGCTAGCCCGCCAGACTCATCGACCCTCCCTCTTGCTGGGTCATCTGCCCACCACACCGATGTGTTTCACGAGACCATATAAAAGGAGTGCTCTTGGTGGGCTGCACTTTGAGGGGAACTCGGAGGTAAATGCACAGTAACATTGTGAAACGCTCGCGAGGCTTGCCTGTTGGACTTCAAGGTTGAGGTGTGTTTGGTGGGTTGTGTGGCAAAGGCTGCCCTGTGGTTGAGGTGACTTTGGGGAGGGGTTGGGGGCAAAGGCTGCCCTGCAGTTGAAGGTAGAGACAAGCACTTGTGGGGTTGGGGGAGGCGGCGGTGGGTGAGGGAAGCGACCATGCATTAAGGACACCTTGCAGCTGAGACAGTTCGGGTGCAGCCACATTGATATGATTGGAGTCGGGCCTCTTGCTTAACTTCCCACTCAAGCAACACAGAGCAATAAGAGTGCCACCAAGTGCTCCAGAGCTTTTCGCCCCTCGGGAACAGACTGCAAACTAATGAGTGTTTTAGTGGACTGCAGAACAGTTGCACAACTGGGCACAACGTACAATCTCCTTGCTGGCCATGGAGCAGTCACTTGTAATGTCATCATCCCGGTTTGGAACAGTCTCCCCGGTGGTTCAAGCTAACAGTGCAGCCTTGCAGTGTGGGTTAGGATATTGCTTGCAGCTGAGCTGAGAGCACAGCATGTAGTCCAATGGTCAAAGCTGCCGTTAATCGGTCAGGTGGAGTGGGGTGGTGGAAGGTGGGGTTTCGGGCAGCCATGCAGCGCAATAATCTCTGGCCATCCAGTTGGTGGTCAGCACTCTGTGTGATTCATTAAAGCATCTTCAGACTTAACCAAGAGAGGTTCCTAGTACAGCCATGCTAACCTATGCCTGTCTCCCTTTCATCCTGCAGGAGGAGTACATCAGGATCATGGAGCCTGGTGACTTAGCTGTATGCCTCGTGGTGTACAGAGAGCAAAGCAATGGAGAAGAGAGCGACGGAGATGCCTGGCTGCACAGAGCAAGGAGCAGCACCCTCTGGAAGAAGGGACAGCTGGGGCTCCTGCATGTACTGCCAAAGAGCCACAGCGCGCCATCGCTGGTTGGCGCCTAGCTAGAACTAGGGTCTATAGACGCCACCTTTCATTGTTGCAGATGACTGAGAACCAGTGTTGCCGAAGACTGCACATGTCTAGGGAACTGATCAGTCACGTCTGCCAGCTGCTACCAATTTGGTGCCATGTGGACATGGAGGGCATCCACTGCCAATGGCTGTGAAAGTGATAGCAGCGCTCAATTTCTACGCCTGTGGCTTCTTTCAGGGCTCCACAGGTGATCTCTGTGGGATATCACAAGCCTCCATCCACAAATGCATTCGTGACCTCATGGATGGCATCTTTGCAAGGGCACACAACTTTGTGCATTTTGTCCAGGACCAGGAGAGCCAGGATGCAAAAGCAGTTGGATTTGCCCAGATCTCAGGTTTCCGACAGGTGCAAGGTGACATTGATGGTACTCACATGGCTCTCAGATCTTTGTCACAACAAGCAGTCCACTATGTCAACTATGTTAAGCTGGTGTGCAACCAACGCATCCTGCAGGTCTGTGCATGGTTTCCAGTGACTGTCTGCCTCCTACATTCTCAGTCATTCACAGATCCCTGATGTCTTCCAGCGTCCACAGAGGCAACAAGGATGGCTCCTTAGGGACAAGGGCAACCCACAGAGGACGTGGCTGATGACACCTATGCGGCAGCCTCAGACTGTAACAGAGTGAAGGTATGACGAGGCTTATGCTGCAACTCACAACTTGGTGGAGCAAACCATCGGAATGCTGAAAATGAGGTTCCTGTGCCTAGACCGGTCTGGTGGAGCCCTGCAATATAGTCCACAGAGGGTGTCACGCATCGTTGTCACCCGCTGCACCCTTTACAACCTGGCATTGCAAGGGGAATGGAGCTGACTGAGGAGGAGATGCAGGAGTTGGAGGTCTTCATCAATGAGGAGGACTGTTATGACACAGCCAATGATAAATGCTGAGCTACTCAAATCCCAGAGAGAGCCTTGAAACAACTGTTGCAACTAATTTTCAATTTGTATAAATTTTCAGATGCGTGCCTTGAATTCAGTAGTAATAAGACCACCAAGTCTTATAGGTTTTTATAAAACTAAATTAAACATTTATTAATGAGATAAATGATTTTAAATACATACATAGATCTACAAATTACTGCCATGATAACGCCTAAATTCCCTTAAACAATCTAACCGCCAGTTACACTTTCATTAAGGCAACAGGAAGACACACAGATTTTAAAAGACTCAGGGAAAGAAACATGATACCCTGCACAAGTCGACTTCCAAATTAGTTTTCTTAAATTCAGTCCTTTGAAGATGGCAGCATGAGGTACAGATGCTGAAGGCTTTTCATACTTGTAAGATCTTAAAAATGCCTTTTGTTACAAAACAGTCTTTTCTTTATATATATCTTCTTTGAATGCAAATACCCATTGATGTCTTTGGAATTTATCTCCTTGATAATAAAACCCTCTCATAGCATTACATTTTACCAGTAATCTTTGGGAAAAATAAACACACTGTTTGTAAACTTCACTTGGTTAGGTGATACATTTCACTCCTCCTTTGAAAACAATCTAGTCTGGTTTATTTCAAAATGCAAATGTTCCCTTGAAACCTATGTTTCTAAACTTCCCCAGGTTTATCTAATTAACATTTCAAACCTAACCTTTCTTCTTAGATCAAAGCACCCAGACTAATTCAGTTAAATTTCACACACATACGGACACATATAAACACTTCTCACTATTGCTCTATTTTACAATAAATTCCAATAACATTACGAGATTTATTATATCCTCTTGCCAAGGCCGTTGACAGTGATGAGGGTGAGGAGGTCCTCGAAGGCAACAATGATGGTGATGAGGCCCTTGCACTGGCAGACAAGGCAGGTGCGCTTGGGAGGCCCTCATAACTGCTAGATTTGTGGAGGATGATGACGACATGCAGGAGGAGACACCATAACATCTTCACATTGCATCTATGGATGTTTGACTCCAGTCTGGCTTATGGCAGTGCACGTACCCTCTGTGATAGTGCTCCTGTCATGGAGACACAGTGGAGGCCCTAATAGTCGCTCGTTTGATAATGACAACATGCATTGAGGACACTCCATAGATCTTCACATAGCCTCTGAGAATGTCTGATTCTTATCTGGCCATTGGCAGCTCGCTTGCGCTCTGTGATCAGGGTCATATCATGGAGACATAGCCATGAAACTTTAAAAGCATCTGATCTTTTATCCACCTTCAGCACCTGACCCCGTCAGGAGCACAGCATTACTGGTCACCGAAGCTGAAGAGACGGGGGCCAGCCCCACCTTAAAGGTGCTGAGAGCACAAAGAGAGAGAATGACGGAACCCTGTGACGCCTGCCACTACATTCTGGCAGCAATGACCAGCATCGTCAAGTTGCAGGCATCAGTAATGTGTCCAGGGAGTGTGAAGCCGGACCATCACTTCGGTCTGAAGACTGCACAGAACACGGAAGAGGCCCTGGACTGAGTCATCTGCCTTTATCTTGTGCAGAAAGGTTTCACATCTGAGTGACACGAGCACTGTTCATCAGAACATGAGCTGTAGGCAGGGAGACATTCTTAGGAGTTTATTTACAATAGTGAACATTATGTACAGGTGATTAACACCCATGCCAGGCTATGCACCTACATCTTCTTAACTTTTTTAACCCTTGGTGCTTTCCAGATGTCCACAGCAGCAGTGGATGCAGCCTGCTGACTGCTACACCCTGTCTGTGATGACCTTGACAGGCATACTCTGGAGATCTGAAGGGCCCCCGGCCTGCTTTCAGTGTCCTACTACAGGGTAGTGACACCCTCCTCTGTGTTGCACCCTGTGGAGCTGGAGCTGTTGGGGTCTTGGGAAGAGGGGATTCGGATGGGCTGGACACTCCAAGAGTCACGTGGGTGGATGGTCCCAGGGTGTGCAGCTGCTGATCCTCCTCCCTATCGGTGCCCAAGGGCCCTTGGTTAACTCCCTGAGGAGAAGGGATGGCTGGAGTGAGATCGACTTGCCCCACACCCCTCTCGCATATAATGTTGGAGGCCAACTATGGCATCAGCAATGGAGTTCAGCCCATGCATTAGTGCAGGAGTGACATCCTGGACCAAGGTCTCTATTGCGGCCTCCATCCTGCTATTGTTGACCTCGGTGCATTGGCATGCCGGCATTATCACCTCAGCCTGAAGGCGGATGAACTCTTCCATCATGCCTTGCAATTTCAGGAGTGCAGTGGACATCCCTTCCTGATGGTCCCAAGCTTGCCTTTGCAGCTCCAGCAACTGTGACATGACTGAGTCCAGAGGCTCATCATCTGACTTGGACTCAGCAAATTTCTGTCCTCCAGCAGTCCTCCGAGTGCCAGGCACCAGAGAAGTCCCTGCAGCCGCCTGTTGTGGATCAGACAGTGCGATGTGTTCACCAGGTTGTGATCCCTGTGGCTACTCTAAAGCTAGCTCCCAATGAGGTGTGTGTCTCTGCGCTGGTGGAGGGTGTGGGTGAGTGATGGGACTTCAGGGAGGGTGCCTCCAGATTCCTCTTCAGAGGTTTCTTTGGGGCTTGATTGGAGGCCCTGAGTTATGGAATCTGTTGGCTGTTTGGCAGATGTGCCTGCAAAAGCAAGGGGAGAAATTTAGTGCATGGCAGTGCCTGTGAAAAGAGGACACAACACTCACAGCATGGTTGTCTGATGGATGTTGGACTGCTGGGTCCTCACTTGGTAGAGCCGCACCAACCTCACCATCAGCACAGGACTGGTTCCAGTCATCGATGGCCAGCTGGATGGCTCTGTTTTCGAATTTTGTCAGAACTTTGATCTCTGTCATCCCTCCACCTGTCTGCGATCTTTCCCTCCTGTTGTCTGCCAGTTTGTCCTGGATGGAAAGAGGTGGGGACAGTGTCCTGGATGGAAAGAGGTGGGGACAGTGTATCAGGACGCTTGCCAGGTCAGATGATACATATGCATGGCTTGTGTGGGTGGTGAGTGGTCCCATGGATGGAATGAGGAGAATGGAGGTGTGTGTGAGAGAGAGTGAATGGTGATGACCCTTGAACTGGCAGAGGATGAGGGCCCTGTGGATGTGTGATGGGTTTGTGAGTGTGTGAGTTGAGTGTGAGAAGAGTGACTTCTCCTGGCGGATTGGAGGAGATCATTCATCCCCTTGCGGCACTGGGTGGCTGTCCTCTTTTGCAGGGCGTGGTGCTAACCACCGCAGCCACCACCTCCCATGCCAGATTAGTGAGGTTGCTGCCCATCCTGCTGCCAGAGCAGGGGTAGAGGACTTCACGGCAGGCCTCCACTGTGTCCAAAAGGTGCTCGAGGGACGCATCATTGAACCTGGGGGCTGCAGTCTTTTTGTCTTTCTGGGCCATGCCTCGTTTGCAGCAGTCGTGGGCTGGAAGCACTGAGAGGTGTGCATGCAGCTGCACTTTAGATATGGTCCCTGGTGTGGCAGCCGAATGAGAGCCCACCTGCCATGGAAACGGCGTGATCCCAGGAATGCATAATTTATGTGGCAGATTTGGGATGACAGTGCGAAAGGCCGCCGTTGCGGCTGATGGGTAAAATATCATTTTACCCATCAGCCACTGTACTTAGTGCAAATCTGGGATGATTCCGCCCAATGTGCTGCAATTTTGATTTCTGTGCCTTATTAATTTTGCACGCAGTTGCAGTGTACTAACCTTATATGTTTGTGAGGATATATTCTTTGGCTGTTTCTTACATACTACAATATGGTGTCAGCCTTGGCTTAGTGGAAGCATTCTTGTCTCTGAATCAGAAAGGTTATGTTTGAAACTTCACCCCAGAGCCTCCAGTGCATAATCCAGCTGACACTTCAGTGCAGTACTGAAGGAATTCTGCAATGTCTGAGGTGTTGCCTTCTGGATGACATTTTTAAGTAAGGCCCTTCTGGAACAGAGAGGATCCTACAGCTCTGTTTGAAGAGCAAGGGAGATCTGCCAGCGTCCTTGCCAACACGGCTGCTCGACCTCGCTCCACATCAATTTTTAAAAAATAATTAAACTTAGCTTCATGAAAATGTATTTACTTTCAAAATTGTTAAAGTTTTTGATGAATTATGCACATATGGGAAATCTAAGTATAATTTGTAACTGAATTCCTTAGTCTACTTGTGTCTTATTGAACAGTTAGTTGCAAATAAGTGATGGTGATCAATGCAGTTTCTGCACAGTTTTATAAATTATTCTATGTCTAGATGTTAAACATATCAACTTATTCCAACATCTGGTACACCATGGATGTAGTACAACATATATAAACCAGTTGGATTGGCAATCTTTAAAATGCTCTTTTTAGTAAGTTTTTCTTTCTCACAAATATCACTTCTATATAATTTACTAACATCAGGAATGCAAAGAGATTAATTTTGATCAGTGAATTATGCAGAGAAAACTCCCTTATCTGTATTGGTTATGCTTTAGAAGTAACTTGAATACGTGACCAAGAGATTGATTTCAAGATTGTTGTAAAGTGTAAAGCTTCAAGGAAATACATCTGAATTGTTGCTAACCTAACATCAATGGCTGGAATGTATTGCCGTGAAATCAATAACTGAAGTTTAGTATTTTGCAAGAAGCGTTATGGGTTTGGTGTCAGAAGATCAGGTTTTAATTCAAAATAATTTTAAATTAAATAGATTCTGATTTCTGGGTCGTGTTTTCAGTTCGTTTTAGTGAACATGTAGCAAACACAACAAAGTACTGGTACAGATAATTATGGGCTCTTGTGCTGATGACATAATGTGTACTGGACAGAAGGATAGAAAACCAGAGACACTTCCTTCAAATTTGCATTGTAAATACACTGTCTCCAGGTTTTCTGTTGGCAGTGCAGTGCAGGAAGCTCATGCTGCTACCTAATGTTAGTCTTTGCATTGCCTTTAACTTTATTTATCTGAGACATGTTACCCCATAATTTCCAATGTGTTACAGCACTGTTGTAATGTCATCTCTGTGCACCTGTTATACCAGGTGTCCAACACTCCATTATGGGTCCACAGCCACTAGAAGTATCCTTGTGGTGCTGGAAGATATTTTATTGGGATGCCAGACTTGATTTATATGTCGTCTTTGGTTTCTTTGCTTTGCATTATTATCTGAGTGGCACTGGTTGCTGGTTTTCATCTTTAATTAAGCCTAACATTTTTTGTTCCTTTGTTTTTAAAAGTAGACAACGGCTGGAATTTTATGGGGCCTTCTGCAATGGGTGGGAAGGCTCGAAAAATGGCAAGGGAAGGTGTCGGGTTGTGTGTCACCACCATCTTCTCGCTGTCATGGCATTTTGGTTCAGGGTGGGTAAGGTGGCAGGTAGAGTGCTGGCCAGGAGCCCTGTTGAACCCACGGACGGGCCCCCTGATGACAATAGATGTCCCCAGGGCATTACAGCCACATTCCCTCAGGTACAGCCAGCACCACACTGTGGCCTATGACTGGCTAAAGTGCCCCCAGACCCCACTTACTTTACTTTGAGGTCGCATGCCTATTGACACATCCTCGTTCTCCATGTTCAATCTCAGCAGTGGCCACCACTGGCAGTAGCATTGCTGAGCTGCTGGGCCTCTGCTTGGGCCTGCAGCTGCTGGGAATGGGCCGCTGTTATGAACAGCATGGTAAAATGCAGCCCCTGGTGCTGAAGCACACCAAAGTGGCACCGCCAAACTTTCAGCCCGGCAGTAAGACCCTTGCCACCTCTCCCAGCCAGAATAATTCCAGCCAGCCTAGATCTCTTAGTTAGCTAATGCCTTTTGACAATAAATTCTCTTGTCCACAGGGAGCTGGAGATCAAGGAGGATTTCCAGAGGATTCATCAAAAGATTGATTATATCTGAGGTGGGCTACACAGACCTATCATTACCAAGATAGACTAATCCACAGATCCTGCCAGAATATTTTGTGGATGTCATAGCAAAACTTGGTACAGCCATTCTCCAGAGAAGGATTAAAGCCTCAATGGTGTAATAGCTAAAATGTAATCTTGAGTTTCAAAGATATGCATGCAACCAATGCCAACCCGGTGTCAACAAATGCTTATGCATTAATGTTTATCAAAGTTTAGTATACTATTTTGCATCTTGAAGATATGCCGCTGAGATTTGGTGTGGAATTTTCCGTGCCCGTTGGCGTTGGGTGTGTTTGGCGGCATGAGCGGACAATATGGCGAGAAGGCCAAAAATTGGTTTCACAATGTCGTGGAACCAGTTTGCAATCATCCACTCTGCCTGTCAATGGCGGGCCATGTTTCCTGCCATCAGATGTCGGGAACCTTATACATCTGCATATCGTCATAAGGCCAGCCCGCAGGAACCATTCCCCTATGCTGGATGATCTGCTCATGTTGTTGAGAAAATACATTGATGCAGAACATGTCTTGACAAGTGTGATGTGCAGAAGTTGGGACTCACCGCCAGGGCCTTGCTCACAATGCGGACATCCGAGGAGCAGAAGATGCTGGAGCCCAACAACAATAGAATCCTGGAGGAATGTCCATGGCAGACTGGGTGGATTCTCATGGACATGGGTCCACCAAGAAGCAGCTCATGGAAGGTGGAAAGTCACCATTGAGGGTCTGCTCACAACGGATATTCATTGAGAGTGGAGAGGAAGGTCTTCAGGAGGTGGGGTGCGAGAGGAATGCCTAGGATCAACTGGGAGAGGAAGCGGTATCAGTGGGTATGGGGTGTATGGTTGGGAGGGGGAAAGAAAGTTATTGGGGGGTACAAAGCTGTCAGGGGGTGAAGTTAGGAGAGGGGAGGGACTATGGAGGGAGGAGGGGTATTGGGGAGAAGATGGCACTTGAGGAGGTAGGTGTAAGAGGGGAGGAATGTGTAAGGGAAGGAGTTCGGTGGGCGAAGGGGTTCTGGGGGTGTAAGGAGCCTGGGAAGAGGAAGGAATATGGAGAAGGGAAGAGGTCCAGCGGGAAGGAAGGAATAAAGGTGGAGGAAGAGATAAGGGTTTCTGAAGGAGTCTGGAGAGGGGAAGGAGTAAGGGCGGCAGGAGAAGTAAGGGTGTCTTAAGGAGTCAGGAAGGGGGAAGGACTAAGGCAGGTGGGGGAGAATGACTAAGGTGGGTTGGGGGTGAGGGTGAGGGAGGAAAGAGTTCCAAGGGGCGAAGGAGTCCGGAGGGGGGGAACGTCCAGATGAACGTGCAAGGGAGGGGTCTGTGGAGTCGACGACTGTCTCCTGGGGAGTGAATCAAGGGTGGGTCTGGTACGAGGTCAGAATGACTGAGGGCAGAGTGAGGCCGTAGAGTTGGAGGATGAGGGTTTGACAGTAGCGGTAGAAAAGATAGCGAGGGTCGTTTGAGGCAGTCATGGATCCTGGGGGTAGGAAGGAGGGTCGGGGAGGTGAATGTGGATGGGGGTGGGATTTTCAGGAAGGAAGGTGACATGCATGTTCACCTGGACATCCCCGAAGGAAAAGGGTTGTGGCTGGTAGGTCACTGAGCAGAGGTGAAAAGTGAGTGGGGGGTCGACAGTGGTGGGGAAAAGGAAATGGGTGACTCGGAGGGAAAAGGACAGGGGAGCACAGGAAAAAATGTAGCAGGGTCATGCTTGCCAAATTGAAAGTGAAATGGAAGCCGTGGTGGGCAAGATTAGGTGCTGCATGGAAGTGTGATCAGTGGGTGGGCAGAGATGCAGGTCAGCTCAGATGGTCAACTGAAAGGAAACCCCAGCAGGCAGCATTGAAAATGTTCAGGACGTTGAGATGAGTGTGATGGGGGAAGGAACTGCGTGCATGGGAGAGTGCTTGCATGAGGATCCAAAAGGCCCTGACACACACACACACACACCTCTCTCTGCAGAATCACTCGTGGACCGGGATGGGGGGGCTACAGTGGGAGGACTCGCAGAGCCTGTCAATTAAGCTGAAAGACAACATTACACATTATTCAGTGAAAGTAAATATATTTCCAGGTTGCAAAGTAACAAAATGTGTTCACCCGTGCAACCAACTATGATCAGAATTTCTTAACTTTTGAATGTCTTAGACTTCTAGTTGCTATTCTGACATCGCAGCAAGGGTGAAGACAGCCTGTGCAATGGTTGGCCTTGTTGCCTTTGGTGTGGGCGCTCTGGAGAGCCGAGGCCTTGGGGACCCTGGCTTGCTTTGGTTGTCCTTCTGTGGGCCAGCTGTTCCCCCTGCAGTGACAGAAGATGAGGTTGACGGGGTCACAGGCAAAGGGGACTTGGAGGGGCGGACACGCTCTGAGATTCCTGAATGAATGACCCGGGGTGTCCATCTGCCACATCTCCACCCTTCATATGCCCAATGGCTCCAGGCTGACTCTTTGGGGGGAAGGAGCACCTGGGGGTTCGTTGAGGTGCCCCGTTTATCTCTCGTGTCAGCGCTGCAGAAACTCACCCATGGCTACTGTGTTGGAGTGTCGGTCTGCGTGCATCTCCACATTCTGCTGGACCAGGGTCTCCATGGCATCTGCCATCCACCCTATGGACACCTCCATACGCACATATGTGGGCGCTACTTCATCAGAGAGCAGGTGGACGGACTCCTCCGACTTTGGTGGCACTCTGTTGAGGGCTTCCAACAACTCTGCGAGATGTTCCCTGCCTTCTGCTGACTCTCCAGGATGAATTGGAAGGCCAAACTCAGAGGCTGGTCATTTGACTCAGATCTCACAGTTGCCTCTTCCCCAGCAGTCCTCCAGATGCCAAGGCACACAGCTGAACCTGCCTCCCCCCGCTGTGGACACGTGTCCATGCAGTGACTACCAGATTGTGAAACCAAGCCTGCTCTGGATATAGATGCCCACTGAGGTGTGTGTCTCTGCACAGGTGGAGGGTGTGGGTAAGCGATGTGACGGATCTTCCAGGCTGCTTATTTCCTGCTCTTCAGTTGAAGAGGAGTCCTCTTGGCTGGAGGTGAGGACATGGATGGAGCTGAGGGACTGGCTGGCTTGTGGGTGTCAGTCACTTGGCAGAGATCCCTGTGAACTGAAGTAGGGATAATTAGTTAAAAATCAAAAAAACTGCGGATGCTGGAAATCCAAAACAAAAACAGAATTACGTGGAAAAACTCAGCAGGTCTGGCAGCATCGGCGGAGAAGAAAAGAGTTGACGTTTCGAGTCCTCATGACCCTTCGACAGAACTTGAGTTCGAGTCCAAGAAAGAGTTGAAATATAAGCTGGTTTAGGGTGTGTGGGGGGGGGCGGAGAGAGAGAGAGAAGTGGAGGGGGGGTGTGGTTGTAGGGACAAACAAGCAGTGATAGAAGCAGATCATCAAAAGATGTCAACAACAATAGAACAAAAGAACACATAGGTGTTAAAGTTGGTGATATTATCTAAACGAATGTGCTAATTAAGAATGGATGGTAGGGCACTCAAGATATAGCTCTAGTGGGGGTGGGGAGAGCATAAAAGATTTTAAGATATTTAAAAATAATGGAAATAGGTGGGAAAAGAAAAATCTATATAATTTATTGGAAAAAAAAGGAAGGGGGAAACAGAAAGGGGGTGGGGATGGGGGAGGGAGCTCACGACCTAAAGTTGTTGAATTCAATATTCAGTCCAGAAGGCTGTAAAGTGCCTAGTTGGAAGATGAGGTGTTGTTCCTCCAGTTTGCGTTGCGCTTCACTGGAACAATGTAGCAAGCCAAGGACAGACATGTGGGCAAGAGAGCAGGGTGGAGTGTTGAAATGGCAAGCGACAGGGAGGTTTGGGTCATTCTTGCGGACAGACCTCGGGCGACTATCAGGTTGGAAGCTGTGGGAGGAAGATCCCCAGAGGAGATGAGGTCAGTGACAGTCCTGGAAACAGGGCTCTGGGGATCTTCTCGGACGGCCCGCTTCTATCTAGTACCCAAAATCCACAAACAGAACTGCCCCGGTAGACCGATCGTCTCAGCTTGCTCCTGCCCCACAGAACTCATTTCTCGTTATCTTGACTCCCTTCTCTCTCCCCTTGTCCAGTCCCTTCCCACCTACATCCGTGATTCCTCTAACACCTTACGTCACATCAACAATTTCCAGTTCCTTGGCCCCAACTGCTTCCTCTTCACCATGGATGTCCAATCCCTCTACACCTCCATCCCCCACCAGGATGGTCTGAGGGCCCTTAGCTTCTTCCTCGAACAGAGGCCCGAACAATCCCCATCCACCACTACTCTCCTCCATCTGGCTGAACTTGTTCTCACGCTGAACAATTTCTCCTTCAACTCCTCTCACTTCCTCCAAATAAAAGGTGTGGCTATGGGTACCCGCATGGGCCCCAGCTATGCCTGTCTCTTTATGGGGTATGTGGAACATTCCTTGTTCCAGTCCTACTCCGGCCCCCTTCCACAACTCTTTCTCCGGTACATCAATGATTACTTCGGTGCCGCTTCATGCTCTCGTCGGGACTTGGAAAAATTTATTAATTTTGCTTCCAATCTCCACCCCTCCATCATTTTCACGTGGTCCATCTCTGACACTTCCCTTCCCTTCCTTGACCTCTCTGTCTCAATCTCTGGTGATAGACTTTCCACCAATATCCATTACAAACTCACCGACTCCCACAGCTACCTCGACTACAGCTCCTCACACCCCGCTTCCTGTAAGGACTCCATCCCATTCTCTCAGTTCCTTCGCCTCCGTCGCATCTGTTCCGATGATGCCACCTTCAAAAACAGTTCCTCTGACATGTCCTCCTTCTTCCTTAACCGAGGTTTTCCACCCACGGTCGTTGACATGGCCCTCAACCGTGTCCGGCCCATCTCCCGCGCATCCGCCCTCACGCCTTCTCCTCCCTCCCAGAAACATGATAGGGTCCCCCTTGTCCTCACATATCACCCCACCAGCCTCCGCATTCAAAGGATCATCCTCCGCCATTTCCGCCAACTCCAGCATGATGCCACCACCAAACACATCTTCCCTTCACCCCCAATGTCGGCATTCCGTAGGGATCGCTCCCTCCGGGACACCCTGGTCCACTCCTCCATCACCCCCTACTCCTCAACTCCCTCCTATGGCACCACCCCATGCCCACGCAAAAGATGCAACACCTGCCCCTTCACTTCCTCTCTCCTCACTGTCCAAGGACCCAATCACTCCTTTCAAGTGAAGCAGCATTTCACTTGCATTTCCCCCAACTTAGTCTATTGCATTCTTTGCTCCCAATGTGGTCTCCTCTACATTGGAGAGACCAAACG
This sequence comes from Carcharodon carcharias, assembly GCF_017639515.1. Classification (NCBI taxonomy): domain Eukaryota; kingdom Metazoa; phylum Chordata; class Chondrichthyes; order Lamniformes; family Lamnidae; genus Carcharodon; species Carcharodon carcharias. The sequence continues at coordinate 54,278,979 of NC_054487.1, forward strand.
TAAACTGGGCGACCGCTTTGCAGAACACCTGCGGTCTGTCCGCAAGAATGACCCAAACCTCCCTGTCGCTTGCCATTTTAACACTCCACCCTGTTCTCTTGCCCACATGTCTGTCCTTGGCTTGCTGCATTGTTCCAGTGAAGCCCAACGCAAACTGGAGGAACAGCACCTCATCTTCCGACTAGGCACTTTACTGCCTTCCAGACTGAATATAGAATTCAACAACTTTAGGTCGTGAGCTCCCTCCCCCCATCCCCACCCCCTTTCTGTTTCCCCCTTCCTTTTTTTTCCAATCAATTATATAGATTTTTCTTTTCCCACCTATTTCCATTATTTTTAAATATCTTAAAATCTTTTATGCTCTCCCCACCCCCACTAGAGCTATACCTTGAGTGCCCTACCATCCATTCTCAATTAGCACATTCGTTTAGATAATATCAGCAACTTTAACAACTATGTGTTCTTTTGTTCTATTGTTGTTGACATCTTTTGATGATCTGCTTCTATCACTGCTTGTTGGTCCCTACAACCACACCCCCCCCTCCACTTCTCTCTCTCCCCCCCCCCCCCCCCCCCCCCCCCCCCCCCCCCCCCCCCCCCCACACACCTTAAACCAGCTTAAATTTCAACTCTTTCTTGGACTCGAACTCAAGTTCTGTCGAAGGGTCAGGAGGACTCGAAACGTCAACTCTTTTCTTCTCCGCCGATGCTGCCAGACCTGCTGAGTTTTTCCAGGTAATTCTGTTTTTGTTAGGGATAATTAGTGCATGGCAGCACAGTCAAAAGCAGGAGAGAGAACACTCACATTTGCGTTGAGAGAGGGATGATGCGGTGTAGTGTCATCACATGGGTGTTCGTCACCAACCTCATCGTCACTGCAGGCACGGTCCACATCATCACCAGTCAGCGCGATGTCATGCTCCTCAAAGCGAGTGAGGGGCCTAACGCAGGTCACTCCACCCTTGGTCTGGGACCTCTCCCTGCTGTTCTGAGCCAGCTTCTCCTGCATGAAAACAGATGGAGAGAATGTGAGCAGGACATGGCACTGTATGGAATGTTTATGTGGTGATTGGAGACATGGATGGGGTGAGGATGTGGGCTCCAGAGGATTTGAGCCTGATGTAGATGTGAGGGTGTGCGTGAGAGTTAGTGGTCTTATCCTATGAGACCCCTGTGGATGTCTGATGGGTTTGAAAGTTGAGAGCGATGAGAAGAGTGACTTACTTTGGCAGAATGGATGAGACCATTCATCCTGTTGCGGCACTGGGTGGCTGTCCACATTTGCTGGGCATTGGCACTGACCATCGCCTCCCATGCTGGATTAGTGATGTTGCTGGATTAGTGATGTTGCTGCCCTTCCTGCGGCCAGAGTGGGGGGAGACGACAGCATGACAGGCCTCCATGGCATCCAAAAGACGTTCCAGGGACGTGTCATTGAATTGGGCGGCTGCAGTCCTCTTGCCTTTTGGGGTCACATCTTCTGTGCAGCAGTCCTGGGCTGGAAGCACTTCAGATATGGCTCCTGGCATGATGAACTGGCGAGGCAGTGGCATGGTGGGCAAATGGGAGCCTGCCCGCCCACCATCGAAACGGTGTGTTTCCCGGGGATGCATGATTAATGAGGTGGTATTGGAATGATATGGCGCAAAAACCCGCCATTCCGGCTTGCGGGACAAATGTTCTATTTCCCACCCACTACTGCACTTAGTGCAAATCTGGGACCATTCTGCCCATGGGATGTATGCGATGCAAAGAACTGTAGGTTGCGTAGAATTAGCATGGGTTAGTTCAAATGGAATAGGTAACATTTTCAAGATACAATCTTTGGATCACTGGTAAAGTGTGCAGTAATGTTGCTGTTTCCTTGAGAGATTTGTTTGACAGGGTACATTTTCTTCACCCAAATTTTTCAAGCCTTTGGGTAGTAAAACAGTCCTGTCCAAATTGCTGCAGTGCTGTCTTTAAGAGAGAAGAACCTGAAGTGTCAACTTGCCCAATCCTCAAAAAGAAACTTGGTGTTGTACAACTCCTTTGGTTCCACTCAGGGTCTGTTTTATTCTAGCAGATTGATTTTATTTTATTCACGATTGACATTCCTCCCCTCCCCATAGCCTCGGAAAAGGCTGACACATACCTGGAATTAATTTTGAAGCTTGATAAAAGCAGAAATAAATATGCAACCCCATATGCAGACACTTATCATTAAGTGTATGTACCCTAATTTAGATCTGTTGGACAGAGTTTTCATTTCTTGTCTGGATAAGGGTAAAGCTGCATTTGCAGCTATGCATTATTATTAAATTAAGCTGGAGCAAAAACTTCAGGCCAGTCAGTGAACTGTTCCATAAATGTGATTTGAATTAATAACGTGGCACAAAAACGTCTGTTGCAACATGATCCGAATTTCTGCGACTTAATGTTTATTTTACCAGTAAACTATTGCCAATAATGCAATAGTAATAGAAAACAGTAGCAAATTGGTAGCCTGTTTCACACCCCACCTGAACTTTTCAGAGTTGCCAAGAAGGGGAGGTTGCCTGGTAAGTGCTCTGAGTTTAACCACATCCATATCTGCTGGTTGAAGTAAAGTATTTTGTTTTGGCAGAGGGTGAACGTATGCAGAGGCTCCAACTCTGTGGGTAAATTTTAAAAGCAACCTCATGCTTATGGCTGCAGACTTGACTGCCAATACGTTGGATGGTTGCATGTTATGCTTTACATGGTACTGCATTAAAAAATGAACGTTAGAATGATCAGCCAGCAAAGCCCTATTGGCTCCACCCACCAAAATGCCACATACCATATTGCAGTATTGTTTCTCCTACCTCGTACTGGCTATGTTTTTAAGGGTCAGGGTCAGTGAAGAGCTAAACATATGGTTGTGCTTTGTGCTTCTCTAACCTGCTCTGTAGGGCATATACAGCCAATGGCAAAACCAATCTGATGTGGCCTGAATCTTCACAATCTAATTTCATCCCATTTTTGGCTGTCATTTCTTTGCCTGCTGCATTTTCAGCCTTTGTAATGGCTATGACCCCAGTCTTAATATTCCTCTGTAGTTGTGCCCACCTATTTAAATTTCACTTCAGATTTTTCAGACACATTTTGATGTGTTCTTTACACTAGCTCAACTTTTCACCTGAATTTGTGAATAATTATATAAATAAATTGACCTACAAAATTACTTCTCTGCTTAAAGTCCAACTTAAGTCTGGAGGAAGAAGGTTTCATTACAAACACTTGGAGGGAGGTTCTGAACGAATGTCTGAAACTTTCATCACCCTTTCAGGCAGTGCCTTCTAGATCATAACTTGCTTCATAAAAACATTTCCCTTGATCACATCTCTGTGTCTTTCATCTGTGTCATTAAATTTTTTCCCCCCGCTTTGTGATTGTTCTGCCATTAAACAGTTTCAACTTTTTTACTTAATTAAAATCCTTCATTATTTTGAACACCTCCATCAAATCTCATCTTAACCTTCTCAGAATTAAGGAGAACATCCTCATTTATCTTCTCCAGTCTCTTGGTTTAACTCCAGTTACCATTCTATTCAATCTCCTTTACATCCTCTCTGGAGCCTTGACATATTTCTTAAAATATGGTGCCCAGAATTGGACATAACATGCCAGCTGGTGCCTAACAACAGCAGTGACAACAACCTTTATTTATATAATGCCTGCGGTTTGCAACCACAGAAAGATAATCATGCAGGTCTGTGCAAGATGCCCAGGGAGTTGCCATGATGCATTCATCCTGCCTTAGTCAATTCTCTCTCAGATCTTTGCACCTCAAAGCAGTCAGCAGATGGCTGCCTGGAGGCAAGGGTAACCCACTAAGACGTGGCTGATGCCACCTGTGAGGAGCTGTACTACAAACGCCCAGGAAAGGTACAGATGAAGTCATATGAACACAAGAAGTGAGATGGAACAAGTTGTTCGAATGCTGAGGATGTGATCCAGGTTCCTGGAGAAATTTGGGAGGCTTCCATTGTGCATCAACAAGAGTTTCCAGAATGATAAGCGGTCTGCTATTCTTTGCACAACATAAGCGCAGCAGCAAGCACTGGAGATGCAGGAGGACAAATGTGATGACCGCTCTGCATCTTCAAGAAGGAAGAGGAGCTAGAATAGTTTCAGGACGAGTAGCTTGATGTGGCAAGAGCACCTGTAGCCACTCACTTAGCTGCCAAGACTGCCTGGGGTGGACTGATTCAGGCACAACTTTAGCTAATCTGAGGCAGTGCAGCCATCGGGCAAACCAATTCGGAATTCCACAGCCCCCTGTCCCTTAGCCGGAGTACAACGTAGTCCAAATTAACAATCTATCCGTTTCACAGCCACTCATTGCCCAACTTTTGCACTGGTCATCCCGAACTTCACAAGACAGAAAGCCACTACTTGTCAGCAGCAAGAGGCAATGGAGCTTTGAAATAGAGTTAATGGTTGATAAATTGTAACATTTCTGGTAATGTTTAACACAGTCTTAGACACCCGATTGAATACAGTGCACATACAAATCTAATGGCCTCAGCCGAGCTAGAGGCATGCTGCTTGTTTCCCCACTCAGTTATTTTTGGCTGGTGTCCTCTGGTTTTTCGAATTTGAGAGGGCCGGCCAAAGAATCCCCCACCTACACCTGTGCAGGGGCAGACTGAGCCACTGGGGCAGGCAGCAGCCTGCCAGGATTTGACTGAGGAGGGGACTCGAGGTGAGGAGTGAAAGTACTTTGAACAGACTCCAACTTCCATGTGCTCTTTCTCCATCTCTTCATCTTCCTTATTATGGTTGACCTGAACTTCCCTGCAAGCCAAGAGCTGAAGAGCGCTTCACTGCACTTCAGTGAAGCACTGAATAGACAATGCAAGACTTTCCTCCATCCTGTTTAAGGTGACATTCTGAGTGTGCAGGAGTCAGGGCCAGCATATACTCGGTTAGCTGCTGCATCTGATGCTCCATACAGATGGCCGCTCTTGCCATGGATGCAGATATCATCTTGAAGACCTGAGATATCACGGCACTCACGCTAATGATGGACTCTTCCAATCTCTCTCTAATTTTGTGCAGTGGCTTTGGAAATGCTGACTGAACCATTTTCTGTTGCTCCAAAATAGTCCTCCTCTGACAGGTTCTTCACTGCTGTACCTCTCTCCATCATGTGCTCCTGCTTAGTTGTGATATGCAAGTCTCCATGTGACAACCCAACTACCTCTCTTGGTGGCCCCTCAGAGGTCTGCTCATCTGAGCTAGTGGAGGTTACACATGAGTTATGTGATGATCTTTCCTCAGAGTGAGTGACCTTCTCTGAGGAACCTTCCTCCTCCTCCAGCAGCAACTATTGAGGGACACTTGATGGGCTTGTGGATGATGAAAGACGTGAATTGGAAACAACAAGGTGAGGGGGTTCTAAGTCATCATGATGCTTATCTACATACTTCAGTGACTGTTGATGTCAACTCTATACGAGTGAGTGTTCTATGCCATGTGATATGTAATTCTGTTACCAGTTACAGTTATGGCTTATCTCCAGCACCTCATGCTCTGCTGCTGCCAGGAAGGGTATGACTGGATGGCCACCCCGGTTCTCCACCTCTCCCTGGTGTTCTGTGCTCCTCCTACAAGGAGAGAAATTAAAACCTTATGAGTGTGAGCTATGGAATGTTTTGAGAAGATGGAAGGACAGCATTTGTTGAGGGCCACTGTGAGTGATAAGTGTGACTTTGCAATAAAATGAGGGCGAGTGTCAGAGGTGACTGATCTGTGGGGATCTGAGGAGTTGCCTTGAGAGAACGGGATGAGTTCACCTGCAAGATGTGCTGGTCTGATGGTCTTATGTGAAGTCTAGCAGTTGACGAGTGTCTGCCAAGTAGCATAGGAGAACTGAAATGAGAGATTTAGTGGTAACACCTGTTAAAAATGGGAAAAAAAGGTTTTAGGTTGCACAAGAAAGTAATTGCTGTTAGAGGGGATAAGTAGTCATACTGTAAGTCCCTAAACTACTGTGCCTCTGTAACTAAAATCATTGTGAAGAATTAGTTGTATGACTGTTTTAGAGGTGATGTTGATGCCCAAGGGAGAGTTGATTGGACAGTCAGATGAACTGACCCATGAAATTCTGGTGTAAATACCTCTCCTAACAATCAGCAGATGTAATACGTTTTCCAATTGAATAAAAACAGTATAATCACCCTATGGAATTTCTGATTGACAATATGTACAATTAAAATATTGAGTATGTACAAAAACCTCCCAGCTTAGACAGGAGAGAAATTTAGCCTCAAGTCAGTTTCTGAGGTTGGGATTTGTAAACAGCAATGTAACTCAGTATATCCAATAGCGTTCACAGTTCTGTCAAATTCTAAATTTTAATGCATTTGACAATCTTGTTTGTGATGTCTTGGAATATATATACACCGTACATGTTGATGAAAAGTGGTACTGACTTCTTCCTGTTGACCTTACCCTGCTTTTAGTTTGGTTAAGTGACAGAAAGAAAGTGATGGTGAATGGTTGTCTTTCAGACTGGAGGGGAGAATACGGCGATGTTTTCTAGATGTTGATATTAGGACCACTGTTTTTTTTGATATGTATTAATTGGCTTGGATTTGGGCATATTAGGTACAATTTCAATGTTGGCAGATTAGATGAAACTTGGAAATATAGTGCACTTTGAGGAGGATAGGAATAGACAGAAGGACACAAAATAGTGAAATGGGTAGACACATGGCAGATTTGACTTAATGCATTTTGGTAGGAAGAATGAGAAACATATATAGAAAATGGTACAATTTTAAAGGGGTGCAGGAACAGAGAGCACGTACATAAGTTTAAAGATGGCAGGACAAGTTGAGAGGGCTATTAAAAAGGCATATGGGGTATTTGGCTTTATGAACCAAGGCATTGAGTACTAAAACAGGGAAGTTATACAAACCCATCATAAATCACTGGTTCGATGTCAACTGGAATATTGTGCCCAATTCAGGGCACTACACATTAGGAAAGATGTCAGGGCCTTGGCGAGGTTGCAGAAGAGATTTACTAGAATGGTATTAGGAATGAAAGATTTCAGTTATTGGGAAGACTAGAGAAATGGGATTGTTCTACTTGGATCAGGGAAGGTTAAGGGTGGGATTTGATGGCAAAACCATGAAGGATTTTGAGAGAATAAAAAGGAGAAACTGTTTCCGGTGGCAATTGTCCTCCTCAGCAACTGGAGGACAACAGTTTAAGGTAATTGTCGAAAGAACCAGAGATGAAATGAGAACTTTTTTAGGAAGGGAGTTGTTATAAACTGGAATATACTACCTGAAAGGGAGGTGGAAGCAGATTCAACAAGAAATTTCAAAAGGATTTAGATAAATTCTAGTAGGGGTGAAATTTGAAGGGAAATAAGAAAAGGACAGGGGGGGTAGAACTATTTGGATAACTCTTTCAAAGAGGCATGATGGCTCCTCCTAATTTGCATCATTCTGTGAATCTGGTAACTTATTTTAAATCAACCCAGATGTAATCTTGAAATGAAGTTTACAAGTTTCTGGACTCAAAATGTGAATGGTAGCATGTGTGATATTCTTTACTATTCTAGAATCAAAGATGCTTGTTTTACTCTTGTAAACTTAGTAACAAAAGGGGAAAATATGGAACCGCCAGTGCATTTAAACCTACTGATAAATAGGCCTTGCTATTAGTGAGGGTGCATGAGAGTCATAGAATAATGACAGCACAGAAGGAGACCATTTCACCCGTTGTGTCAGTTCTGGTTCCGTGAAACAGCAATTGACCTAGTCCCATTCGCTTGCCTTTTCCTCATAACCCTCAAACCTTTCTCTTCAGATTATTATCAAATTCTCTTTTGAAGGCTTTGATAGAATAAGCCTCCAACACACTCAGGCAGTGCATTCCAGATCCTACCAACTTGCTGCATTAAAGTTTTTCCTCACATCATCTTGCTTTTTTTGACGATCATCCTAAGTCAGTGTCCTCTGGTTCTTGATCCTTCTGGTAATGGGAACAGTTTCTCCTTATCTACCCTGTCCAGATACCTTATAATTTTGAACACCTCTATCAAATCTCCTCACAACTTTGTCTTCTCCAAAGAGAACAGTCCCAGCTTTTCCAAACTGTGCACATAACTGAAGTTCCTCATCCCTGGAACCATTCATGTGAATTTTTTTCTGTACTGTCTAATATCTTCATATTCTTCCTAAAGTGTGGTGCCCAGTATTTGATACAGTATGCTAGTTGAGGTTAAACCAGTGCTTTATAGATATAGTTTCCTTGCAATTTAGAAAGCCCAGGATCCTGTATGCTTTATTAACCATTTTTTCGGTCAGCCCTGCCACATTCAATGATTTATGCATGTGTGCCCCCAGGTCCCCCTGCTCCTGTACCATCTTTAAAATTGTACCCTTCATTTTCTTTGCATCTCCTTGTCCTTCCTCCCAAAATGAATCTCTTCACACTTCTCTGCATTAAATTTCATCAAGCACTTGTCCGCCCATTCCACCAGCCTGTCTTTGTCTTCTTGAAGTCTTTCACTACCCTCCTCACAGTTCACAATACTTCCAAGTTTTGTGCCATCCACAAATTTTGAAATTGTACCCTATACACCCAAGTCAAGATCATTAACACATATCAAAAAAGAAGGGATCCTAATACCGAACTCTGGGAATCCCACTATATACACTCCTCCAGTCAAAAAAACTACCCAGTTTCGCTTAGCCAATTTTTTACCATATTGCTACTACCCCTTTTATTCCATGTGCTCTAACTTTGCTGGAAAACTTGTTATGTGGCACTTGATCAAATGTCATTTGAAAGCCCATGTACACCACATCAATGGCATTACCTTCATCAACCCTCTTGTTAACTTATGAAAAAAAACAAGTTAGTTAAACGTGATTTGCCCTTAGCAAATCCATGCTGGCTTTCCATAATTAATCCAAGGTTGACCAATTGACTGTCTCGATTTATTATTTCTAAAAGCTTCCCCACCACCGAGGTCAAGCTAACTGGCCTGTGGTTCCTTATGCCCTTTCTTGAATAAGCATGTACATTTGCAATTGTCTAGTGCTGTGGACCCACCCCTGTATCCAAGGAGGATTGGACAATTTTGGCTAGTATCCCTAACCTCCCTCTGTTTCTTTGGATGTGTCCAGTCCTGGTGACTTAACAACTTTTAAGTACAGCCAGCCTTTCTGATACCTTCACATTGACTTGAGCAGCACCTTGGTAAAGAGAAATGCAAAGTACAAATTTAGTACCTCAGCCATGCCCCCTGCCTCCATGCATTAATGTTCTTTTTTCTCCCCACCCACCTTTTTACTATTGTTCTACTATTTAAGTGCCAACAGAAGACATTTGGATTTCCTTTTATGTTAGTTGCCAGTCTTTTAAATTATTCCCTTGCTTATCTTATTTCTTTGGTCACTCACATACAATTATACATACATACAAAATGCATACAAATTAGGGACAGGACTAGGCCATTTGGCCCTTCAAGCCTGCTCTGCCATTCAATAAGATCTTGGTTGATCTGATTATGGTCTCAACTCCATATTCTACCTACCCTCAAACTTTCCCCCAAACTTTCTATAGTCAGCCAGGTTCTCAAGCATATCATCTATCTGACATCTGTCATATGCACCATTTTTCTGCTTCATCTTATTCTCTGTCTCTCATCACTCAGTGAGCTCTGGTGACGGTTGACCTACCTTTCCCTCATGTAGGAATGTACCTGAACCACCATCTCTTTAAAAGCAGCCCATTGTTCCATTGCAGTTTTACTGGTCAATCGCTGATTCCAATTTACCTACAGCAGATCTGTTCTCACCCCCACTGAAGTTGACCCTCCCCCATTTTTGATCTATGATACTATGATCACTGTTCCCTAAATATTCCCCTGCTGACATTTGATCCACTTGACCAACCTCATTCCCCATGATTAGACTTAGCATTGCCTGCTTCCTCATTGGACTAGGAACATGCCAATGTAGAAAATTCTCCTGAACACACATCATAAACTCTTCCCCCTCTCTGCCCTTTATGCTGATACCATCCCAGTCTATGTTAGGATAACTACCCTATACTTGCACCTCTCTGTAACTTCCTTGCAAATGTGTTCCTCTATATCTTTCCCACTGGTTAGTGGCCTATAGAATATACCCAGTAACGTATTGTTAAGTCTGTTGTTTCTTAGCTCTAACCAAATGGATTCTGTCCTTGACCACCAACAATCCCCTCAGCCCCAAACCCCAAGGACATCCTTTCTCTCCAGCACTGTGAAGTTCTCTTTAATCAGTACAGTAAGTCCTTGCTTAACATTGTAGTTGCGCTCCTGAAAAATGCAATTTTAAGTGAACTAACGTTAAGCAAATCAGATTTTCCCATTACAATCAAGGCTAAAACTGTAGCTGGGACCTTTCTCCTCAGAAAATAAAACATTAAAACATTATACCTTGTAAGTTGAAATACAGTAAATTGCTAAATTCCTATATTCATAAATGAAATAACTTTTTAAATAAAATAAATTGAAAATATAACAGAAGTATGCTCTTTCTATTTGCTTCTCACGATGCCTCTCCCAATTACCAATCCTTCCATTCTCCATCTCTCCTGTTCCTCACCTCTCCCACTCCTTGCCTCTTCCGCACACTGAACTTCCCACTCACTGCACATTGTGCTGGCTGACCCGCCTAGTCACTGGCTGACCCTCTCGTTCTCCAAAGAGAGACCAATCCACAATAGTGCTGATTGGGCCATGCGACCCTACATCACACTCAGAACTAAACAATGGTAAAACAAAACTCCCAAAGTTAAAACACAAATATCAGTCTCTGACGTAATGTCACTGACGTGACATTAAATCTAAACTACTTAAAAGGGGGAAACTTAAAGTGAGGACAAAATATACTACAATTCCACCTCCTTTCTTTCCTTCCTTCCCTATCTTTCCTGAACAACTTATATCCAGGAATATTTAGTACTCTGCCCTTTTCTGAACTAGTTCTCTGTTATCACCAGGGAATAGTTTTCCCACGTGACTGTCTCACCAATCTTACTTATCACACTTCACACATTTACATACATGCATAGTAAACTTAGACCTTATTTGCATGAACTCTTGTTTTGTTCTGGTTTTACTTACTCTGAGTGACATGTAAATAGTGTGTAACTTTTCTTGAAACAATTGATTAAGTACGATTTATAAAGGCTTCATGGTAAGTACATGGTTTTCTGGGCTCAGACTATTCAGTGTCTTGCTATCTTTGAGGCTCCTGATCATTTGCTTCTTGATGTCATGCTGACATCATCATTAACATCATTGTCTCATTAACATAACCATTAACCCTTTACTGTACATCTCCCCACAGTACAATCTCAAAACTTGTATTCTTTTGTTAGACTATGTACATATAGACTATGTCTCATCATCTGTAAACCTCATTTACAGTTTCCACCTGTAACTGTACATCCCTTGTACGTCCTACATCCCTCACCCCACCCCAAGCCACTGTCACCTAAAGCATCAGCCCCCAACAGTGTTCTCAGTTCTCTTGGAGGGCGTTTTGGACATATGGGTTCCTTTACTTTCTCCTTGGAATGTAAACACATTGGTGGAGTGAGATAGCAGCTTCTCATGACAGATGGTTCCTGGGCTGTGACTCTTACAACAACCTAAACATAAAGGCAGTGAAAACCAATCTAGAAAAAACTAATTCAAGAGAATAACCTTCAGGACTCGGATGATCACAATCACAACCCCTTAAAAAGGAAAACAACAAACTGATGTTTGTTCTGTAGTCTTCTTCTGCCTTGCACACTGGAGAAAGGTGAAAGCATTGGCTTGAGAAAATGAAGAGCTTTTAACTTCTATCAAAAACTTTGCAGCTGTATCATTCTCTACTGCTGTGATGGCAAGAGAAGTATCGAATACCTGAGACATGAATGACTCTGGTAGGCGAAAAAGAAAATGAAGAACATCCTGAAGACACTGCAGGATGCGAGGAAAGGAAGACTTCCCTACTAATCTTAGGGAAGAAATTTTACTTTCTGTAGTTAGTGCTATCATTTGCATGTTTACTTCAGTGTGAGGCTGCTCCACTGCAGACAATGGGATCTCAGGGTCAGCATGAGAAAGTAGGATTGCACTATTATCATAAACCTTTGAACCTGGATCTGTATGAAGTTCCGACGAAATATTCTTCAGCTGTAGAAGCTCTGTAGTTTGGACCTCTTTACTGAAAGAAGATTTGAGTGCATTCATGACTTGCTGGTGAGACTCAAGTGTGAACTGCAGCTGACATTTGTACAAATTAATTAAGTCTGAACTTCCTCTATTGGTTTGATCCAACTTGGAGTTAAGCATCTCAGTTTCCCTAGATAACAGTCTGCTGGCTGTTAGCAGTTATTGATGCATGTCATCGATGGGCTCAGTGGAATAAGTAGACAAATTCACCTCTTTATTACCTTCTTCAATGAAAGGATGATTCTCCTCAAAAGAAACAACAAAGACTTCAGAGGCTTTGGCAGTGGAATCAAAGTGTGGTAAGATCTAGGACCTTTTACTTCCAACAGATCACCTGCTTCTGTAATGGCTTCATTCTCTTGAGCTCTGTCTAGAAAGAGCCACCCAAGATCTAGAAGCTCCTGTAGAGGATGGTCACCATCTTGTTTATTGCCTCCTGTTTCCGCCTCTTCTAAACTGTCTTCAAAGAGAAGTGAGAGATCTGCAATCTCCTCCTGTGGTCCAGTGGATGGTGTTTCTGCAATAAAGACCGACTCATTCCATTTTTGCTGCAATGTTGGGTTTTCCCAACCCTCGGAACAACTTTGGAAATTCATCCCTGAAATATTGTCCCCTGTCCTCTATCGACCTTTTGTAGAAGACCAAGTCCTAAACACATTGAACTGTTAAGCAGAGAAATTTGCTGGTTCTGTAAAATATAAAGAGGTTCATTAATTTATTTTCTTGATGCTTAAGGGTGTAGTAGATCTTCACTTTGAGGTCTGTGCCTCCTGGCATGTATAGCTTTAGTTCAGATGGTTGGATTTCTACTTCTTTAAGCCAGTTCTGAAGCCAGTCCAATAAGACTGTGATCCCAGCCCTGATGTCCAGTTTAAATTCTGTTCTCTATCCTTCTAGCGCTACAGACCAGAACTGCTTCTCAGGATCTTTGGTTTCTCCAAAGGTTGAAATGCTGTATTTTCAATTTCCTGGACTTCAAAATGTTTCGTAGCTTGTTCCAGCTTTCTTCCCCTAATTTGAAGTTTAGATCTGCAGAATAATTTAAAATTCCCAGGCTTGCCACAGAGAAAGCATTCAGCTCCCCCTGCTTGGTAGTCTTCATTGCGATGTTGTCTTTTGGCGTCACATCTGGAACATTTTAACCTTGGTGGAAGGGTTCTTCCTGCCCCTTTGGCAGTTTTAGCAGGCTTTTTCACGGGCTTTTCTGTGAGCAGGACTTCTGACTTTTGGCCCACATATTGAATTGACCCTACTCAAGCCTCAGCATCTCCCTGAAGTACATCCTGATTCTGCTGTCTCAGCTCCGCCTACCTTACAAAATGTTCGGCCTTCTCTAAAATGAAATCCTCTTTGGTTTGTAAAAAATCCAGCAGAGTGTTGTTGAGCACAGCGACTACAATGCTGTTGCAAATCAACTCATGCTTCAAAGCTCCAAAGCCACAACTGCTAACCAGTCAATACAAGTTGTGAATAAATAAATCAATAGATTCACCCGGCTATTGGCTCCTCTGGTTGAATTTCACCTGCTCAATGAATGACTAGATTCTTCTTAAGACCCTCATAACTTCCTTGTAGGATGCCGAGGTCTCCTCGACACCTTGTTGCACCCAAGAAATGATCAGATATGGCCCCAATTGCATAGAAAAGCAAACTGACCTGGTGTTTTCCCGCCTTTTCTTGTGTGCCCAAAGCTGTTTGGTACAATTCAAACTGTCTCCTCTAGAGTTCCTATCGCTGTCTGTACTGTGGACCAACGACATGTTGGAAAGGCTGTATAAACTGTAGTGGCTATTCAATGGCCACTGACATCGTGGGTGATTCACTGCGTTCTGCCAAAGTATGTTTTGATCTTGTTATTTTTTATGAAGTCCAGCTGCTCCAAGGTCTTCACCATAGGTTACCAATCTGCGGCCTCAGTTTCCTAAACTGCGACCTCAAGTGCTACCATCATGTTTTGATGTAGTTTTACTTACTCTAAGGGTGACGTGTAGATAGTCAATGTATAGCTTTACTTGAAACTATTAAGAACTATTTACAAAGAGGTCATGGTAAGTACATGGTTTTCTGGGCACTGAATATTCAGTGTCTTGCTTTCTTGGAACCACCTGGTCATCTGCCTCTTGATGCTTAATGGCTTACATTATCATTAACATCATTATCTCATTAACATTACAGTTGACCCTTTACTCTACACTTCTTACTCTGACCGCACCTAATACCATGCTACTTCATACTCCAGTGCTAACTGTTTCTCCCAATCCTCACTAACATTAACTGCTGGTTCCCACAGCCCAGCCAAATTAGTTTAACTCCTCCCTCATAGTACCAGTAGGTGGCCCCACAGGGAAATTTTGGTCTTGCTTTGTTCAGGTGCAACTCAATTGGCCTGTACAGGTCCCATCTCTGCCAGAACCAGTCTCAATCTCCTAGGAATCTAAAGCCCTTCCCTCTGCATCATCTCTCCAGCCACGTTCATGTTCATCCGCTCTATATTCCCATTTATATGTTAACTGGCATGCGGCAATTGGGGTAATCCGGAGATTACTAACTTTGAGGTCCTGCATGGTAGCTTCTTTCCTACCTCTCAAAACTCTGCCTGCAGGACCACATCCCTCTTTTTACCTAAGTCATTGGTATTGATATGGACCACGATTGCTGGATGTTCACCCTTGCCCCTCAGGGTGCTCTGCAACTGCTCAGTGACATCCTTGACCCCGGCACCAGGGAGGCAACATACCTACTCTGAAAGTGGCTGAAGTTGCCGGCAATGCTTGGGACGTGGAACTCCTGCTGCATTTAATAGTAAGGCTTTGTGATTATCTTTTAAAATTCTATTTCTCATCTGGAAGCTAGCCAAACCGTCCGACTGGCTAACTGGGAAAACCACCATTAGGAGGCGGCAGTCCATGGGATTGTCGCCAGCAATCAGGAAGGGAAGGCAGATCACACCTTGAGACTTGGGGTGTGGTAGGGTTGACTGTGATTGAGTGAGGGCGGGGAGGGAAACCTTTAGATTAGCACTTGTGGAGGGAGTGGATGGGATCGAGTTGTGGTTGCGGGAAGGGGTAGGCTGCAAATTGAGTGGGTGGGGTGTGGTCAGTAGTGATCATGGGAAAAGGCAAGCTGCAGTTTGGCACTGGGGTCCAGGGGGATGGTCTTGATCAGCGGAGGGGAGAAGGCTGCAGATCAGGGTTTGGGGTGTGTGAGTAGGCGGTGGAGGGGTATTGGTCAGCAGAATGGAGGCCAAAGACTTGCTTGAGAGGTCAAGGGTAGAGAGAGCACTCCTACTTCTCCTGAGCCAAAAGGTATGCTGCAAAAGGCACTCACCTTCTGAACCTGGCAGCTCTTGCCTCCATTTCATTGGCAAGTTTCCTGAGACCTTGAAATCCCAATTGCACAGTGCGAGCCAGTTAATATTATGTCCCACCTCTGAAGATGGGACATAGGCACACCTTCCTACTTGCTGCTGAAGAAATGACATCAAGTTGTAGGTCACGTTTCACGTTTTAATATCAAGCCCAATTAGCCTGATAGGTGTTTGTAATGTTTCACACTATTTCTTAAGTAATCAACACAGATCAATACATTTTACATTTTAAAAAAAATTAATATATTAACTTTGAGCCTTGGTAAGAATCAGTGCATCTTTTAAATTTGATTACTGACGGCTGGTGGCTTTCTCATTATGTGACAATTCTAATATGTCATCACCATTTCTGCTTCAAGAGAGCTGAAATCAGAGAATTATGTTGAATCACCTGCTACGCTTGATTTAATTTCAGCAAAACAAGTGGCTTGCAATGAAGATGAGTCTCATACACATTTTCACTCCTTGATGGACTTAATTCACATCAGTAAGACTGACCAGGAAATGTCACTCTTTTTCAATATTTGTAAGAGCATATAATAGTTCATGGATGGAATTTTATCCAATCTGGTCATAACTTTCTTGCAGAGACTAACTGATGAAATCCGTCAATTTAATGTATCAATCTTTTTGTGATGGTTTGTCTGTCTAAGATTGGAACTTTTACGGAGGATTTGTTTCCCAATTGCAGATAATTAGAACTGATTCTGTAGCCCTGTGAATCAGGAAAGCAAATGCACCACATGTGCAGGGGAGTACAGTGCTGTTTTTAATGGACATTTTAAAAATTTGTGTTTTTTCTGAATATATTTTTAAAAATTTTATGGGTCCTATATTGTGCGTTAAAATATAAAGTTTGTAAAATTATATTTTGGGATAGTCTTTATAATTTAGGGTAAAATGGAGGAATGAAGGGTGTCATGTGACCTGCCCTGAATTCTGCCAAGCAACAGGCTTGGGTAGCTTGGTTGTTAATGGTTAAAAGGCAGCTCTCCGTCTGCACGAAAACGCCAACAGAAGCTCGAGTCCGGAAGACCCACCCCTGAACTCGGCCTCTACCATTTTCGTGGGGGGAGGGGAGGGGGGAGAATGAGGCGGGTTATAAATTGAACACCCGTGGTTTCTGGAGACAGCTGCCCATATAAATCACCAGCTGCCTCCACTCGTATGATTTTGGTGAGGTAGGTGTCTGAAACCCGAAGTGTGCAGATTAGACCTGGTAGGAGCAGGTCTGAATCTTAGGTTTCATTCGGATAGCCAGGGTATCCTTTTGGAGAGGTAAGGTACCCCTTTGGATATGGTCCCTGGACACCTTTGGGAGAGGTAAGGCACCCTTTGAACTCATTTGAACTGTCTAAGCTATCAAAAACTGTCAAAGCTGTCAAAGAACTGTTAAAACTTGTAGGAAATGTTGAAACTGTCAAGGGATTTAACTTTGCTAGGCTTTAAATTAAAAGTATGTCTAGAGTTTTAAAAAAATCAATGCCTGCTAATTCACTCTGTCTGTTGAAATAAGCCTGAGGGCCATCCTAATAGAATTTTATGAACATGGAGCAGGATTAGGCCATTTGGCACCTTGAGCCTTCTCTGCCATTTAATAAGATTATGGCTGATCTGATATCCCCACATATAAACAAGGAGCACTGATTTTTCAACCTAACATTATCACAGTGGGGAGCCTGGTAAGTGAGCAGTTTGATTGACAATTCTAAGTGGTTATAGAATAGAAATGTTTGTTTTCATAAGAGAATAAGTATTTCAATGAAATGTTTGTTTTCATAAGAGATTAGTTGGAGGAATTTCAATGTACTGAACAATTCTTTAAACCAATATGAGTGGTTTTTAATAGTGACATCATCAATAATCACATTTTATGTGAAGGGAATGAAAAAGCAAATAAGAGAAACAAAGAGGGATTATGAGAAAAGACTGGCAGCCAATATAAAGAGGAATCCCGAAGTCTTCTATAGGCACAAAAATAGTAAAAGGCTGGTAAAAGGAGGAGTACAGCTGATTAGGGACCAAAAAGGGGATTTACACATGGAGCGGGGGCATGGCTGAGGTGTTAATTGAATAGTTTGTGTCTGTCTTTACCAAAAAAGCAGATGCTACTGAAGCCAGTGACAGAGGAGGAAACTCTGTCACTTGAGGCATTCAAAATTGATAAGGAGGAAGTGGTGGATAATCTGTCGGTACTTAAAAGTTGACAAGGCACGGGGATGCATCCAAGAATAATGAAGAAAGAGAGAATGGAAATTGCAGGGGCACTGGCCGTAATCTTTCAATCTTCCCCAGACTCGGGGAAGGTGCCAGAGAACTGGAGAATTGCAAACATTACACCCTTGTTCAAAAAAGGTTGTAACGTAAGGCTAGCATACAGATCAGTCAGTTTAACTTCAGTGCTGGAGAAGTTTCTAGAAACAATTATTCAGGATAGAATTAGTAGTCACATGGAATAATGTGGGTTGATTAGGAAGAACCAGCATCAATTTCTAAAGGGGAAATCATATTTGACTAACTTGCTGGAGTTTTTTGAAGAGGTAACAGAGAGGTTGATGAGGGTAATGTGGTTGGCATGGTGTACATAGGCTTTCAAAAGGCATTCAATACAGTGCCACACAACAGGCTTGTGAGAAAAATTATGACAACTTCAAAGTTTGCGGATGATACAACACTTGGAAGCATTGTAAACTGTGTAGAACTTCAAAAGGACATAGACAAGTTGGTGGAGTGGGCTGATAAGGTGGCAGGTGAAATTCAATGCAGAGAAGTATGAGGTGATACACTTTGGTAGGAAGAACATGGAGAGAGAATATATAAAGTAAGGGGTACAGTTCTTAAAAGGGTGCAGGAGCAGAGGGACCTGGGTGTATATGTGCATAGATCAGTGAAGGTGGCAGGACAGGTGGAGAGAGCAGTTAATAAAGCATACAGTATCCTGGGCTTTATTAATAAGGGCATAGATTACAAGAGCAAGGAGGTTATGCTGAACTTATACAAGGCATTAATTAGACTTCAGCTCGAGTATTGCGTACAGTTCTGTGGGCCACAATTTAGGACGGATGTGAACAGTTCCAGGCATGAGAAATTTCAGTTATGAAGATAGATTGGAGGGGTTGGGACTGTTCTCCGTGGAGATGAGAAGGCTAAGAGGAGATTTGGTAGAGGTGTTCAAAATCACGAGGGAGCTGGACAGAGTAGATAGGGAGAAACTGTTCCTGATCGTAAAAGGATTGAGAATGAGAGGGCACAGATTTAAAATGATTTTCAAATGAAGCAAATGTGATGTGAGAAAATTTTTTTTCACACAGTGAGCAGTTTGAGTCTGGAATGCACTGCCTGGAAGTGTGGCGGAAGCATTCAAGAGGGCATTGGATTATTATTTGAATAGAAATAGTGAGTAAGGGTACGAGGAAAAGGCCGAAGAATGACATTAAGTCATTATGCTCATTTGGAGAGCTGGTGCAGACACGGTGACTTAATGGCCTCCTTCCGCACTGTAACAATTCTATGATTCTGTGAACGTCAGCATGGCTCCTGACTTTTGCCCATGGTGGAGGTGAGTTGATATGGATGGGGTAAGGGCAAAGTGTGGGGGGCATGGGTTGGCACTAAGTTGGCAGAGGGGCTATAAAAAGCTATGGGAATGAGTGGGGGCATGGGTTGGCATGGTGGTGTGAGGAGCCATGGAGGGGTGGGTAGAGGGGCATAGGGTAGCATAGGGGTATGAGGGCTACAGAGGTGTGGATAGAGGGACATATGTTGGCATGAATGGGCATGGTGTTGTGTTGCGCGGGGTGAGGACTAGAGGGCTAATTTTTGTTTTTATCGTTTTTTAAAATAACTTCAATCCAGTGCCGGAACACAGAGGCAGACCTTTTGTCCAGCCCAGGTCTGCAACTGTTCTGGGGTTGGCAGGCCCGACTTTTAATCCAGCCCATGAAAATCTGACCTTCTGGGCCTCTTTTTCCAAGGTTGGGTTCAGGGAGCCAGGAAATATCCCGTCTGTCCGCTCCCAATCCAGGAGTAAAAATATGCGTCTTAACCTCCAAATCCTAGGAGGTGCTAGGAATGTCAGGTTTTATAAACAATTATACTTTAAATTGTCCATTTAATTCCGAGCTGGAATGGAACTGGGGGTCTAATGGATAGCTAATTAGCATTTTTACCTGGATACAAAGTCCATGCGATTTATGTTGCCATGGGCATGGGCTTTGAGAGGGGAAAGGTTGTTAAGAAGCCATTGTAGGATCAGGTTGCCGTTTTTTCTAAAAATATCATTGAACTTCACAGTCTGCAAGAATCTGAGAGAGAGATTGTGGAGCAGAGAGGTTGAGGCAGCCAGTCTCAATTATTCACCATGCAGGGAGCTAGCGCTCAAATTGAAGAGATCAAGTCTGAGAGGGTTTAAGCGAAGTTGGAATATTTTCCTAGCTTTGGATAGAGGGAGGAATCTCCAATTCACTGTGAAATTCAACTCAAGGAGTGGAAGTTATTTGACTGGAAAATGAAAAAGGAGCTGAGAATGGCCTTGGACTGGTTCCTGGAGAATTAAGGGGAGATTTTTCTCCCCGTTGGTGGGGTGGGGTGTGGGGGCTGCTGAATGGGAGTGGGCGTGGGCTACCAATTAAAGCCCACGCAGCGTGACGTGCACTCAGAAGCGCTGAGCGCTCCCTGTGCGGACGGGGGGGGGGGGGGGGGGGGGGGGCGGGGAGCGGTAGTAGACTGAGTTGGGGCCTGCGCTTTTTCGCGCATGCATGTGAATGGGCGCAGAAATCTCCCTGAAGCACAGAGCTGCCTCAGGCAGATTAGTTTCGTTATCAATAATTTAAATAATGAAAAAGAAAAATTTTTAAGACATCTCCCTTAGTGTGACAGTGTCAAATGAGCTGGGACATGTAAATGAACTTTAATGAAAACTTTTATTCAATTTCTAAACACTTCATGAGATTTCATCCTGCCCATGGATGAGGTTTCATGATAAATGCGAAGACCACCTGGGCTCTTCGCCTGCCCCCCAACCTTAAGGTTGGATGGTCAGCTCAGTTAATCATTTTAATTGATATTTAAGTGGCCTTGATAGGCCTTTGACAGTTTGGCGGGCACGCAGCCAACTCCAGTGCACGCCTGCCGAACTGAAAATCGGAATGACGCGTGGTGACGTTGGGCACATGCCCAACGTCATCATGTGTCATCTTACCCATTGGCAAGCGGGGCCTGGCCCCGCTTGCTGACCCGAAGATTTTGGCCTAAGTGTCCACTTAAGAACTAGAGTAAAATACAGCTTGGTAGGGGGAATTTTCGGTCATTGTACAAGTTAAATTGGGGATCTTTTCTGTAGTTTAGAGTATAAGTTGCTGACTGAAATAATGTTTAGTCAGTGCTGCTTTTAGTTTGTTATGATCCCCAGCTGAGGTTACCACTGGACAAGCCTTGACCCTAGGTTGGAAGCTTGATAGATCCTAAGTTTTATTTGTTTGTTTAGTTACATGGAGAGGAGCTACTGAGCAGAGTCACCAGAGTCAGCTAATGAACTTTTAACGAAAGTATAAGACATTTATTAAACAAGTAAAGATCAAATATATTACAATACTCCTTCACCCACAACTATATCTTTACAAATATGTCTGTCTGCCCGCCTGAGTTTGCACACTGAGCCTGTCACCGCTACAGAATTAAAAGTCTGAAGCCTAATGATGACCGTGAAACTATCGGCAGATTGTCATAAAAACCCATCCGGTTCACTAATGTCCTTTAGAGAAGGAAATCTGCTGTCTGGCTGGCTTACCTGTGACTCCAAACCAATGTGGTTGACTCTTAAATGCCCTCTGAACAAGGGCAATTAGGGATGGGCAATAAATGCTGGCCTAGACTAGCCCACATCCTGTGAATAAATTTTCAAAAGTAAATGCCTTCCGCAAGGGTGCCCCTCCAGGGTTTCAAACTCTCCTTCCAATGTTCCTCTCCCCTGGGTCACCACACGCATTCAAGCTTTCTTCCACACACTCACTCTCACCGACTCAGCTGCCAACAGTACACCACTGCCTCACAGACCTTCAGTTGCCTCTTTGGATCTTCTTACTTCTCATAAGCCTTTATCTCTTTAAGCTTGGAACTTGGAAGCCTTTCTCTGATCCTCACTCTTAACTTCACTTAACAGGACTTTTTCCAGGTTTCTGTCCTTCCTTTGACTAGAACGTCTGCCTAGGACTTTCTTCTGTTCCACTCCCCTGGATTCTTGGGGATTTTCTTCTTTACCTTGGGACTTGCTAAGGGTCCCCTTTGTTCAAGCCTCCCTGGCAGTTATTTTCAACCCAACTTTACGTTGGACCTGGCCATCTGCCCCTTCCAGGCTGTTTCTGCCTGGCAGCTGCCTTCAAAACTGAACTAAAAACCTACAGTCTCTAGTTTCTTCTACATGTGTGTGTGTGTGTGTGTGTGCGTGTGTGTCTGTGGGAGGGACCTGCCTCTCTGGTCCGTTGGTGCTAGGCAACAGCCCAGTTTTTCTACTCTTTTGTTTGCTTAACTTCTCTTACAGTAGTAACCTCATATTAGAAATGCAGGAACCTTTTCAAAGTGAAACTAAAACTCAGCTTGACCTTTTCTTAACACGCTGATACAGAAATACAAACCAAACTGAAACTCATTCCGAACACCTGTAAATACCGATATAACTTACTTCCCTATTCCCTAACAATTTTGATACAGTAAAAGCGTTAAAACTTGAAATCTTGTCATGTGATCCTTCTAGTCAGTCACTGGAAGTTCAGATTTCATTTTAAACACTATTGGTCTCTATTGGGATCGTAATGTGTTAGTTCTCAAATTTTGTTTGTTAATTGCTTCAAATACAGAACTTCATGGTTGAGGTGGTATGGACAAAAGGAAGCACTCTTGGGAAATAAAGTCACTGGAACATATTAGCACACCAGTGTCTATCTGTCTACCAGTGATCAAGGACAATTGCCACCCCTTCTCCACCAGCAATTGCTGGGATTTCCCATCTTGGTGTTTGCCAAGACATTAATGTACTCTACTATTCTGTCTTTGGCTTATTCCTGGCCAGCACCATAGTATAAACTGACACACTGGGTTACACATGTATCAAACAGGTGACTGAAGGAACTGCCAGCATGGCTAGCACTTTTGTCTTTTGAGTGGCATGAAACAACTGCTGGAACATTTAATTGGAAATAGCATCACTGGGCGAGGTATCCTCGAATCTGAGAGCTTTGGGAAGTGAGCTCTTGGGATATGGAAACACTAGGAACAACGTGAGATCAGGAAATACTGGGAATTTGATATAGGAGTTTGTGAGCACTGTGAGAAGATCAAGAAGTGGGAGAAAGATCTAGTGAGAGGGTCCTGGAGCCCAACGGAATTGGGAAGAAGTTTTGGAGAAGTTGGGCAGCAGTCTATTAAAGTTTGCTGGGATCTTGCTCCTTTTTGAACCAAACAAAGATAGAAATACCTTTATTTACGTAGCAGCTTTTATGACCTCATGGATGTCACAAGGTACTTTACAACCAATGAAGTAATTTTGAAGCGTAGTCACTGTTGCAATGTTTTGATACAATTGACCAATGAACCCAATTAGATTCTAAGGTGAAAGCTTCAGGTTCAAAGGTGAAAAATCTTGTTAAAGTGCACACCATATTTGCATATTTGTGAGAGTTGTGATAAAACACTCCCCTCACATGGATTAAGGAAAATTGAAGAGTATGTCTACTATCAGTGTTCTTGCATACCTTTGCCAAATATAGCCTTATTCAAAGAGTGACAGACTGACAAAAGCTACAGCCTTCTAAGTTTTGGTGATTGTAGAAACATTATGCTCTAGTTCAATGCCATTTTCTATTCTCATCTTAACTTTTCAGCATTCTTTCATAAGCTGTGCATCCACTACCTCTACAGTTACTACTTTTAGAACCCTCGAATGTAGGCCATCAAGGCCTGGGGATTTATTGGCTTTTACTTCCTTAAGTTTCTCCAATACTTTTTCTCTGATATTAATTAAGTTCCACACTCTTGTTAGTCCCTTGGTTACCCTCTATTTCTGATACGTAATTTCTGTCTTCTATTGTAAAGACAGACACAAAATACTAGTTCACTGTATCTGCCCTTTCCTCATTCCCCATGATGATTTATCATATGCTTGCCTCTGAGGGACCATCATTCACTAGTATCCTCCCCTTTATGTATTTGTAAAACCGCTTATAATCTGTTTTTATATTCCTAGCTAGATTGCTCTTTCCTTTATATTTTTCCTTTTTTTAATCAACTTTTTGTCACCCTTTGCTGGTTTCTAAAACTCTATCAATCTTCAGACTTACCACTATTCTTCACAACAGTATAAGCTTATTTTTTTAAAACATAGTACTATCCTTAACTTGTCTATTATGCTATTGATCCTCCTCGCTGAATTTTTTGTTTTATAATGGAATGTATTTTCGTTGAACATTTTTAATAGTTTATTTAAATGTTTCCCATTAATGCTTACCTTCATACCTCTTAGTCAATTTAGCCAATCAACCTTAACCAGCCTTTGCTAGTAGCCCTCAAGATCACCAATGCCCTCAATTTCTATGCTTCAGGATGGCGTTGCCAACATCCCACAGTTCATCATGCATTACTGCAATAGGACCATCTCAGAGGCCCTATGTGGAAGGAGAAGGGACTTTGTTGTCCTCTCTCTAAAAGGAGAGAAACAGGTGGAGGCAGTATGTGGGCTTTGTCTAGTTTGTAGGGGTTCCATTGATGCAAGGAGCAATGAACTGCATGCAAATGCTGTACCTCAATGGGAATGTGTATAGGAACCACAAAAGGACAATGCATAGCGCACCATGTTGGTTGACTCCCATCATCCTGGTCATAGTGCTTTTATCCTGCACCAGCCAGCCATTCTCAACATATTCAAGCCACAATGACTAACCAGAGGGTAGATGCTTGGTGACAAGAGGCACCCTCTCTACATGTGATGTAGAACTTCTCTCCAGCACCCCACCATACTTGGATAGCATGTTTATAAGGAAAGCCACGCTGGCACTAGGAGTGTTGAGGAACAAATTGTAGGCCTTCTAAAACATTGGTTCTGCCAAGTGGTCTGCTCTGGGGTAGCCCTACAATACTTGTCACAGTGTGTCCAAATTCATGGTAATCTGTTGTATTATACACAACCTCACTCTTTGAGATTAAGGGAAATTTCTTCTCTCAAAAAGTGATGAATCTTTAAGATTCTCTACCCCAGAGAGCAGTAGAGGCTGCATCATTGAATATGTTCAACATTGACGTAGACAGATTCTTCAACTAAAGGGAAGTAAAGGATTAAGGGGAACAGGCAGGAAAATGGAGCTGAAGTCGAAATCAGATCAGTCATAATCTTACTGAATGGCACGAATCAGTTTCAAAGATCCATATGACTTATTCCTGCTCCTTTTTCGTATGTTTTTATGTTCATGAGGACCTTGCTACCAGGCCTTCAACGAGCACCTTTAATAAAAGGAGGAAAGGAAGAGGTACCCATTGCTTCAATTGGCTCTCTCAGACTCTGGGTCCCCATAAAATATCCCCACATCGCCTTTGTTTCACAATTCCCCATCTTTCCAACCCTCTACAACTGGCCAAAATCCTGAAATAAAAGACACCACAAAAAATAAATCCCATATTTATCCAACAACACTTAACAAAAACACATACTAAACTGAACTATTCACCCTATGCATTCCTTTAGTGCCTGTCCTATGGTGTATTTGCCCAGCCTCACACAGTGCTACCCCCATGGTTTTGGCCTAGCAAGTAGAAAGCTGCTGACTTTCATTGGGGGAGAAGGCAGGACAACCTCTGGGCCCCGAGAGTTTGACTTTGCACTGCACCACCTCAGCATGGGTGGGCAGCAGTCTGGGCTGGCTGGCTGGTTGAGAGGCATGAACAGAAGAGACAGTGGTGAGAGCATGAGTGCTGTCTTTCTGAGAGAAAAGAAGTGTCCCTGTACCATAGAACAACTGCCACTCCCCTGGGGTGGTGCCTCAGCAATACTGGTAAACTGCTGGTGCAGAGACTAACTGACAGAGACTGTCCCATTGAACACTGGTATCTTCAGTCATGGTGACAGCAGTCTGAGCCTGCATGACAACAGCCATGGAGCTCATGACCTCAGCCTGGGCTTCCATTGCATTGCCTAGACATTAGGTGTCTTCTTTCTGTGCTGCAGTGAAAGCTGAGATATCGGCTACCAGATGCCACATCATAGCTGGGCACTCAAGTAGAATTGGTCACTGTTTCCACAGGGGAAATTGATGGACTCCAAGCTCTGCATTGCAGCCCTGCGCTGAGTTGAAGCCAGACCTCTCCATACTCCTTGATAGTAAGTGATAAGAGGCTTACCAAGGCACCTACCATCTCAGTGTGTATGTCCATCAACCTGTTCCTGTACGTCGCCTGATCAAAGTCCTCATAAGTCCTCTGCAGCAGAACATGTCCATTACCTCGCCCCTGGTGAACTAGCAGCACAAACTATTTCTCCCCCAACCTGGCTGCAGCCCGCTTGATTCAAAATGTGCTGATCCCACCTCTATACTTGCCTCTAAATAAAAAGTGCAGTGCCTGTCTTCGAGCTAGTGGCTGTGAGTATCGGATCAAATGACAGTGCTTCTTGTGCATGCACCTTCGTGGTGAGACTGCAGTGGCTGGCCACAACTTAGGTACCTGAAATTAGTAATGCAGGAGGGAAGGGTTGGGGTGAGAGGATGGATTGGGTGGAATGCAAGATCTCCATGGTCATACCATCTGCAGTTTGTGCTTCATGTGCCAGGATGCGGGATAATGGTAAATTTGAGATTTGATATGCAGGTGCATAAGGCAGGAACATAGCATCATCCTGGTGTTCTCAGTGATGTTGGTTGCATAGCTTCCATCATGGTCGACCCAATGCAGCATCATCTCCTTCAAGGAGCTTGGAAGATGCATACCTGCCTGTCCCCTGCTGCTCTGACCTGTTGCGCGCAACCTTGTCCCACAAGATGGAGGGAACAATGTCAGTGAGTATGTTGCAATGTGTTTGGTGATCTGACTGTCATAGCTGAATAATCTGAAGTTTGTGAAAGCTGCAGGTTGTGGATGTGAGGGTAAGGCGGAGCATATGAATGTTAGTCCTGATAACTAGAAGTCGCTGATAGGTAGAAAATGGGGGTGTGATGCATAGAACAGTGTATGAGGTTGGTGGTACAATGGAGGGAGATGATATTAGAAAATATATTCACTAATCTTCACCACTCATGTGAAGCCATTGAACATTTTGTGGCACTGCAGCCTGGTCCTTGGGCCACACTCTTTAAATTGACCCCATGGCTATTGGTCCTTATTTTCTTTGTAATGTCTTGAGGACCTCCTAACTCACTATGAAAACATCATATCATTCCTCCTTTCCATCTCCTGGACTAAGACCTCTAGCACTGCATCAAAGAAACTGGCCTACTGCTTCATTACTACACTTTCTTCCTTGTGAGAAGCACTTGGGGAGACTGTTCCACTACCTGCTGCAGCCAGAATGCACCTCCCAGAGGTGCAGGCTGGATTTAACTCATACAAGCCATGCACAGACCTGGGCTCATTGCTGCAGATGCAACCAGGCAGCAACACCTGTAGTCCTGGACTGCATGTCATAGTAATTGTAATGAGAAGCAGCATGAAGTTTGCGTACTGCCTGAATCACCTCGATTAGGGATGGGGTAACTGGGCATCATGATGCTCATGCCTGAAAATCAGCACTATTGAAATTTTAGATCTATCTTTCTGTCTACTGAGGTCCAAGCTCCAATTAATAATTTTCCAAAGTAATATGTTCGTAATAAGACCAAAACGAGACATTGACACTATAAAATCAGATTACAGGAAATGCTCATTATTTACTATTATGTAGCCATTGGCAATTTAAACCAATAAGCCAAATTGATCTTAGTTCAACGTATGTGGTTTGCTTCTTCAATCAACATTAAAGCAAGTTAACATTCCAAACTCATGACAGCTTGTTAGAGGTTGTCAATGAGTAACTAGTGCAGCACTCCTTAACCACAGAAGCACATTGAAAGGTGACTTTTACAGGAGTTCAAACCAGCAACTCTGATAAAGAGGAAAAGTTGCGAAACACTGGAGAATCAGGAAACTCCTTGTCCCTGTTTATACTTTTCTGTGTCCTATAGGGTGAATTTTTCAAAGTCCAATCTTGCATGCAGCCTGTGTGTAATGAAAAATCTCACAGTGTACCTATAATTTTTCTGCCATAGCATGGGGCCTTGTTAAATTTACTCTTCTATAATGTGTGTGGTTTTTGGACAACTGGCACCATCCCCCACATAATGAAAAAAAGACTATATGCAAGATACAGTAATAGTGAATTAGCTTTGATATGTGCACGGTTTTATCATTTTTGCTACCACATTTGGCCCTTGTGTGTCACAAACTTGATTTTGATGTGCCCCTCCAGCAAGTGCTCCCCTACTTGAAGGAATATCAGTGGCTGCAGCACTGTGAAACCACAGGGGAAGCAGAATGGACGTTCTCTGTATATCTGACTCACCCTGAGGGACCTGCATCAGTAACTGGGGACTCTGATGCTGTACGCTTCTTGCTTAGTGCTTTCTGAGATAGCACTTGTTGCATTTTGCAGGGCCACATGATGTTATAAATTATTGCTGACATATGTGTCAGCCTCCTGCACTTGTGCTGCGCTACTAGTAGAGGGTATCTGTGTGAACATATAGAAAAGTGGACATCTATGAGGTTTTGAAATAAATCTGTTATTGTCACTCCCAAAGCGAGTTGAACAGTAAAGGATCTGGAATCTTGACCCTAAAATTTCAATTGTGGAAGAACGAGTATTCAAGGTCTGGGCACAGTAAAAGGATCAATAACTGAGGCCTCCAGCATTATTACATTTTGTTCTCATGATGTGGGTGGTGCTGACAAGGCCACATTTACTTCCCATGTCTTTCTCCCTGAGGGCATTAAAGGTCAACCATGTATTGTGGAACTGCCGGTATTGGATTGCTGCATGTTGAAGTCATTGGAAAGGAAAATTGGGCTGGTTATATTGCTGGTTTTCTGCCTTGCTGCATTTAAAATTACTCCTGTATATTCTCTAAATTAATAAGTTGCTAAAAGTACTAATACTAATCACAGGGTGAGTCAAATTTGATGAAATAGCAAAGGAATTATACAGAAGGCCCTAGACAAAATTGGAAAATGGGTAAACCTACGGCAGATGAAATTCAATACATATACACATTCAAAAAAAGGATAACATATTTATTCAGTGAATGATGTTGAACTGGGTAGGGAATAGACTGAACAAGATCTGGGAGTGATAGTAGATGCAGTACTTACTCTGTTCAGCTATTGCAAAGCAGCAATCAATAAAGCAAACAGTGCTAAGCTATATTGCCAAATTAGGAAAGTATTAGTCTGAAGCTATCGTGTGAACCTATTTAATACTCTGCTCAGGCTGCACCTTGAGCACTGTGTTCATTTCGTATCATTGAAGCACAAGAGAAACATCCAAGCTTTGCAACTAGTGAGACAAGGCTACTTCTTAGTGCAGGGGTAAGGAACCTACGAACGGTGAGCTGGATCTGGCCCATTACTCAATTTCATCTGGCCCGCAGTAAGATTTCTAAAAATATAGACCTATGAAAATAGTGCCTTCAAAATAGCATTTATTATCATCGTAACAAATTTGCTTTGAATAAAAGCGTCAGCTAAATTACTATGATAATATTTAACAGTGTAATCAAATTCCGCAATTGCATTAAAACAGCAGGTGAGTTGAACATTTCTGTATTCGCTCTGAAGAAATTAAATAAAGTTGGTTTTTGTGTGTGGTCTGTGACTGATTTTGTCACTGGTCGGTGATAAGAAAAAGGTTCCTCATCCCTGCCTTAGTGTCATAGAATTGACTCGTGAGTAGAAGTTAGAAAGAATACACTCTTCAGTCTTGAAAAATAGGGTATGAGAGGTGGTATATAAGATAGTAAGAGGAATAGAAAAGATATTCCAGAGCACTACATACTTACTTTTATTATAAAGACTTGTTTCCTTTCCCTACCTTCATTAAGCACTTGATGCTTATGAGTGCTGCATTTTCTTCACTGCTTTGGATGATTGCTGAACAGTTGAAGAAATAGGAGCAGTAGCAGCAACCTGAAGAATGAGGAGGAGCAGCAGCTGGGACTATTAGACAGCAGGTGAGGCAGGTAGGTAAGTCCATAGGTCAAGAGTTTCTATTTCTGAGGTACAGGACAGATGGAAGATTTGCTTCTTCAGACAAGCTGCGGCTGAACCATTGTTGTTGGGTGGCCGAGTGCTATTAATGATAGAGTTGATCAGCAGACACTTCTTAGGTGGAAACATTAAGTTTCTTTTCAATATACTCAGCAGCAACTACACGCATATTTTCAAATCCAACTCCATCTCTACACTGACTGCTGAGATAGTCCATGCTACTTTCCTATTGGTTACTGCAGATCATGTGATCTCTCCTAACAAGTAGCATTCTTAAAGATACATTACACACTAAATAAACCATAATTAATACATCCCTCCCCCTTTAGGTCAACTATATATATTATATTTACAAGTACATATTTTTCAAGACAACATAATGTTTACACTGGGTAAGGAATTTACAAGTTCAGTATTTCCGGTGGTTTCCCGATGCATGTGGAACGTTGCCGCTTGACAACTTCAGATTCTTTGTCAAGAATCTCCTTTCCCAGAGTTGCCTGAACATCAGGTACTTTGATGGGCACTTGCAGTTCTGTATCCTCAACTCTTACAGGAACATCAGACATGTCAGTCCTGGGTTGAGTATCCTCAACAGGAAACACAGACCCGGTCGTGATCACTGGTGAAACCAAATCTTGGGTGATTCGACTCTCTCTTCCTTAAATGGTCCATATGTTTACAGATGATCCGGCCGTCCACCGCCACATGGTAAGATAGAGGTCCAGTCACCACAATTATTTCATCTGGTAACCACTTTGGTCCTTCTCTGAAGTTTTTCACTTATACTGCCTCTCCCATGGTAAATTTCCTCTTGCAACTATGCCAATTGTGTCTAGTTTTCTGGCTTCTCTGACTCTGATTCCTTTCCACCTTTCCCTCTAAATTTGGCATTATTAAGCTCAACCATGTACAGAGACGGCATTTCAACAATAACTCTGCAGGTGTGACAACTGTTGTTGTGTGAGGGACAGTCCTGTAATGAAACAGAAATTGTGCTAACTTGGTTGTCAAGGAATCACCAGTTACCTTTCTCATGCCTGTCTTGAACTTTTGAACCACCCTTTTGGCCAGTCCGTTTGAGGAAGGATGGTGTGGCGCAGTTTTCACATGAGTGATACCATTGAGGCTGATAAACCGTTGAAACTCAGCACTCGTAAATGCTATGCCATTATCTGGTAATCTGCTGCCAGGATATACAGGTGGTGATGCAGCTACCTCAATATGTCTGAGGTCCAAGAGAGACAGTCACTTCCATCAGTCAGATGATAGGCCCTGAGATCGCCACAAACTGTGTGGGTGTGCACCCCATGTCAGTGGTTCTAAAGGACACAGCTGCCCTCAAATTCTGTGCCTCCAGCTCTTTCCAGGGGTCAGTGGGTGATCTTTGCGGAGTCTCCCAATCAGCTGTCCACATTTGTGTCAAGCAGATGACGGATGCACTATTCAGGCATGCATTGACATTCATCCACTACTGCTGAGACGAGGCAAGCCAGACACAGCGAGCCAGAGACTTCACGGCGATTGCTGGCTTCTACCGCGTCCAGGGTGCATTCGACTGCACACATGTGACCATCAAGGTGCCAGCAAGTGAGCCTGGTGCCTTTGTCAACAGGAAGGGCTTCCACTCCATGAACGTGCAGATAGTGTGTGACCATAGGATGCTGATTCCACAAGCTTGTGCAAAGTACCCGGGCAACTTCCACGATGCCTACATCCTGAGACTCTCCCAGGTGCCAAGGCTCTTCAGTGCTTCAGCCCGGCTGGATTGATGGCTGCTGGGTGACGTGCTATCCCCTCAAAAGGTGGCTCATGACACCTCTCCACCATCCAGAAATAGAGGCCGAGCAGCAGTACAATAGGAGACATGTCTCCACAAGGGCTGTGGTGGAGAGAACCATTGGTCTTCTCAAGATGGCTTCTGATGCCCGGACCACTCAGGGGACGCACTGCAACACCACCACCACCACCACCACCTCCCCGCACCCCACACCCTCCCCCCCCCCCCTAAGATTGTGTGTCGCTGATAATGCGCTCTCCACAGTCTGGCACTGAAAAGGGGTGACGCAGTGGATGAGGGAGAGGTAGACGCAGTTGCTCCGGATGAACACGATGAGTCCAGCAGTGAGTCCTAGGATGAGCCTGTACAGGAGAATGCTGAGGGGGTAGATGCTGACCCAGGAATACTCCAGGGAGGCAGGGACACCTGGGAGGCTTTAATCTAAAGAACCTTTGGCTAGCCCACCACAGATGGACCTTTAACTCACGCCAAGGCTACAGGCTCCGTACTCGATACCTGAGTGCTAAATCGGCCTGGATACTAACATTAACCATGGCCCTTGTCAATAAAGCTCAATGTCAAACAACTCACTCATAACATCATGGCTTCCCGTCCACTTGCAGGCATGGCAACATGTCAAAATTTATTGAGTGAACAAATGTGACTTCATAAAGCAAAACAAAAACGATGTTGGACATCACACCAAGTATTCCACAGAGTACTATGGGCCGACAAAAAAGCACCAGTGAGAAACCCGTGGTGTGCCTAAGGTGCCTTAAATTTATGCTTTTGGGTGCTATGTCTATGTGCTATCCCCTCACTGGCACTGGCATCTGAGATAGCCTACTCACTGTGCTGTCTGTTGGCCTCAATGACCTTGGCGGATGTCCTCTAGCCCATGGAATACTTGATGACCTTGCTTCAGAGGGAGCAGCCAGTTCCACAGTTGGCTTCTCCCGAGTCGCCACAGCCTCATTGGATGCCAAGGTCTCTGGTCAAGGGGCGGAGGAGCTGCCACTGTCATCCAGAGTGCCCTGATAGGAGCCTGTGGAGATGACAGGCAGCTGCTGTGCCACGTGAAGTCACTTCGGACCTCCCTGCTCACCGTAGATGGATGGCCAATGAGCTGGGGTACTTGGTGCCCAGACCATCTCCCACACTGGCACTGACCAGCTGAGGCCAATGCCGCTGCGAGGGCTTGCAGGTCTGAGCACAACCTCAGGATGCCCTGATTGTTCTCCTGGAGGAGCCTCTCCATGAGAGTCACCACTCTCTCCATGGAGGTAGCATGGTGCTCAGCCATGAGGCTCATTGCATCGGTGATGCTCTGTGTGGACTCCTCCAGTACAGGCACCATGCCATGCCTCATATTCTCTGCCAGATCCTCCTGTATACCCTGCTGCACTTCCAACATTTGCTGTCTCACGGATACCTCCAGAGGCACATCATCAGCCACCGACTGAGCATGTACCTGGTCTCCAGCAGTCCTCCAACTGCTGGCGCCATGGGCACTCTCTGTCTCTGCC
This sequence comes from Carcharodon carcharias, assembly GCF_017639515.1. Classification (NCBI taxonomy): domain Eukaryota; kingdom Metazoa; phylum Chordata; class Chondrichthyes; order Lamniformes; family Lamnidae; genus Carcharodon; species Carcharodon carcharias. The sequence goes on from NC_054487.1 coordinate 54,312,170, forward strand.
AACACCTTAAGCGAGTGTGAAGTGTCCTCACCGCCGTGCCCCGGGACACTAGCCGAAGAAGTATTCCCACCGAGGTGCTAGTATCTGCGCTGGTGCATGCCTGGCTGAGATGGTGTGACGCTGGGGAGTGGATTTGTCCTGGAGCTTCAGGGGTGAGAGTTAGGCCCTCTGTCTCCTTTACTCGGCCCTGCTCCGGTGATGCTGAAAGTAAGAACAAGGACATTTGATTAGTTACAGTGCAGACAATGTGAACTTGCATGCGCTCATCCTTCAAATAATCAATGGTCAATCTATGTTGCTAACTTCAATCACTGAGCATTCAGCAGTGCCATGGCTTTTGGGACACACATGGTGACCTGAGTGCTCACCAAACATACCTCCCTGTGGTATACCGGCTTCACTGCCACCGGTAGACCTAGGGGCATGGCACCTCTCCAGATCCATGGCCTACTGCTCGAAAGCCGTTAGGATGGCCAACTGGGCCTGGCCTCTGCCAGTCCGCATCCGCTCTGCAGAATTGTGTACAGTCTTTTCCTGAAAAGGAGAGAGGAGCATTGATTATTCCAGCCCGTACCTGGATTCGCATTGCATCCCTGCTAACCCAGCCAGAGTGGGCATTGCTGCCACACACACACCCACACTAGCCAGGGTTGACACCCCCTGCACCCCTCCCCCCCCCATTGCCAAATTGCTGCCTCTTTCACATGTGGCACCACAAGATGTCACTTTGCTAAGCTAGGAGGCACAAGCACATGGAGTACAAAGACCAGTAGATGGATTGGATTGATGCCCCGCCAACTGGAAGCTCCCCCCCCAGCATGTTAGCACCCTGACTTCGACATGCTTCGTAGTTCCAGCACTCTAACTAGGTGCAGACTCTTGACTTTCAACCCCATTCTATACTCTGGGTGTCAGTGTCACACATGCTGCGGATGCAGAACACATGCTCAACCCTCTCGGTGAACTGGGCATGGGCAATCTCTGCTGTCACACCCAGTGAGGGATTCATGCCATGAGGGATTCAGTGCTGTTACTGTACTCAGAGTTGTCAATGGGGGGGCGGGGGGTGGCCAGGTTGGAGGGAAAGTGTGAGGCAACATGGTACTTGCCCTTCCTGAACGCAGGAGATCATTGAATCTTTTGCGGCACTGGACCCATGTGTACCGCACTACATCCACGAAAGCTAACACTCTTGGCCACCTCCTCCCATACGTATTTGGTCAGGTGGGGGGGGTCTCCACCTCCCACCGGTCGGACGAAGGACCTCCTGCTGCATTGACACCTCCTCCAGGAGGGCAGCTAGGCACTCATTGGAAAAACAAGGGGCACACTGCCCCGATGGCCTACCCTCTGGACTTGCGTCATGCACATTGCCCCTCTCTGTGCCCTTCTCCCAGCCATTGTGAGCAGCCTATCCAAGGCTGCCAGGCCTTCATTTATACAGGCTGCCGGGTAGCCCTTGGGCCTGGCGGTCTGAACGTGCCCGCCGCTGCCTGCCCACTCCCACTATGCACGGGAGTCGTGAACTATGCTGGGCGGGCCTTAATTGACCAGCGCGCGTAAAATGGCGGCGCAGACCCAGATCATGGCCACTCCCACACAGTCCACCCGTCATGAGAAAATTCTCCCCTATATATTTCATTGGGCTTCTATTTTTGTTTACAAGCCTGCTTGAATCTTTCCTTGTATTGCCTCATCATATGTCCATTTCTATGACAATAGTAGCATTCAATTTGTTTTAAACTGCCAATTGCTAAAAGAATGTTTCCACATCTATTAAAATTATTCTTCAATTTTGCTGCTAAGTTATTTTTCTTTATTCTTCAGCTAGCGGGGTCTGTTTTTCGCTCCTCTGCAGAGTCTTGCTTTCTTGCGCCACTTTTGACTTAGGTTTCCTGCCCGCTATGGAGGACGGCACCATTTTGTGCACCCTGTGTTGCTTTTGAATCTGTTACTGCACATTCCATGGCCAGTGTTATCTCAAGCGCCTTCTTGAAATCCAGATTCACTTCGGACAATAATCTTTTCTGAATAGTGTCCTATTTCACACCACACACTAAACTATCTCTAAGCATGTTGTTCAGAGTCATACCGATCTCACAATGTTCTATTAGCTGCTTCAAATTTGCCACATAGCATGCAATTGTCTCACCCAGGACTCTCTTTCACGAATTAAACCTGAACCTCTGCATCATGTCTGAGGGCTGAGGTTGAGTTGGTCCACCAGTTTGCCGAAATATTTTGAATCTGGGGCACTGGGTGCCGTCAAACTTCGAATCAAACTATGTTTTGCTACCACAAGTTCTCAAGAGGATCTCTCACCTCTTCTTCCCCCATAAGCTCGTTAGCTTGAAAAAAGAACGTAAGATGTTCTATGTATTGAGACCAATGGTCAGTGGCAGTTTCAAAATGATCAATTCTACCAAATTGTGGCATTTTGAAAGTGGATAACTTCTTCAATTCTAACGGAGCCTGCTACTTACAATTACTGGGTGAGGTACAGTGTCGATTTCTTTTTAACTTGATTTCTTCTGTTCAATCCTATTTTATCCTCATCGCCAGTTTGTTGTAGGGTGGCTGAATTGTACTATTAGTAATAGAGTTGATCTGCAGACACTTCTTGGGTGGCAACATTAAGTTTATTTACAATGTACTCAGCAGCAGCCACACGTGTGCTTTCAACTCCAACTCCATCTCTACACTGACTGCTGAGATAGCTCGCACCACTCTCTTATTGGTTACTACAGATCTCTCCTAACAATTATTATCCTTAAAAATACATTAGGCACTAAATAAAACCATAATCACTACAACCATGTAACCTGTTGCAGCAACAACAACAACTTTCATTTGAAAAGGAGCCTTAGCATAGTAAACATCCCAAAGCATTTCACAATGTTACCAGATTTAATCTGACACTGAGTCACATAAGGAAATATTAGGACAGATAACCAAAAGCTTAGTCAAAGAGCTAAGTTTTAAACAACATCTTAAGGGCGGAGAGGTAGAGAGGCAGAGCCTATTGGACAAAAAACATGCTTTGCTTGTTGTCAAAGACAGTAGCACCCTTAACTTTTTTGCCACTCACCTTTCTTGCTGCTATAGAGGATATCACCTATTTATTCCCACCTGCAGTGTATAGCTGCATCAAACAGGTTGTCAGTTCCTCCTTGTCTGAACAAACCAGGAAGTGACCTTCTTGATGGATGCCAACAGCCAAATGAGAGAACTCAGGGAAGTAGTAATAGCAGGCTTCCCTCATGTTTAGGGCATATTAGACTGCATTGTATAACTATCAGGACAAGAGACAATAAGCCAGCAGCTTAGGTGAACAAGAAAGCCTTCCACTCTAATGTTGAAGTGGTATGTAATCATTTCAGAAGGATAACACAAATCTGTGCCAGTTTCACTGGCAGCTGCCACAACACCTTCATTCAATTTCACGCAAACATCACCCCTACATTCCCATTCATTTGTTAGTGTTGGAGGATGCTACTAGGGGAAAACCTATGTCACCACATGTGAGCAGCAGGAATGCAATGAGGACCATGGAATAACCAAGAACATCATCGAGTTGAGGTTCCCAAACATCTTTTGCTGATATCCCTCAGATTCACATCCCATATGGCCCCCCTTTATACAAGAAGCAGTATTTTTTGCATAGAAAAGAGGAGCTTTCTTTCTCAGCTAACATATTGCTTAAGACCTCCCTTCAGCCACCAACATATTGACAAAAAAGGCTTCCCCCACAAAATGCCCTTCTCATGGTACTCAGCTGTGGGAGTTATAATGCAAAAATGATGTTTTATTCATCAGTAATAAAACAGGGTCACCCTGCTGATTTAGTTAATTTTATTTTAGTTTATTTTCAGTGTCAAAATATTAATTGCATTCTAGACAGGAGAGATGACTGCATAATTGAATAGAGTCTTTTCATTCCACAGACCTGAAAACAAACTCAAGTCATTAGTGCAATGAGTAAAAATGACCCAAAAACGCATGCTGTATCTTCTTCTCAAAATTATACATCCTCCATTAGCTTCTCACGGGAAATAATTACTAAAACTGTTCAAATAAAAACTTCTGTCAAGTTATGTTGTACATTATTATCTTTATAATGCTTGTGGGTCCACAACTGTTTAAATTTTGTTCCTATATTGTACTAATATAAAGATGTAGAGCAAACTTTTAGGGGAACAGATATTTGCAGAAGTACTACAAAATACTTAAAGTATGCTTTGTAGTTGTTGCCGCTGTTGCCATGAACAGTAACAGTAATAGTAACTGCGTGCAACAGCGTGCAACTTGGTTGCCTTTTGGTTGACATAGTGTGGCCCTACTCAGTAAATGTTGCACATACAACAGTATATGCGCATTTTCTACTTGAGACGGCATGGTAGATTTCTGGGCCATTCCTATCCTGGATAATTCAAATACTTACTAATGTTGTGGAATTAATGCAATGAGATCCTTCAACATCCTTTTGTAACAAAGAATAAGTTAGAAATCAGATAGGCGTATGGTATCATCACTATGCTGCTAAATTGAGATTATTATTAATTCCAACAGGTTGAGCTTCAAGGAATGTAAATTTTACAATACAGCATTGTTTGTCAAGCCCATGCCATGCCACACAGCAACCTGTTCTAATGTTCCTGCCACATTTTAAGTAAGAATTTAATAATTGGATTGAGTCTAAATTCTTTTTCACTGCTTGCTTTGTAAGACAATATTTGAATGCACACTGATACATTAGAAATCAGTCATTAATCTAATTATCACATCCATCCAATACATCAGAGTTTTGTTGATAAACTGCTTCCAACTCAAAATATTGTTTCAAACAAAATATGAATTGTCTTTTAGCAATTTTAGTTCACCTTTTGCTTATGTATTTAAGGAAATGTGTATCTTATTTTTGTATAATCCCAACAAAAGGAAGATAAATTCCTGGCAATAGAAACAGGAAGCATGAAAACTGTCATATTTTAAAACTATTAACCCTTCCTTCCCATTCTTTTTTACTGTTTTGTTCCCACTTTATCAAGTAACTCGTGATTTTACTTCCTTCTCCCTTAGCAGCTCGCCCAGATTACCTGAAATTGAGAACTTGCTATGAGAAGAATTGAAAGTATATGTCTTATTATTTTGTGATGCAGTACATTGATGAACCAATTTAGTAGGCCACCATATAACGAGGATTATTTTCACCTTCACTGTTTGGGCAGTAAACTGGTGAGTGGATCACCTGCCCATTATGGAACGTGACTGATGTTCATTTCCATTGATTTCACTGTGAATGAAAATTGGGGTCAGGCAAGTGGGTGATCTGCCTTTTTCACTATGCAAGTGGTGAAGGTGAAAATGACTCCTGATGTTTTTAATACCTTGATGCACTGCTGTTTGCCAACCAAGACAATCCAAATTTTGTCCAAACCAAGAATTGCAATAATTCAGTGAAAATTCCAAGATTGTTTTGTGTAGCTTGTGTGCTTGCTAAGCTTGTACTGTTCTCTTTAGCACAGTGTTTGCTGTTACTTTTAGGCTAGCATATCCTATTGATCAAGACCTAAATTATGTTTATTCATCTCCCACCTGTCCTGGTTTGTAACATTTAACATCTTTGACTATAAATTAGAATTAATATCTAGGTACATTACACCTTATTTTCTGAACAAAATATTCATCACACTAATTTGACTGTCCTAATGTTCTATAGGGTAAACTAAATTAGTTTGTGTTAGTGGCTGATGGTATGCAACATTAAACACTGAGGTACAGAAGGAGTATCCAAAGGAAGGTCCAGGTGCCCTACATTGAGAGAAGGTGGATCACTGCAGGAATCTGACTTTCATTTGCAATATCCAATTTCTAGTACTGTAATAGGAGAAGGAAGATTTATTTTCCTGAATTTTCATGCTATAGGATGAAAATCAAAACATTGTTAGTAGAAATTGTTAAGAAACTTAGTGCGTTGGATTGGACCATTGTCATCAGCTGTCTGCCGATTCAAGGATGATATCTATTCAGGGTCGCGAGTTTCTACCATGGATCTTCTTTGACTGAACAGGCCGATTCTTGACTCATGGATCTTTGGAAACTTGGGGCAGGACATCTCACAAGGTAGTGGGATCTGGAGTGCAGGATTTACTTCCTTTTCTTCTTTGTTGCTATTCTGTCTCATTATTAAGGTGTTTGCACTCAAAGCATGATGCAGCTTGATGGACATAATACCACTTTGAAGAAAAATCAAAAAATGCTGGAAAAGCTCAGCAGGTCTAGCAGCATCTGTGGAAAGAGAAACAGAGTTAAGGTTTGAGCCTGTATGACTTGTTCAGAATTGTTCTTCAGCAGAGTTCTACTGTTACTTAGGCCCTCCTGCTGCACTGGCTGGCCAGGCAGCAAATCTTTGATATTTGTAAGGAAAAATGCAAAAGGGGAGGTTTGGCACCAGGGAAGGGGAAGGGTAAGATGGAAAGCATAAGGTCAATGTTCACACCATCTCCAGCTTTTATGTCTTGCCAGATAACAGATGAAGGTGAATTGGGATTTGAGAAGTGCATGCTGTCATCCTGATATGTTTTTGGCGACACTGAATACAATGGCTTAAGTCACTGCTGGCCCTATAATTTGGAGCACCGTCTCCTCCAAAGGATTCGGGAGGTGCAGGCATGCTTTTCACTGTCAGTTCTCTGTTGTTTCCCTGCAGTTATGAGTAACCTTGTTTTGCAAGAAAGAGGGAAGAATGTTCAGTGAGTGTGTTGCAATGTGTTTGGGTGCTATGCCTACCAAAGCTGAATAGCTGGGAGTATGTAGAAGCTGTGAGTGGCCTGTTGTTACATTACTTCTGGCCTGTTGTTACATTACTAGACATCTTTCTTTCAACAAAGCCTTTTTGATACTCTTCTACCGGCTGCTGTAGCCTGAACGTACCTCCCCTTTAAGATGGGGAGACTACCTTTAAGAAGTGCAGGCTAGCTTTATTTCATGCTTGCCATGCACTCACCGTTCTGAGTGTGCAGTCAGAGAACACCATGATTCACATTGGGCTGTATGCTGCAACTATGTTGATGATTGAGCAAGCTTTTGCTGCCTGCCACACCTGGAATGTATGCAGGGTCATTGTGTATAGCAATCCTTGTGCCTGCTAACAGGCCTAATCAAATGTGGCCTCCTGGGTGCCAACCTTTCTTTGGACACTGCAAGTTACTGGCATACAAACATGTGAATTAGGAGCCATTCAGCCCCTTGTGTCTACTCCACCATTTAATAAGATCATAGCTGATCTGATCGTGGCCTCAACTCCACTTTCCTTCCTACCCCCATACTTTTGATTTCCTTGACAATCAAGATTGTTTCCACTGTATGGTGCAATTATGTTTTGAGCCATTAGTAATCTAAGAACCTACCAATTTAAGACCTCTGGTAAAATATACTCATTTGAAGAAAGAAAATTGCATATTTGCCTAAATGTTGATTTAATTTCTAAGCAAAAAGCAATTCACTGAAATCTTCAATAAAAAAGGGAATATTCATGAAGGATAAAATGCTGACTAGCTCTTCATCAATGCATGTTTCAAAAAAATAGTATGTTTCAAATTCAGCTTAAGTTGACCTGCGCCTCCATAGAGCCAGGAATCATTTATTTTAGATCAGGGGTTTTCAAACTCTTGTGGACGCCATGCCACATTCAACAATTTTTAGAATTTCATTCTAAGACCAATTTTGAAATGATTTATTGCATACAATGGGGAATCGGCATAACATAGTATTAAAAATTTGGAATTTGTAGATTAGCAGAATTAAAATAAGTATCACTTCAACAGACAGACTCATCAATCAGGTTGGGTGTAGTTTGAAAAATGATTTGAACAGAATTATCTTTCAGTTTGTTATAATAACTGAGATTTAGGAATGAAAAGTTTGTTGTGTTTTCCTTTTATAGCTGTTAGTTAACTGCAAATATGTACCTAGGATTGTAGGTTACAGTCTGCCCGGAAGCTGTGGCTTTTCACTGGCTTTTCACTATAGCTAGACTGATGAAATTGAGACACTCCTTAATTATCAATGAGCATTGTTCAAGACAGAACAATCAGATCATAGCATTGTCATGATGAAGTTGGTAAAGGGATTTACTGTGATACAAAGAAATACAGATCAGAAGATCCCAGGTTCAATTGCTGGTCTGTATTCACTGATTTGAGCCAGTGCAGTATTGTGGTGCTATATCGGGCTCCTAGGGTAGGGAGGGGAAAAGGTTAGGTGGAATTCCTACTCATGACTGCTGTTCAATGCTGCTAGGCAATATGCATGCGTGGATGCAAGAATATGAGCCAGCATAACTGCTCATATGCAAAATGGTTATCTGTTGCTGACACCCTCATTCATGTCCTTGTTACTTCTATTTAAACATGCTCTTGCCTGGTCTCCGCATTCTACCCTCTGTAAATGTGAGATCATCCAAAACCCTTGCCTTAACTCACATCAAGTCCCGTTCTCTCCTATCACTCCTGTGTTCACTGATCTACATTGGCTCCCAGTCAGGCAATGTCATTATTTTAAAATTTTCATCCTTGTTTTCAAATCCCTCCGTGGCCTTGCCCTTCCTTACCTCTGTAATCTCCTCCAGTCCCTCAGCCTTTCAAGATAATTGCACTTCTCTAACTCCAGACTCTTGGACATTCCCAATTTTAATTGCCATTGGTGGCCATGCCTTCAGTTGCCAAGGCCCAAAGCTCTTAAGCCTCATATTCCCTTCTGTATAAAAAATTAAATAAAACTTTCTGTAAGTTCTTGGGTAAGATTATTGCATAGAGAACTTGAATTTGCCCTATGGATTCATCCATGATCTTGTCTGAGATCTTAAGGTAGGCATATTTCAGAGAGGCAACAATTGGAACTTGGGCAACTGCCTCCGCAGCGGATGAAATAGTTGGAATATTGCTGTGACACCATGTTGCTACGTATTTGGGACCACTGAACTGAAGAAATACTAAAATTCTATTTTTAAATTTCATACTTTCTGGTGGCAATTGAGGTTCTATGATTGCTTACAGGGGGAAACCAACGTCTTTTAAACATGTGCTCCACTTGCACCTGGAGTATTAGCATGGGCACTTTTAAAGCGGCCAAATGAAAGGATCAGAGACTTCAACCCTAATATTAGCTGAAATAATGCAAGGGAGTGTGGGAATGCAGGGGAAACATAGTAAAGGTGAGGGCGCAGAGGTAATTCTGAAATGAATGGCAGGATATCATTATAATTTTTTCTTCAGTTTCCTGCCCATTAGGCATTGACCTTTTGGACAATCCCTGGCAATTGGGAAGAGGGAAAGAGCTAGAGATTGGGACTTTTTTTGGTGGTAGTGGTAGGAGGAGTTGTGAAATGCTAGGATTGCACAGTTTTCACCTTTTCACTGCTGTGTTTCCTGAGCTGAGGGTAAACCCATACGACAACTTTTACATTTAAATCAGGCTACCAATTGCACTGTGGGAGCCTGACTTAAATACGTTTGTGATGTGATCTGCCTTTCATGGACAGGGACATTCACCAAGGCACGTAACAGAAGAATCAACGCCTTAAAAACAGAAACGGACTCCTATGCAGTGGGCTGGGACGTCTTTTCCCCTTTTTCACCTACTGATTGGATGGAACCCTGACCCCTCCGCCCCCGCCATTAGTGGGATTTGTAGTGGGCAGAGGGGGTGCGGAAGATATGGCAAGGAGTGAAAGATCTGCTTCCCAACGTCTGAAATTCAGGTCGGAATTGATCCCTCCCTATGGTCATGGTGGTGATGATGGCAGGTCAGGTCTCCCACTGAAATTCAGCAGGAACCCCCATATTGTATCTCATGCACGTTCATTAAAAGCCTAACAGACCAGGATCGTACACCCCTGTCAAATCTTCCGCCCCGCAAGTGGAAAGTCACGCTGTTCTGTAACCAGACTGGACATTCGTGGCGTGCACCTGGCGAGGGAGAATTTTAAAGCTCTTACCTGGAGTCGAAGCTGATTGCGGCACTGGAGCTGGCTTCAGGTATAGTGCGCGTGGAAGACACAAAGGTGGGGGCCCAGAGGAGAAGATGAGAGGGGGCAGAGGGGAAGAGGGAGTGGGGGAAGTCTGGATCAGAACAAGGGATAGGGTCTGGATGGAGTGAGGAGGTAAGGAAGGCATGAAGGGGAAGGGGGAGATGGGTGGAGTCAGAGCGCTTCAGAGAGAGGGATCAGTTGAGTTGATGTTGGGATCCTAGGGAGGGTAAAAGGTGGTGGAGACAGTTTGAAATGAATCACGCATCATCCTGAGACAGAGCCAGCTCCAGTCCAAGGCAACGCCCTCGATGCCCAGCTGCCAAATCATTGCTGGGTGGAGGGTCTGCTCAGAGTTCAAGGTCAGCATAATTGGACAACTAAAGGAAAATCCTAATAAATATGTGAATAATGTATCAGAGCTTTCTCATTTGCTGAGATGCAGAGCTGCTATTAACTCTGAGCCATTGCCATTCACTCCAGGCAGAGTTAGTGAAGAATGGGGGAAAGGAGGGAGGTGTATACCTACAAGGGGCATGCAGGTGAATGGCAGCCAAGTTGTGACTGAAAACCTCCATCCTCCCAGGGGAATGGACCTGCCTGACAAGGCATCATGTGATTAGCCTTTCCATTTTCACGAGGTCTATCCATTCAGCCTTGAGGGCGATGGAGACAAGCTGAATATAGTGTGAGGGGGAGGCTTCTCGCATGTGGCAGTCATCACCCTTGTTAAAGAGTGATGCGTCTCTGAATTGGAGGGCCGTGGCTTGCTGCCTTTCGATCTTTTCCTTCTTCCTGTTAATGAAAGGCTGTCCAGGTACCTTTCAAAAATGGTGCCTGGACATGGCGGCGGGACACCTGACTTCCTGCCCGCCCTGCCATGAGATTCGCCGTAGAACGTGTGCATGCATAACTAATGATATTGGGTGCATATGATTGTGTGTAAAAGCCCACCCTGCTCCACAGCGGGAATTACTCCTACTTTCTCATCTCGCCACGAAACCTATGGTGGGAGGCGCAGGTTCCGCCCATCATGAGTGAACTAATATTGAGGCCTGGTGTACAAACTTCACCCCAAACTCCTTCGCTGCCTGCTCAGATAACTGCAGCTTTGCTTTATCCAGGCTCTAGATCTTTGTTGCTAAATTCTTTTACTAAACTTGTTTCATTCATAACTTTACACAATGTGGAATATATGTATATGAGCATAAACAAAGACAATTCAGCCTCTCAGTCTGTTCTGCCATTCTATTATATCATGGCTGACCTGTACCTCAACGATGGTTTAGCCACCTTTTTCTCCATGTTCCTTGATACACTTATCTACCAAAAAACTATTCAACTTGGGTTTGGGAAAAATGAATTGTCTCAGCATCCACTGCTTTTTCTGGTGAAACGTTTCAGACTTCCAGTATCCTTTGTGTGAGTGGTTCCCTATCTCACTCCTGACTGCTCTAGCACTAATTTTCAGATTATGCTCCATTATTCTGTGTTCCCCCACCAGAGAAGTAGGTTTCCTGTATTTACCCTATCAAATCCTTTATTATTTAAACATCTCGATTAGATCACGTCACAACCTTCTAAACTCTTGTCTATACGATATGCCCCCAAATATTAACCCTTTAAGCCCTGCCACCATTCTGCTGAATCTGTGCTGTATCTGCCTCTGAGGCTGGATTTCCACTTTAACTTACACTTGTGAATCTTTTCTTGAAGCTTGATACAGCCGCTTATCTTATTTGTTGACCGTGGTTGCTTAACAACATAAATGGAGCCTGTGCCTTTTAGGGGTGTGTACTGCATGGTATTTTATATTAAGCCAAATACTTTTTTGAATACTTCACACTGTTAGTTTACCCAACAACAGCTTCGCCCAGTTTATTGTAGTGAATGCATTTATCGTCCCTTTAAAGTTTCCTTACTTAAAATTTCAATTTAAAACCCTGGTTTGTGACCCCTCTGCCTCTCTCACATAATATTAAATTCATTCACATTACCGTCACTATTCCTAAAATGTACCCTTCCTGTCAGACTGTTAACTAATTCTGATTCATTAGTCATCACAGAATTTAGTATGACCGTTCCCTCATCAGCTCTGAAACATATTGTTCTAGAAAATTCTCTCAAATGCATTCTGGAAATTAATTGCTTTTATTACTTGAGCTCTTCTGTTACTCCTAGTGTTTGAAAATTAAAATCTCCCAGTTTGGATTCTGCCAGGACCACTGTACTCCAGACCTTATTTTAACCTAAATCTAAACAGGGACAAAAGTGCTGAGTTCCAGAGGTGAGGTGAAGGCAATGTCCTTGACATCAAGGTAGCATTTGACCTCGTGAGGCATCAAGGAACCCTACTAAAATTGAAGCCAATGGAATCAGGGTGAAAATTCTTTATTTGTTGGAGTCATACCCAGAACAAAGGAACTTGGTTAACGATGTTGAAGACCAATTATCTCAGCTTCAGCCATTGTAGGAGTTCTTCTGGGCATTTTCCAGACCCAGCCATCCTCAACTGCTTCATCAATGACCTTCCACTAATCAAAAGGTTAGAAGAGGATGGGCACTGATAATTGCATAATGTTAACTCTATTTGCAACTCTGACTGATAAGTAGGAAGTAACATTTGTGTGACACAAGTGACAGGCAATGACCATCTCTGACAAGAGAGCATCTAACCATCTCCCTTGACTTTCCAAGGCATTACCTTTTGTTAAATATTGTATCATCAACATCCTCAGGATCAACATGCCTAGAAATTTAACTGGACCAGCCATACAAATATTATGACTACAAGAGCAGGTCAGAAACTGAGTATTCTATGGCGTGAAACTACCTCTTGACTCCCCAAAGCCTTTCTTCCATCCCACAAGGCACAAGTCAGGAGTGTGGTGGAACATTCTCCACATGTCTGGTTGAGTGTAGCTCCACTAAAACTTAAGAAGCTCAATAATATCCAGGGCAAAACAGCCTGCTTGATTGGCACCCCATTCACTACCTTAAACATTCACTTCCTCCCCTGCCAGCACAGGATGGCTGCAGTGTGCACCATCTACAAAATGGTCTGCAGCAATTCGCCAAGGCTTCTTCAGTAGCACTTTCCAAACCTGTGACCCCTACCACCTAGAAGGACAAGGGCAGTAGACACACGAGAACACAACCACCACCAAGTACCCCTGCAAGCTACACACCATCAACTTGGAAATATATTGCCGTTTCTTCTTCATAACTGGGTCAATAAGGTGGAGAACCTTCACCACACAGACTGCAGGAGTTCAAGAATGTGGCTCACCACCACCTTTTCGAGGACAATTTAGGGATTGGCCTTGCCAATGTTTCCAATTATTCCAATTGTTGCCAGTTTTTCACTTGAAATGCACCTATCTTCACATGTACTTTTATCAATTGATTCCTAAAGAAGGTTGGATGTATGTTTTTGAATGGTGAGATTTTAAATGGCGATGGAATTAAAAATATTACATTCAGTTCATTAAATGTTTTGACATTTACAAAGCAACCCAATCAATGTGTGAATTTGGGAACAAAACTCTGGTGTACAGCAACAATACAAAGCTCTTGGGACCAGGTTTACTTTCTATAATTGAGTACAATCTTAATACAGCAAACGCCACGTTGCTTTAACTATTTCGGGTGCATGGATTGTATATTTTATTTCCCCTTGGCCACCTTACCTATGATTTACCATTCAATCATTTGGCACCTGTGGTTTGCTTCAGTGGTAAAAGGCACTCATGGTGAGGGATTTGGGGAACTCAAGATGCCTGCTCAGTGCTCATACATCAATATGCATTGTGAGCAGATCACCTCAGTGGCAATTGTGAAGAGGCATTGGAATAGCAGGTTGTCATGTGTTGATAACAGTTCTGTGCCATGGCGTAACTTCAGTTTGTCCAAAACTCTCTCACTTCACACCAAGTCTCACTCGTCTGTCACTTATTTCCTTGTTAACATACATTTGCTCCTAGTTAACCAGCACCTCAAATTTAATGTTTTCAGCCATGTGTTCAAATCCTTTATGGCCACATCCCTTTCGATCTCTGGAACCTCCTTCATCCTTACAACTAGTCCACCCTACCCCAAATGTTCATGCCCCTGACTTTGGCCTCTTATTCATTGCTTCTGACTTTGTCCCATCATTGAGGGCATGCTTTGGAATTCCCACCCTAAGTCCTTCCATCTCCTCACTAAATTTTCCTCTATAATGTTATAATTCAAATAGCCAGGTGGTGAAGAATATAACTAGAGCCAGGTCTTTATACACTTACATGTTTTTATTTACGGAGATGCACGTTATATGTCATGTATTTCCAATCTAATAACCACAGTTTCAGCCTGCTTCTATAGGCCAAATGTTCACTCCTGAGTCAGGTGCGCAGAGCCAGCTCAGCAAACCTGACTCTGGAAAAAGCTTCCTGAAAGGACAGATTTTCAATCCAGGGGCAGGTTGTAACTGGAGTCGAGCCAGCTGTCCCCAGAGAGAGTGCAGAGCCAGCCACAGGGGCTGCCAAGTGCCAAAGTGGGCTGGGTGCTCTGGGACTTCGTCCCAATTATAATAATAACAAAACAAAAAAATGGCCTTTAGCCTTCACCCCTACACACATCCATGCAATCCTATGCTGCTCTACCCATCCCCACGGTCCTTTATAGCCTCTATGCCAACTTAGTGCCAGCTCATGCCAATACATGTCCCATACCCACCACCTTTTGCCCTTACACCTTCCATGCCAACTCATCCAGTAGCTACCATTGGCAGAACTTACGAGTCATGCTAAGATGAAATAATTTTCTAAGTATTACAGACTTCACTATATTAAGAAAAACACTCTAATTGAAAAAACCCATTCAATACATTTAAATCCCTTCAAGTACCCAATCCAGTATAAAAACAAACATTTGTGTTCATAGCCCTACATCAAAGACAGCTAATCCCTTTATAACCACTTGGAGCTTTCAAGCAAACTGTGAATTTATAAGCTCCCCACTGTGATAATGATACGTTGTAGAAGCAGTCAAGCAGCACTAATCCTATATTGATAGACCTCAGCCTTATGTCAACAAACATCTATTGAAATTACAAACACTGATTTTTTTCAACTGCAGGCTTTTTAAAAAAAATTTAAAGAACAGGGGACTTGACTTGACATCTTGACAGCTCCACATTGTTTGCACACATTCATGTCCACTCTTAACAATCCCAAAAGGGTACCTCACCTCTCCAAAGAACTCTAGGAGGCTTAGACATTTTCCTCCAATTTGTAAATCCCATGAGTCATGTTTTAATCCTGGGAACAAAAATTGCTTCTGGGTGAAGGCAGCTGCACTTCTAAATTTGCCACAGCCACCATAAAACATAGACACATGAAATAAGTCCCTGCCCCCTTCCACCACCCTGCCCCCATCCCACTTGGTGAAAATGGTGGGTTCAGGGGCACGTTATTTGAATTAAGGGCTCCAGTGCCATTTTGGATAAGATGTGGAGCCCTTCAGTCTTGGAGAAAATTTGGACTTATATGATCACAGTTAATGCCCACCACTTAAATGCAATTAAACATCCAATTAATGTATAAATTACATTTTGAGTCCCCTGTAAAACCCACCTCTTTGAGTAAACTTCTGATCACCTTTACATATATCTCCTTCTTTGGCCCAGCGCCAGTTTTGTTTTGTGTTTTTGTGAAGCACCTTGGTTGATTTTTTCAATGTTAATTCACTATATAAATGGAAATTATTGTTCTTGTTGCATAAGTGATTGCAAATGCCATCAATGGAAGCAATGAGCCCATCATGACTCCAGAAAGGAGGCTTCAGGCAATGATACCAGGCTTCTGCCTGAATACAGGACTGGACTTCATATCTGTTGTCAGCTGGCAAAGCAGCTACCTAAGCAGCTATTTCCTAAGGTCAGCACAATCCTCAATTCAACCTAACTGCTAGGCCAAAACCCACGTCCTAAATTGTGGGGACATGATCATTTGCAAAAATATTTACATCTTCTATCTGAGCTTTTCTCGGGTCCTTCTGTGGTGAGGATAAAATTAGTTGCAGCAGTGTTTAGCGTGGTGAAGAACGGGAGAGCAGAACTAAATGAACAGTTCTTTCAAAGAGCCAACACAGGCATGATGGTCTGAATAGCTTTCTTCAATATTGTTGCAAGATTCGATACATTTTGTCTCAAGATGAAAACCAATTAATTCCCTTAATCTGGGTAGGCTTTGGGCTCTGTCACTGAATAGGACTAACATTTGCTGCTTATCTGACATTCAGTTCTGGACATGTCAAAATTTCCCAACAATTTACCACCGGGAAGGCAGAAGCCATCATCTTCCCTCCAAACCCACGAACTCACCTGCCTTGCCATCAATTCCATCTCTCTCCCCAGCCACTGTCTCAGATGTTATAAACTGTTTTCAGTCACAGCAAAGGATGTCACCCTGCACTGAGCTTTTGATCCAATACCCTTTCCATCAAATATATTTCCTACATCCACTGTAGTAATAATGCTTTGCCTTTTCACTCCTGCGTCAGCCCATCTATAGCTGAAACACTTGTTCATGTCTTTGTCACCTTTACACTCAACTATTCCAATGCTGACTTGGCTGTACTCCCAGCATCTACCTCCATCCACATTAGCTCATCCAAAACTCGCTTGTTGCCATGTCTTACACTACATCAAATGAGGCTCAACCAATTCCCTCATCACTCCCCCACCAACCCCCTCAATAATCCTCGCCAGTGCTCGCTGACTTAGGTTGGCTCTTGGTTTCCCAAAGCTTCAAATTTAAAATTTTTATCCTCACTTCTTCATGAACTTTTCCAGCCCTAAAACACTCCAAGGATTCTGCATTCCACCAACTCTGCCATCACTCATTTTTCCTCAATATCTGTGGCCCATCCTTCAGCTAACTGGGTCCTCAGACTCTAGGATTCCTTTGTAAACCCTTCCACTCCTATTCCTACTTTTAAGACTCTTCTTCAAATCCTCCTCTTATTTTCCATGGCTTTAGGAATCCCATCTAATACTAGAAATGTTAAAATTGGTAGGTTCTGTATAATTGCGCCATACTGCATAATATTTGCAACATCAAAATTAAAGCTGGTTTTAACTTTCACTCTGCTCAATGGGCATGATGGGGTTAAGATGCCAGAGGTGGGTTGGCACCACTTTGTAATGAATTCCTGCTCCCACTATTTTTACTTGCCTGGTTCAGGCAGGGGAAGGCTCCCCACCAGGGAAGTGGAAGTGTTGTGTCCTGATCATGTGTTCGGGACACACACGGAATTTTAATCACCGGCCCACCCATGCTTTATATATTTCTAGTATTTTTGGAACAGTGCAAGTTGGCAGCATCAAGTTGTACTGCCTTAGTCTTACCACTGTTTACTTAATAACAATTTGCATTTATTTAATTCCTTTAGTGTAGAAAAATGTTTCAAGGCACTTCACAGCAAGGATCCTGACCACAGGTGGCCCAGTTAAGTGATCTTTCAATAAGACGTTAAATGTTCCTTGTAGCGCAGGAGGAGCAGGAGTGCTTCTCACGGCCCCACAAGGAGACTTTGGGCCTTCCTTGCCCCCAGGCTTTACCCCTTACTCAGTGGTGAACTTGCTGATTTCCCTTCAAATCTTTAGTTAATTTCACATGTCCAATTCCTTGCATCCCTAAAGTGGCCTGACCCTGCTCACCACACCTCCCACCTCATGAATTTGAGTACCACAGTGCATGCATGCCTAAACATTTTGGTTAATTTATTTTGCTGTAAAATTAAAAGGAACAAACTTTTGAGGATTCTTTTTAGAAATTTAATTATTTTATTACCTTTTCAAACCTAAATTGAAACAGACACTACTTACACTACAGTGGAGGTGCTAGGATAGAAATTCAGGTACGGAGATCAATTCAATCCTGAGTGTTGCTACAACATAGGCATTGTTGCAGTGAGACTATGGCCAGAGTGGAAATGTGCTCTAAAAAAAAAACACACGAATGTTATTTGTTTTGCTCAACCCCTTTCTCCACATTTCTTAGTATGCTCTCCTCTCACTTCCCTGCAGTAGATATTTTTCATTATTCATTTTTTTTACATAAATGAGAGATAGAAAAGTGATGAAGCACTGGATTTCAGTGAAATTTCCAAGAGGTCTGAAGTCAGGCCAGTTCAAGACTATAATTTATTTCAATTCCTGAAAAAAAATCCAGATATCATTAGTATTCTAATGTTAAAGCTCATAGTTATTTTTTTACAGTGTGACCTGAATTAAAATGGAGAACTGTGAAATAACAATGTTGTGATATTGACAAATCCACATATATGCAAATCTGATATTTGCAAATTGTTGAAACTTTGTAAGGATTTTTTTTTTTAACAAACTTAATCTGGACTTGACCATGTATTGGTATTGATACTACTATTCCTGTTAGAGGTAGATCTCATTTCTACCTGGACTCTGACACAGAACTAGATTGCATTTTATCTTATGGATTATACTTACGTTTTTTAGGACGTGCTTATTAACAGTAAAAGTGAGCACTTAGAAAAGGGAATGCTTGGTCATTAGTAGTAATGGTTGGATCATATTACATATTGCTATAAAGTTTTCTTCTTAGAAAGTTTTATACTTCTGCATTTGCTATGTTTCACACTTTATAAAGTACGATTTTAACAGGTTTCATAATATTGTTCCACACAAAATGTAATGAAAAATATCTGGTGTAGAATGTTGAACAATGAGTAAAACAACAGCTTCTGTGCTGTTTTGTCGTAAATGTGTATTTTGTTAAGTGCTAAAGTTGATGTTGCACTGATGCAGCCTGGTGGCAGAGGCACTGATAACTGCGTGAAACTGTTGCATATAGAGATAGGCTCTTGACATCGTCTGTCGGCCTGAGGCTGTCCGCTTTGTGTCTGCTTTAATTGAAAATTAATAGTTAGGGGGTTGCCATGGAAATGATACCATTGCTTGCAGACAGCAACCCCAGCTTTTTTGCAAAGCAGACACTAGTGGTATTGTTTGTCCTTTTTGACCTCGGAAGGTCAAAAGCCTGTAGGAGGAAGAGAAGTACAAATATTCTAGTTCAGGCGAAGAAAAGAAGAGAAAAATAGTGTATTAAATTGAAATGATATTTTAATAATGAAGAGCTAGATTTGAGTAAAAGTTTCCAATAGAAAAATGGTTGAAGATTTTTTTGCATTTCATGCAACCAATTAACTGTATTATTACACAGCCTCAGAGGTTGATAGCACTGTGTTGCAGCGAAGCACATTATCATCATACCTATTGTAAACAGATTTGTGTGAAAATTTCATTTGACTGACATGATAATAGGGACTATCATTTTTCTCCCCTTTCGTGTGGAATGCAGTGTCATTGTATCCGTTA